>NC_138550.1:47790159-48300159 GCF_964273705.1 Natrix helvetica
ACATGATACAATAAACATTGTATGATTATTTAATGACTAGAGATCTGATGTTTCTTCATAAAATGAAAATGCAATTATTTGTCTAATCTGCATCAGTGTAAAAAAAGCAGATTACTTAAAATATAGGTAGACCTCAGGTTATAATAGCAATTGATACTGGGACGCTGTTCCTAAGCAATGTGGTAATGAGGACTGACATCACATGATGGCATTACTTAACAACGGTAATCCAGATAGACCAAGTTGTCATCATAAAACCAAGCAACTCCAGTAGTGCAATGGTTAGAATGCAGTATTGCAGAGTAACTCTGCCCACAGTCCGCAGTTCAATCCTGATGGGGAGTGAGGTTGATTTAGACTTTCGTCTTTCTGGGGTCAGTAAAATGAAGCCCCAGTTTGTTGGGAGCAATATGCAAAAAAAAAAAAAGAGCTGACATTGTAAAGCACCCAGAAACTGCTGTAAAGCACTCTAGAGCAGTATATAAGTCTAAGCACTATTGCTAAGATGCACAGGTTGCTAAATGGGAAGCGATAGAAGTGTCACGGGGTGGTGTGGGGGAGATCCTGAGAGGCTTACACAGGCCATGTGCAAGTTTGGGTAGCCAGGTATAGTGGTGAGACAGCAAGTGCATGTGATTCCAGGTAGGCCAAGGATAGATAGGCACAATATTAGTGCCTACCTATCCTTGACAAAGTGTGTGCAAAGTGAGACTGTTGAATGGGGGTGTAGCTGTGAGCAACCAAAGGGAAGCTGAGAGAAAGAAGGCTTGATGCAATGCATGTGAAGGGAGGCCAAAAGAAAGAGATTGTGGCTGTGTGGGAGGCTGACAAAAGGAGGGTTTGGTTACATGTGATCACAGGGGGAACCAAAGAAAGGAGAGAACAAGGCAGTATCTGCACAAGGAGAAAGGAGAGGGCAGAATGGGGCTTATTACAGGAGGAGGATGAAAGAAAAGACTGCTGTGGCGTTCAAGAAGGTGAGGGGACCTTCTAGAACAACTTGGGATCTTCCTTGCCAGCTTTGCCACTGACTTTGCTTAACAGAAGCCAGCAGGGAAAGTCACAAGTGGTGATTATGTGACCACGGACATTGCAACTATTGTAAGTGCAAACTGTTTGCCAAATGCACACATCAACAATCATTTGACTGTGTGGCAATGGCTGAAATTTCAAAGTGGTTCTACCACTTGTTCAGTATCATTGCACCTTCTAACTCAGACACTGAATGAGCCACTGAATAATACGTTCATCTGGTATTTCCTTATCTATCTATTATATCCTTGACAGATTGTAATTAATTGCATAGTACCAGGTTGCTGAGCATGATACAATTTCTTACGAACTTTTACCTCTCTGTTACTTTTTACTTAACCAAATAGGATATGGTTTTAACTTGTACTATGAGTGTGTAGAATTAGATATAAAAACAAAGGAAGCGCAGATTACATTTATTCTCATTTCATAATTATGTTGAAATATATTGTTCGCTCAATAGCTCTATATCCAAAGGAAAGTTTATTTTTTATAAGAATATTACGAGCCCAAATACATATGCTGTAAATGAAATAAATTACACAGTTGCTTGTGGATTGGGAAAAAGTATTTTAAATTTGATTAATCAATGATTCTTTTTTATAAATAATTACTTCTGAAACATGTAAACTATTTTCATGATCTGTTTCAGCCTAGAAGAAGAAAATAAACTAATACATATATTCCAATATGGAGATCCATTGAAGGACAGCTGCAGAATGCAGATAAAGATATTTTCTAATACCATTTTATATTTTTAAAAATGCAGAACTTCAAAAAGATCAGAAATAGGTTACTTTTATCATTAAGGTAACCATAATATTACTTGGAACACTGCATTCAATTCTGCTCACCAAGATACAAAAAAAGGATGCTGAGGCCCTAGAAAGATTGCAGGGAAGAGCAACAAAAATGATGATGGTCTAGATGTTAAATCATATGATGAACAGTTAAGGGAACTAGGCATGACTACCCAACAAATAGAAAGTTCAGGGGTGGCATGATAGCTGTTTTTCTGTACTTGAGAAGAGGGGATTGGCCCCTAACAAGAAGCAATGGATAGAAGTTCATCAGAGGGAGATTGAACTTGGAACTAAGGAAAAATTTCCTTACAGTGGGTGGTCCATAAGTAGAGATTTTCAAGAAAGTAACCATTTGTCAGGCATGGTATAAAGTGTATTGCCTTAGGCAGGGACTGGGACTACAAAGGAGGTTAGCCTCCAAGATCTCTTCCAGTCCTATGTTTCTACTTTGTTCTGTTCTGTTCTGTTCTTCCATTCTTCCCCATTGCCTGAGAAAATACAGTTTTATGGAGTTTCTCCATACAATATTCAAGAAATCCTCTTTGCTGATGCCTAATACACAAGGAAAGTGTTCTGTAGTTCATGCTGAACAACTCTGCAGAAGCTGCTGTGCTCTACAGCCTGGCTATCAGCCTGAACATAACTGAACAGCCTGAACATTATCTGATTGTGCAAAATACCAAGCCCATAGAATCAAAAATCACTATTGATGACCTGGGTTTCATTCAATAATGGTGGTTTTGACACTTGCCAGAGGACAGCTGCCGATATTTGATGCACACACATACACCCTCACACACAAACATAAATTATTAATTATTAGTATATTAATAATATATATTATAATATATATCATTTGTGTGTCAAAGCAAAAATGTTTGAATAAGTGTGTGTGTGTGTGTGTGTGTGTGTGTGTGAGTTGGTGTGTGTGAATTTTTGTTGGATCTGTTTCAATAAATGAGAAAAATATACAAAAAAAATACATTTAGGAATATCCTGTTTGTGAAAAATTTCAATGTTTCTTTTTTGTATGAGTTGCTTATACCAAAGACTTGCTAAAGCTCGGGATATCTAGAGATCAATATCTATATCTACATCTGTAACCGTATCAGTATCCGTATATATCTCTATATTTATTTCTATATGTACATCTACACCATATACATCAGGGGTGGGTTCCTGCCAGTTCTAACCTCTTCTATAGAAGAGGTTCCACAAATCTACCGTGCCGTTTAGAACCGGTTCCAGCTCCCTCCCCCTGCCTGTCCGCACCACGCTTGCCCCGCATGCCGCTCACTGATTGGCTGGCTCACTAATTGTCCCGCCTGCCTCTAAGAGTCCTATTTAAATCTTAAAGTCTTAAAGCTGTCAAGTTTGAACATCCCTGGGTTTTTTTTATGAAGGGTTAGGGGTGCAGGGGTCTTGTAACTTGACAGTTTGACAGCTTTAAGACTTGCACACTTCAATGCCAGAGTTCCTGAGCCAACATTTTGGTAGCTAAGCAAGAGCGTTGTTAAGTGAGTTTCACCACATTTTAAATGTTAGTTTGAACACCCCTGGGATTTTTTTTCTAAAGGTTAGGGTTGCAAGGGTCTTGTAACTTGACAGCTTTAAGATTTACATGCTTTAAATGCCAGAGTTTCTGAGCCAACATTTTGGTTGCTAAGCAAGAGCGTTGTTAAGTGAGTTTCACCATATTTTACAAGTTTGCCACGCCCACCCAGTCACATGACTGCCATGCCACTCCAACTCAGTCACATGGCTGGCAAGCCACTCCCACAAAGCAGGCCACACCTACAGAAGAGGTTCTCAAAAATTTTGAAACCCATCACTGATCTACATCCATACACACACACACACACACACACACACACACACAAATACATACATAGATACACAAAGATTTATGTTTATACATTGCTGGATAAACAGTTGCTGGCCTGAATTTTAGATCCAAGATCTGAAGGGATCTTTTCCTTCAACTAGGATTTGAGTGACGTTCCCCCTGGAAATTACTTTCATAAAGCATCACAATCTCTTTATTTTTAAGAAAGGGAATTCTCTTTGCTTCTAATGTTTCTGTAACTGCTTGCTGGTCAAGACAGGTTAAATGGCAAAGTGCCTTGTTGAGATAAAGTTGTTCATTTCCTTAAGAAAAAGAATAATGTTACTTTCTTGGCAAGCTCAAACTGCTTTGCATTTATTAACCATAAGCTAATAAGTATGCTTAGATTGTGTTGGCTGTGTTTTAATATTTTCAGGAATTTATGACACAGAACCTCTACAGAAGAATATAAGAAAGTACAAAAACCTAAGATCTGTCCATGTAAGCATTTAGTAATTATTCTCAAATCAGGCCATAAATAACATAATTATTAGATTCCATATTTATAGAGTTTTTGACTATATGGATTATTTTCAATGGCCAAAATATTCTAATTGTTTTATTTCAGCTTCTTATGATCAGATTCAGCTCAGATTGAAATTATATCTGCTGATTATAGTTACTTAAATTTTTTAAATTTGTATTACTATCATATTTCTAGATGAGCAGGCACATTAAGGCCTTCAGGATGAAATCCAATGTTTGCCATCTGCTTTATATTGTTGCTTTGTGTATATTAACTGTCTAATGCATGTATTTTATTATATTAGAAGCTATAATTTTCAGAACCAGCCACAGGAGAGAGCTGCTTGGAAATTCAATAGGTCTTTCATCCCAAAATAAGCAAACATATCTCAAATTTCTGTTCTTGCCAAATTCTGCTTCATGGCAAAAGAAAGAGTAGAGTTTCTCCAGACAAAAGAATATGTAAAGTGCTATGGATATTCAAGGTGTTAAGGAATTTTCTGAAGAACTGGTTGGCTTACCCTTGTGCCACTACAGTTGATTTCTGGAAAGAAGCCACTGATTTTATTTTGCTGTAGAGAAATGTATTTTCAGAAGATCATTACTGTACATCCTGCCTCCAGCCCTTTAAATGTGTAGTTATTACCCTTATAGTTGCTACTTTCATGATTTGTCTACCTTTGAAACAGTATCTGTCTCTTAAAGCCATGGCTAAAATCTCTATAAATTGTTGTGTACTTGCCATGGCTTGCAAGCTTGCAAGCATCCTGGAACATGACCCGCTGGTCTGGCCAAGTAGTTTAGAACAATCAGGTCTATTGAAAATAAGTTTATAACATTTATATGTTATAAGTTTTTAACATTATAGCCTGGTGGCTTTGCAGTTCATAAGGTTCCACAGCAATCAATAATGTCTCTCTTGTGAGATTGATAGAAATATAATTTAAAGAAATAAATAGAAATAAATAAATAAAAACTGAGTAGGAATTGACTATAAATTTAACTCTATGTGAATCTAGTTTATGCTAGATCTAGGTATATTGTTTGCTAAATCCTCAGCACTTGAAACTGGATAACAAGTTTGTAGCAAAGTGGGATGTTCAGTTCGTTATTTTGTAAGTCATTGTAAGTATGTTAAATCTAGGTAATTGTGAATGTCAATATATCATCTAGTATATAATCAGCATTATGCATGTCTTCTCCAACAGCTCTCAAGCATATGCATGAAAAACCTCTTTGTATAAGAAGCTGTGAAGAGCAGCACAATGAAGCATGTTCAAGAGTTTCTAAATCACAGAATCTAAGTGTGGTAATTGCAGAATATGTGCATCCTGGTGTACTGTATATCTCTACATTCTCTAATATGACCCATAAAACATAAGACTCATATTGCAGCAGAAGATTTAAAAGTTACAGGCACAAATGAAGCAAAAAGGCTATACAGAGCTGTGGCTCTATTCTTCTACTGAAACTGGTGACTGACAACAGAAGATGGAGTATAGTTAGAAAAGACAGTATGTTGTATCAATAAGGATTGTCAGAAGCTGTTTGTCTTGAAGGAATATTACTTAAACCAGAAGGTAGCCATAATTTTTCAACAAAAGTAGAAACTGTTAGATAAGATATACTTAGTCTGGCCTTGTTATTTAAGTATCTGATAGAATTAATTCTATTTAATTAATTCTTCTTGGTCATAACCATCACCAGCAGCACCATAGTAGGCTGGTTAAAATATAATTTTAGTCTATAATTGAAAATGCAATATATTATTGTTAAAGCATTTTAAATATGTCAGACAATATATATTTTGAGATGAGGGAATGAAGTTTTCTTTAGCAGTCCTAGTATTGTTAGTGCTGCTACTAGTTTTGTAGCCTTTCTACTCTTTCATAATCTCTAGAATTCCATGGTAATTTTTTTTTCTTTACGGGAAGTTTCAGTGATCGCATAATATCAACTTTCATTTACCAGGAGAGAGGAAGTGGTTAAACTTAATGACTGCTATATGACAAACCAAACAAGGAACATATTTTAACCTGATAGAATGCCATGCAGAGTCATCACAGCCATGGTGCATAGCTTAGAGCAGGAAAGCAAACAGCTGCTGTAGCCTGATTTGAGTTAAAATAGTGTCAGTGTTTAGTCTGGCGCACTGCTTCAGAAAAGATTGGCAGCTGGGTCAAACAAAGTCATTCCATTGGCTCCTTTCCCAGTAAGCTTCTGCTAGCAGTTAGGTACTAGTGCAGCCTAGGCCTTTTCTCAGGGATAGCCTAACATCTAACCGCACCCTCTTACCCTTTTTTTTTTCAAAAGTCCTTTCCCTCTTGAAGATCAATTCAGTATTATGCAATCTGCCAACATTTGTGTATTAAAATGTGTTCTGTCTTGAAAGCTGATGCATCCTGCTCTCAATATGGTGCAGAAAGAAGTTTGTTACCGTCCTGGATTAATAAAAGGGGCCTTTATGGGTTGTGAAAGAATATCTGTGTGCTTAGGCAGGAAACTTTTTGATCCGCAGAAAAGCAAGACGACATCTAGGTAAGGCTGACTATCAAATTTATGTTTCTGAGAATGTGTAGCAAAATTCAGCTAACTGCAAATTAGTAAACTGCCTTGCTTTCATGAATATATCCTTAAAAACTGACTGAGAATTAATTCTATTTAAAAACTGGCAAAATATTGTGCTATTTAGCTTTAGAATCTTCATAGAAATCAACATGTTAGATATTCTTATGCCTACTTAGAAAAAAGATTTCTAGGTATGAGTGTGGAAAAAATAGTTCAGCTATTGCATAGAAGTATTTTTTTTAAAAAGACCTAACGTTTGGGAAAAGATTCAAAGCATGCCTTCAACTTTTACAGAGTTGTATAAAAATTGAAATGCAGCTGAGAATAGCTATGGACTAATAAGGTTTGAATAACTTCAGTTTAACGTAGCTCTGAAGGGAATATTAAGTAAGTTGTCTTTGTCTCATACTTTTTAATTTTTGTTGTTGCTTCAGCCTGTTGGGTCACATTTTTTGTTAGCGTTGAAGGCTGCCATGAATTGATAATGAGGGCCCCTTTTGCACATGATTTTGGCACTTGGCCAGAATCAACTTCCCAACGAGAGCTTTCTTTAAAAGAACCTGGAGCATTTTTTCTTTCTTTCTTTTTTGTGATTAGGAATTACTCTGAAAGCTGCCATAACCAGTTGTGTAGGCATGTCAAAATGACTTTATACATGGACGTGAAACATTCCTTTTCATTCCAGGTTCTTTTTTCATGGTATGCAAAATTGTTGGAATTATCATTTTACTTTCTTTCAGACTGCTCACCATTCAGAATAGGTTTCATTGAGCTTAGTGGTATAGAAGGTTTGTACTTATATATATAGTTTCCCAGAAAATCAATATAAGCATATCTCATTTGGGTCAGTTTACAGTGATAAGTTTTGCTTCAAAACACATCAAGATACAGAAGGTTTCTTTACCTTTTCAGTTCATTAGAGCTAAATGAAGAGTAAGTAAACACTTTCTAGAATTTTGTCTCCTTAATTTAAGTTTTAAAGAAAATATTTTATTAAAGTTATATAATTACTTATTAGATATTGTGCAAGTAAAGTTTAGAAGAACTGTCTTGGGACAAAAATGTTACAATGGCTGAATATGTGCTTAATATTAGAATGTTTAATCTCTGTAAAATCTACATATTTAAACAAGATATGTACTTTATGGTTGGGAACATTTAAACTATTTTTTTTATTTGTTCTTGTGGTAGCTAATAAGAAATCACTCAAAAATTCACCATGGATTCATGTGTTGTATTTTTAAATGCTATAGGTGGGAATTTTGTTTTACACATCTATTATAATTAAATCTTCTACTGCATATGAATGTGATATATAACTGAATCCAGTGGTTGAAAAGTAAGCATCTAGGAGACTTTCAGTTGTCATTAAAAAACAAACTGAAGATCTCCAAATTCTTGTCAGTTTTGTAGTTATTCAATATCATATAGCAGTAGTCCAAATTATAATACAGTAACCAATTCCTTAAAATGTAATACATACCTTATATCACTCTGGAAATTTCCAGAATAAAAATATGTTTAACTAATAGATTCATTGTGTTAATAAAGCATATCAACTATAAGTGCGTTAGCAGATATAGTTGGAGATTTCTTGTAAAAAGTTGCTAGGTTGAAAAACATAGTACAATGAAGCTTTTCTTTAGCAAAAAAATGTTCTCCCAAATAAATCATATAGATCATAAAGTGGTTGTAATTTACATATGGTTTTGAATATGAAAATAAAAATAGTCAATAATAATTAGGTATTTTTTAACATTCTATATAGCTAGTGATCCAATATAATTAACTTTTGACTTCAGATTCAAAACAGAAACTTTAATTTCATAAAGTATTTGGTCTGACTAAAATAATTAAGAGATCTTTTGTTTATGCAGAATAAGGATATTGAACTAATATATGATATTGGCAGAGATAAATAATTTCTATATTACAGTTTGAAGTAATATTATTGGAATAGAAACTTTTCTTAAGATCATAACTTTTTGACCACAGTATATTGATTTGGTAACTGTCACATCACGGTTCCAGAATGGAAGATATCTTGCTAAACGTTTGGTAGACATGTGTTTAAATAATAATTTAAAAATCGATAGTGGTTTATTTTTTTGTTCCTTGGAATTAAAGAAGGGAGGGGGAAGAAACTGTGATCAGATGTTCCCAAAAAATGCCCTGACCTTATCTAAATTTATGTTCCTATTGGCCTGTTCAATGTCTTCTAATTGTAAACTGAAGATAAATTCTTCTAAACTATATAGTGTCATTCATTTCTCAGACATCCTATGTTCATCTTATGGAAGCCATGTTGAGATCAATAAAACTTACTTCAGCAAAATGAGTTAAGAATTGTGATGGAACTTTGCCTTCATTAAACTACTGCCCACTATATTCTTAAACAAAAATATTGAATTATAGTATATAGTATTATATATTTCACAACTGACTATTAAGACAAAGATTTTTGTAGCAAAAACAAATCTGCAAAATTCCTAGCTGCATCTTTAAAAGAAATTTAACTTTCATAAGTTCCTTTTACTATTCAGCACCATTCACTTAAAATAAGAAGAGTTGGATAAAAGTAGTATGTAATGTAGTGTGCAATACACACACACAAACTTTATATATATATGGTATACATATACATACAAATTAAGTTACATATGCAATTTTTAATCATTTTAATGACACAAGGTCTTGAAACATGATAAAGTACAGTTCAACATCATGCTTGCTGCTCTCTTAAGGACATTTACTTATGGAATAATTCTAATCAGTATAATGGTACAAATTCTGAATAAACACGTTTAGTAATATGTGTAGAAAACAAGTTTGCTCAATAAAATGATTAACTGCTATTTTCTCATCTAATGAGAATTTAACATTTCACTGATTCATTATATTAATATCCTTCTTACCACATAGTATTTCTCTTTTCTGGATTTCTTACCATTGAATTTGTTATTTTTATGTAAGAAGACTATAAATGACCATTAATATGTAAATCATTTGGAGAAATTACTATGTCATTACAATAAAAATATTTTAAAATTACACATTTTAAAATTAACTTGCAAAAACCCTTCAAAATTGCTTATTCCAATAAACTAAGTTACTGGAATAAGCAGCATTGAGTTTTTTTTGATACTGGCCTTTGAAAATCTATGTTCAGTGGCCTTTTAAAAAATGTCTGGCATAGAAAACACTTGGACGTAATTACTTCTGATTCTTGGAATTCTGTTTTGTCAGCATTTCAGTTCTAGGATAAATTGAACAGAATGAGTTTCTATATGAGAGTTTAAATTTGCTGCAAAGTATGTATAAAACCTATTTTATCCGTAGAACAAAGCAAATATTGTTCTAAATGATTGGCTTTCATTTACGAGAGAGTCCCTAAGTTTCTCTTTTTCTTTCTTGCTGCTTATCCGTTGCTTGTAGTATTAAAAAGTTATTAAAAGTGCAATGTGACTGTATTCAGTAAATTCTTATTCTTTTCTCTACTGTTGAAGGGGTCAATGAAGAGGGAAAGCAGCTAGTGTGATACTTTCAGCCTTAAAAGTAAAAACTCCATGGTGATGAACATAGGAGGCTGAGGAAGATCCACTTAACCATTATAATAGATGAAGATGCAAAGAAGTAATACATATCAGTGGTGGCTTGCTGCCGGTTCGGCCTGGATCGGATAAACCGGTAGTAGCGGCGGTGGGAAGCTCCACCCACCCGGACGTGTCTGTGCATGGGTGGCCAAGGAGCGTGTGCGGGAGCACATCCGAACCGGTATTTAGAAAATTGGCAACCCACCACTGATACAAATTATTGCATCAAATTATTGCAACTGAATTGTCAATTGGAAGAGCTCTATTTATTTTTCAGTGGTTTGGAACTGAATTTGGTATCCATCTGAAAGAAAAATGACCCTGAATTTAAATTTAATTCTTCTTGTGAGAAGAATGTTGGGAAGAAATGCAATTGCTTACCGGATGCTTCCAGCTGGTCAGTAAGTTGACCAGTAAGCTGCAAATACAGGGAACTGTGATGATGAAGTACTCTTGCCACGTACAGTAGTTGCTGCTTTGTAATGTTAAGGAATGAGGTGTAGGACAATATGCAGTAATTCAAGAAATCAGAATTATGAAGATCACTTGCATTCTCAACTATCTATGGTCCACAAGGCATAATGCACTCCATTTGTTATTCTACTTATGATATAATTGGGTGACTGCTTAGACCAAACAGATTATTTAAAAAGGAGAAAAATATAACATGCACATACATTTGAGACTTACTTAGAATGAGTCTGTCTTTCTGAATCAATCTACGATTTCTGAATCTGACCAACGCTACATAGCAACTAGAAGAACTATGTCTAGAAAGAACATTACTTTTTAGATGCATTTTTAGATGTGAATAAAAGTTTTAAAAAGTTTGTTGCTTTATTTTTGTCATTCAATTACTAATTTCTTTTTAATTTCTATTTTTATATAGCAATGAATTCTTTTTAATAAATTCGTGTTTTCTGGATTTTAGACCTGAACTAATTTAGAAATAAACCAATTTGTTTTATTTTGCTTTGTTTTACTTTGTTTTACTGAGGTTTTGTAACATTCAAAATAATTGAGTTTAACTGGATTATTGATTCATTGATTGTGGTTTCCCTAAAAGGCAGGGGGGTAAATCCCATAACACCAATTTGAAAAGAAAATCAGATAATTTATACTATAACATTTATTTAAGTTATTAATATTCTGTTTTCCTATTGCATTCTTTAGGCTAAAATGTTAAGTTACTGGTCATTATACTATATATTTATTTTAAAATATTTGTTTTATTCATAATTTGTATCAATTTATTCTGCTATATATTTTTCAAAAGAATCTACTGTTTTGCAGTATGTGGAATCTACCCTTCATCTATCTAAATGAACAAATTTGTTCAGTGAAGAGACTGATATTGTTCATTTAGATATGGTCACAAAGTTATCTTTCTATATTACCTTTTCTACTTTATTATTTTTCCATATACAAAATTCATGCCTTACAATTATTTGAAATGGATAAACAAGGGTAATTGCTTTCCACTTTGTGAAAAGTTCCATTTCCTTTTACAGGAAATGAAAAATGGGATGTTCCATGTTTGAAATGAACTAAGGAGAACAATAAAGATAGTAATTGGGATTACAGAAATTATAGGAAATATGTTGCCTATCCAATTGGATGCAATAGGCATGCATCAGGTCCTTTCCTTGTAAGATCTATGAAGCATATATTTTCAATGGCAATTTCTTCAGCAGAGAGCTATGACAATCTGACTTCCCTCCACACACTGGGACAAGATGAAGCTGAAGTTGCAAGATGTATCTTGAGTTGCATTTTTTATTTTACTTTTTTTGTTTTAATTGTTTGTATGATATTGTTTTTATATTGGGATTTTGAGCCACCCATTGTTTTGATTTTATGGTGGGTAGATACACAAGTATATAAATAAAATCTATAATTATAAGACTGTCATATTCAATTATTTGAAGATTGTACATAGTAGGCAAATTGCTTCCAAATAACTTATTTTAAAGCACAGTACAAGGGATTTGAAATAAACATTAGGAAATCATCTGCAATAGTGCAATCTTTTCAACAACACCTCAGCAAGAGATTATTACAGCCACTGTAATAGTTTCACTTCATCATCAGAAAATTAACTAGATTATTCTTGAAACTTGAAGTTTCTTGAATTATATTTTTATCATACTTGTTTTGGTAAACATGGTGGAAGTATGTTCAAGTAAAACATAAGCATATGCTTCCTATAGATGACAACAAGAATGTGGATGTTACATATTCAGAACGTCTATGGGAAAAAGCTATGGCAAAGATGTTCTTAAAAATTTTCTTGCTTTTTTTACTTCTTGTCTGTTTCAACAACAGATTAGGGAAACAAAGATACGAATGTTCATACTGCTTAGTGTCATAATGTTCATGTAGTATAGCAACAGAATCTTAAAAATCTGAATACACTTCTTTTTCAAATAATTTTCTGCCCCAGACTAAGACCACTGTGTTGGTTGCAGCTCTTCTTCCTGTTCCTCAAAGTTATTACTACTACCGATTACACTCCCAATGAAATTTCAACCTGGACATATTAGTTTTCACTTCAACTATCTCCCTCCTTTTCATATTATAGTTTCCAACATACTTCCTTTTGCCAGTCATAACAGTAGAACAATTAATTATATTTACATCATTTACTAGTGATTAACTCAGGGGTAAAATCCACTTACCTTTGCTAATGGTTCAGTAGCAATGTGAGCGCATGTGCTTGCTCCACTCACATGAATCACCTCCGCGCATGCGCAGGACCTTCCGTGCATATGCAGAGCATCAAAATGACATCTGGGCAAGTGGGAAGAGCCTGCTATCGAGCAAAGGTAAGCGAACAGCGGGGAGGGATTCGCTGTGCCATATGATTTAGATTAGTTAGAAAGCAGGTAACCCTGCTTTCTAGCGAATATAAATAATGCAGCACAGCTGATCATCGGAAAAATCGGTTGCCCAAACTGGTAGCTTCTTTTTTACTACGAGTTTGGGTGGCATCCTTAGTACCTGTTTGGGTGAACCAGTCCAAACTGGTAGCATTTCACCCCTGTATAAACTCCTATGCTAGTTCATATTTGTGTCTAATCTGTGTATTTTTCAAGGTTGCATACTACTTAAAGTTGTTTTTTTGTGACATGGTAGCTATACAAATTTAACTAACAAATAAAATAAATACATGTATGTAACGGATTATTATAATTTTAAGTATATACAATAACAAATGAATCATAGTTTAAGTACTGTATACTTCCCAAAGAACTATTTGAAACATTTAGGATTATTAGCACAGACAGTTATTACAGTAGTTATTCTTTAGATGTATAGGCAAACAGGCATATTTTTATTATACCTCTCAGTAATGCTGAGGTCCAACATTTCTGCTTTCTTTTTCAATTATCTCAATTTATGGAGGCAAGTTCAGAATGAGCATGTATTATTGTTCCATGTAGGCACTTATATTGTGACAAGCTTAACAGGTATGCAGAGACCAAAAGAAAATTGTACATTTTGTTTACCTTAATTACACACTATGGTAACTGACACTGAAAGTTATGATAGATCTTTCTCAGAAGGAAGCAACCATTCCAGTCAAATATTTTCATATTTCCCGCTGGCTTCTACGAGAACAGTATGGAATAAGAAACCAATGCCACATAGATATAAACTTTTATTAGAAGAGCTATAGTAATGGAATCTTGCAGCTCTTAATTGTGCATTTCTTTTCCTTCATCTTCAGTGAATTAGAGAGATGCTTGTCAGGGATTTTTTTCAAGTTTATTTCTTTGAATGAGTTTATGCTGTATTTATCTGACCATTGTCTCTATAATAGATCTTGCTTCTGTCTTTCAGGGACATCCTCTTTATATTCTGCATAACTCTTTTTCTATACCTTCAGTAAATTGACATGGAAAGTATGGCATGCCTCCTTTTTCAAGTGAACTTCATAATCTATAGGCACAATCCATTTTAAAAGCTGCCTCATGTAAACCTTACCATTGGGTAAAATGGTTAAACCAAATATTGATCACAACAACTTTATTCTTTGCCCTAGCTAAAATCCCCATTTTTGAATAATGTGATTATTCTTTTTGATTATACTAAACTTGGTCTTAAAAATGACACCCAACTAAGAAGTTGCTACAATCTTCAAAATCAACTAAATGCAAACTGAGAAGAATCATTCTTTTCTACCAATCTTCTTTATAAAATGTCTTCTGATCAAATGTCAGTTCAGTTCAGTGGTAGCTTTTGACAGCAGATAATAAAGTTGCTAAACTGGTATTGTTTTCTAGAGTATTTGTGGATAAACGTTTGCTTCACAATTTAGTGAAACTACTCTTTTACTGCATTTGCTGAAGGAGTGCAGACCTAGGTAAGGTCTGTAATGTGGCCCATTTTTTTAAATAGGATGTGTGGCCTGTGAAGTTGGGCCTGAGACCATACTTGCATATTGAGGAAAATACCCTTGAAGAACAGGGGTGAAATGCTACCGGTTCAGACTGGTTTGCCGAAACCAGTAGTAAAAAATGCTACCGGTTCGGGTGAACTGGTAGTTCCAACAATCAGCTGTGCAACAATCAGCTGTGCCACATGAGTTATATTTGCTAGAAAGCAGGGAATCTAAATTGCGCAGCACAGCTGTTCCCTTCCCCTCACTATTCTACTTACCTTTGCAGACTCAGAAAAGACTTCTTAATCCTCTTTTTTCAGCCCTGTCAGTATGTGGTGTGCATGCACGCAAAGTGAACCAGTAGCAAAGCGAACCAGTAGCAGACATCAGAGCACATCATCCCTGTTGAAAAATATTTAACAATTCATGAAGCAGAATGATACATGATAACTGGTACCAGCTCCCAACTGGCTTTCAGCTACGATTACTGTAAATTGTATTCACTAATGCTCCAAGCGTGGCCAGGGATTTAAACCTAATATGTCAATCAGCCCCTTTATTATAGTTACATATATTAAGTATTAGAAGAATTCTTTATCCCTGATTTCTCTGATATTTAAGACATATATGATTATCAGGACCTTCCATATGGGTAATAAAACTTTTATTTTCCTTTCTATTGTTTACTATTATCATCAGATTTGTACCACTTGGATTTATTGATTGATTTAATGCCCTGCTTTTCTGTTCTAACAAATATAGTGTCTAACAAATTTAAAACAAATTACACTGGAACAGGTAATAAAGTATTAAAAACAAATCAAAATTAATATTGAATATTGTATATGCTATAGAGACTAAAATAATTTTGCAGTTATACTCCTGTTGAAATAAATTCATCTTTACATTTGTGTTAATACTGAGAGAATGGAAATCAAATGCGGTGGATGAAAAATGATGCGGAATAAATCCCTTTGATAATGCTGATCTTGTTCAGTGGGGCAACTAGTATAGTATCAGTCTACATCGTACTGTACAGAACAATTAGCAGCCACTTTTTGCACTAATTACAATTTTTTGATGTATTTCTTTTTTCTCTATTAACATTTTTATTCAGTTATAAAGTATTAAAGAACCAATTTCATTGTATTTAAGTACAATGACAAATATTATACTTATTATAAAATACAAAATACAAAGTAAATAAAAAATAGTGCCGGGAGGGAAAAGAGAGTGAAGGAAGATAAGGGGGAAAAAAAAGAAAAACAAGCATTGACTTCCAACTTTCTCCGTTACAGTAAAATAAACCATTTTTGATGTGCTTCAAGATTTTGTTTAGTGACTGTCTCCCTTAGTGACTATTTGCAGTTATGCCATTGATGAAAAATAACTTTGTTGATTAGTTCTGGCATTTATGACCTTTGCGGGCTTCTGAAGCAAAGGACAGATGGATAAGATCATAAGCACAGTCACGGTTTCACTTAGCAACCACTTTGCTTAATGATGAAGTTGCTGGTCCCAATTGTAGTCATTAAATGAGAACTACCTATATATTCAATAATCAAGATGGGATGTCACTAAAGACATAATTCAGGCAGCAAATCCAATACTGAATGGCAAAGTAACTCTCCAAAGTGTGAATCTGCTTTTTTCCATGATCAGTCAAACTCATGTAAAATAAACTGAGTCTCTATCACCAATCCCAGATTTCTACAGGTAATCCTTGACTTACAATAGTTCACTTAATGACCATTCAAAGTTACAATGGCGCTGAAAAAATGACTTATGACCATTTTTCACACTTATGACTGTTGCAGCATTCCCACATTTACGTGATTAAAATTTGGATGCATGGCAACTAACTGATATTTATGATGGTTGCAGGGTCCTAGAGTCATGTGATTGTCTTTTGTGCCCTTCTGTCAAGCAAAATCAATAGAAAAACCACTTAACAGTTCTGTTGCTAACTTAACAACTGCAGTGATTCAACCGTAGCAAGAAAGGTTGTAAAATGGGGCAAAATTCACTTAAATGTTTCACCTAGCAACAGAAATTTTGGGCTCAATTGTGGTTGTCAGCCAAGGATTAGTTGTATTGGCTAACAACACCACTTGGGGTTTAATTTTAGTATCTATTCCTTTATCCAACCCATTGCTGAACTTATGTGCGTGCAAGTATACTGATTGCTTTGAGGAGATTGATAAGAAACAATAGAAGAGAAACATGGAATACTATAGGTCAGTAAACAATGAGTATATAGCCTGTATGCCTGCATCATTCCTCTTTCTGTCTCTCTCTCCCTTCCCCCAATTATCATATCTCAAAGTCATAAATTCAGGATACTTCATATAAGCAATCTCCCAAGAAATCTAGGTTCATAGAAGCTGCAATAGAGAAAATCTAAAAAAAAAGTGAGTTAAATTTCCAAGAAAGATTCTTGGCAATACTTGACAGGAAACTTTTGATAGGGCTTTGCTCTGGAGATATTGGTGAGAAGACTACTTATCAGCAGCTTCTGATCCCTCCTGAGCACAGTTGTCCCTTATCATGTCTGGCTATTTCCAGCAGTTTATTTTCCAGCAGCCTTGCTAGACGCAATTGTCTCTTGACATAGCCAGTGTTCTTATCTCTACCTTTTCTCTTTTAAGAAGCCAACGTTCAACGTTCTTGAGGATTTGATGGAGAAAGCTCATGATTAGGGACAGAGTTTTCTGGATTTAGGACAGAGTTTTATATTGATTGTTGCCTATTCTTGTTTTTCTGTTATTTCATATTTGACATCTGAGCCAAAAGTGGGTTTCTGCCAGTTTGCCACAGATCAGGCGAACCGGTAGTGGCGGTGGTGGGAGGCTCCGCCTATCCACCTGGACACTTCTGCGCATGCACAGAAGCAGCGTGCGAGCATGCACGTGTGCACAAGCAAACCAGTAGGAAAATAAATTGAAATCCACCACTGATCTGAGCATCTGCTAAATAAACACATGAAGAATGGCTATCCGTTTACAACGATCAATTTGACTGAAGTCATATAAATCTTGTTATACCTATGTTGTTCCATGTATGACATTTTGCAAAGGAAAATGCATGAAGTCTACCAGCAGAAATGTTGCATGTGAGTCCGAAAGTTCAGAAGACTAAACCTCTGGACCCAGTAACTGTCCCAGATTGGATCAACTCCTGACCGCTATGATCTTTATTTTCTTCAAAATTGTTTGTTTATCTATTTATTCATCTACTTGTCTTTTTATTTATTTATTGTATTTCTCAGGCAACTATGCTTGCTAGAAGAAGAAGAAAGCAAAACCCAAATGCATATAGCGCAATGACATAAGTGGGATTCACAGTTTAATCATCCTTCTTTCATTTATAGCTGTAAACAGGTTCTGTCTTCTTCATAGTTTCTCATATCCTTGGTTCTATCATTCTTTTTTCCATTTGCAACAATGCTCATTTTTCTCTGGCTTCACAGCAGCTTTTATCAAGTTCTTTTCTTCTCTTTTGTCTTCTAAAGCTTCTTTGTGGATTCTGTGGTCTTTAGGGGTCTCCAATCACCAATCACCTTCTCCATAATTGTATAGTGTGCATTTTAGTTGCATAAGGGTAAAATATAATTAATGTTTTAAAATTAGTAGCAATTTTCAATCATCCATCTTTGCTTATCTTTAATTTTAAAATCATATGCAATTTTCTTTCTATTCAATAAAAACAAGTATTAGAAAAATATTGTAAAACTATCAACATATATTTTTATGTTATTTGTTTATATTTCTACATGGTTGAATTGTTATTTTTTGTGACCTGCTGGGGGTCAGGCTGAGACAGCAGAAAAGTCATGATAATGAGCCAAATAAATATACAATATATCAGCAATAAGGAAAAAGAAAACAGGACAGAAGCAATGGGTGGAAGCCAACGAGTCATTTCCTGACAGTAAGATCAATTAACCAATGGGACAGAGTTGTGGTTGCTCCATTGCTGGAGGTCTTCAAGAAAAGATTGGATAACCATTTGGGTTGCAATAAGATTTCCTTCCTTGGGCATGGGGCTGGACTGCAAGACTTCCTATGATTCTCTGATTCTGTGAAATAAGAAATACTTTTTAAAGCTATATGGGTGGTAAAATCCTAAAGAGGTCAATATGTAGTTTTTCTGAAATATATTCCATCACACAGTGCAAATCTTTATCCTTTAATGACAAATGATTTAGATGATACTCTTAAATTACTTGTTTGTTTGTTTCCTAGTTCAGCAAGAGTTGTGTGTTTTTTTCTTAAATAATATGTATGTTACAAAAAGTTACTATGTAGCAGAACAAGATGTTGTAGTCAACTTATAAGAAACTTGAGGTGAGTTAATTTTTCCATTATTAAATGTTCTAAATTTGGCTATGGATAGGTCCCCTAACTATTTGAATTCTGGATACTGTTAATAGATGACATCTAAGAACTGTATGTCATATTTCTCCAGTTATTCTAGGACGTGTAAGCTGTTGCCCTATAATATATTTTACAAAATTAAAGTAGTTTCTCCAGAACTGTTAAAGGAGCACAATATATTTTTCGTTTTTGTTTTTGTCAACGGTTGGTTTTAATTTCTGGAATACTTTATGGCAGGGGTGTCCAAACTTGGGAACTTTAAGACTTGTGGACTTCAACTCCCAGAATTCCCCAGCCAGCTGGCTGGAGAATTCTGGGAGTTGAAGTCCACAAGTCTTAAAGTTCCCAAGTTTGGACACCCCTGCTTTATGGCAACCAAAAACATGGTGATAGCCATAAAACCAAACACATTTAAATGACAATGAGCCTTCAATAACAATGCTGCTCTCTGTGAATAGGCTAGGAGTGATTCAGCATGCTTAAATGATGCCACTTTATCCCTGCTTTGACATCACTTAGTGCAAGTTTAGTTTTATTGTGACCAGCAGTTTTGCAGAATATAAAATTACTTCAGTAATCTCATAATAGGGATACATTTATTTTCCTATTAATACTTCTGCCTTTTTGTTGAGCCTCTATGAAGCAACGCTGTTTTTCAAAAGTATTTCTCAACTGTTCCCTTTTCTGGTTAAAAATAGAGCTGTTCTACGTATAAATTTCATTTACCAATAGTAATTGGGACAATAATTATGTCACTAAGCAACAGTATGTCATGTGATCACACCAACCTATAATGGTAGTCCCTGTTGCCTTTGTTATAGGAATTCTGTCCAATCACAGAATTCTGAGGTTACATGACAGCAATTTGCAACCTCCTGCTGGGTTCTCCATTGACTTTGATTAGCACAAGCCAGCACAAAAGGTTACAAATGATGGTCATGTGACCATGATACACTACAATGGCACAACTGCTAGCCAGTTACTGAGCACCAGAAATGGCATCACATGACCATGGAGACAATGTGTTGGCTGCAACTAGGAGAACCCATTGTAAGTCCCATTCATTCAGCACCATCTAATTTTGAATTATTGCTCAACAAATGGAGATTAAGTGAGGATTATGTTCTTTATCAGGGCAACTGAAAGTAAGGAACATAGCTATCCAATAAATCAGCAGAAATTGCTGATTGCAGAAAGCCTAGTTTATAAAAATAGGGAAATTATACTTTTTAATTTAATGGGAGTGAGATATATTTGATTAGAATTTAATTATGATTCTAAAGCCTACAATAGTTGTTATGCTTTGACATCCCAGTATCTAAGGATAGTGAATACTGTAAATTAATGCTTGAAGATATTTCAAAATATAATCCTATGGAGAGGAAATATTAAAAAGGGTCAATTTATTGTAAAGCAGATTAAAGCAAGTACTGAGGTCTTACTTATATGGTAAAACAATGGTATCTGTGCCACATGAGTAAAAAAGAGTCTGGAATTAATTTTTTTCTGTTGTGCCCACATCTGGACTTCCCAATGCCTATGGATTTTGACCTGATTAATTTATTAAGTTAACACTGTATTTTACCTTTTGAATGCTGATAATTATGAAGTCAGGTTAATGAATTAGTTGTATCATCTCTTATCTACAAAAATATTAAAAGTAGTTATTTTTAGTCAATTAATTAAGTCTTAAATCTTCAATTTTTTCATGTATTCAGTCAAGATTTGTTAAAGAGAGAGAGAGAAAGAGAGCATTTGAGCTTAAAACTGTCATAAAAGCAACTGGCACTGATTATAAAACATTTTTCTTTCATTTAAAACTATAGTGATCGTATCTTCACATGGATACTTCTACAGTTTTTGGATAATATGAGTCACTTTGGGGACATATTACAGGAGTTCTGCTACTGTACTTCCTTATCTCAGATACTGGAAAACAACTGAAAAACAATTGGCTTGCAGAGATATATAAGCTTGTTTAAGCTATTTCTTATCTTGTCAGGTTAAGAGACTTTTTTATTTTTGTTTAGAAAAAGCCAATATTCAACTATTGTCTTTTATCTCAGAAAAAAGATGCAAGACGACAGACATAGAGGCAGAAACAGCAAGATGGTTTTTCATTTCCTTTACATATTTGCTAGCTCTCACTAGCATCAAGCACAGCTTTCCAAGGCTTGTTTTCTTTTGATAAAAAATAAGATCCATTTAGAAATTACTTAAGTGGAAATAATGTTTGCGATACTTTTCTAAAACATTTGCAGTGGGAGTATTTATAATTTTAAAAGTTACTTCAACTTTATTTATATGTAAAAAAGGAAAAACAATTATTTTTGTCCATGAATATTTGCATAAATTAACAGAAAATGTAGGCAAAAAACATAAACATTTTTAAAATTAGTAGATGATAATGGTAATGATAAAAACCTATAGTGGGAACACTTTCTCAATACAGTTTTGATACAAACAGTAAAATAAATATGATTTTTCTTAACTTTCACATCTTCAACAAGAATGTTGAATCAGAAACTCAAATAAAAGATAATTTTTCACAAAAATTACCAAAAATAATAAAATAATGCTTATATATGTATGCATACTTATTTCCAAAACTGTATTGGGTCTGAAAAAGAGAATTGAATATGTGGATGGAAGTGTGTAATTCCTAATTTTTAAGATAAAGGACAAATTATTTTCTGAAGAATTTGAAGGCCATTTTTTGCTGAAAGCTACACAGAGAAACCAGAAATATATCTTAGACTAACGCAGTGGCAAACTATTTTCATGGGTATATGCACATGTTCATGAAGCCAATAGAAGTCAATGTCAATTTGAAGGCAATTTTACTTTTTTAATTTCTTTTGGCAAAATCAAATTATTTTCTTCTTATCCAGTTTTCTAAAAGTATTGTTGGATTATGTCCCACATCAGTATTCCAAAAGCAACTTTCAGTTGTGCCATCAGTACGTGTGCAAATAATTCATGCCTTGTCCCACATTGCTCTGTATGCTTGCATGACTGTACTTCTTGGTTAGAAGCTGGAAGAAGAAACACGGTGAGAAGCTAGTGGGTTAAACTTTCTACTTCTTATCCTCTGTCCATTTCCTATGCTTCAATGTCATGTCATGTACCACAATCTCAGTAATCCCACATTTTAAAGTGATAACCATAATTATGTTTTGTGTTCTGTGAACAGTGCTCTATAAGCATTGTTCTAATCTACTCCTGGTTATAGTCACAAAAGATTTATTCAAAATTCTAGTAGAATAAATATGCTTTTTCATAGGACCATTAACCTAGCTTCTCTTATAACAGCCCCAGAAAACAATCCTCTGTGAAGCATTTCATTTATCATTCTTGTCCAATTCCCTTTGATTGGAATTTTGTTTTTAAATGTTCCCTCATTTGAACAATTTTTTCACTGCTCTCTTGACTCTCAGACTCTTCCTTTTTATTTCAGGATTCACTGGTATCTCCAATATGTCAGTTTAAAAAAAAAACCAGATATGGTTGCTTTGTAATCAAACATGAATGTTTATAAAGTGACATAAGCAAATGCCAAGCAGCAATGGATAGTGTTGCAATGATGAGATTAAAGAACAAGTCAGTAAGACTTAATCACTCTTGTTTATTTTAAGAATTCAAGTCACTTTTAGTGATACAAGTGCCAGTGAGATTTCCATTGTCCTCTTTCTGAAAATATGATAAACATTGTATCTGGAAATGTATAATTCTGGAACATAACTCCTTCAAAATTTATATTTTCAAATCTAATAATATACAACTAATCTGTTACATCATCAAAGCAGAGAAACTATACTAACTATTACTAAACAATCTTGTTTTGGTGGGTCAGAAGTAAAAATGGCAAAATATGTTTCAAAACTTGTTCTATAATTTTGGAAAGATTTCTAAATTGGCATTTTTATAAAAATATTTCTAGATTACAGCATGAATTGTAATAGAAAATTGTAACCAAATAAATAAAAAAATATAATCAAATAAGACTGTAAAAAAATCTCCAAGGTATTGAGTCAGATATACAGGCAGGAAGAAATTTGGTGGGATATATATACTATATAAGTTTTGGTAAGTTTTGAAATTTAGCAAAAAATATTTCTTTCTAGGAAACCCCCCCCTCAAATAGGTATTTTTAAATATACCTTATTTCAAACGATATTTAGTCATTGTCTACTCTACTGCTTCCTTCAGCATTAAGTGTCATCAAGGATACGGTAGCAATGTCCCATTTTTACATAAATACTATGTGTATATGGATATGAACAGGATTTGTTTATCATGAAGCTATATTCTGTTAGTATATTGAATTTTAGAGTCCATTCTCAGCTTTATTATGGTTAATCTAGGCTGCCTAAATTTCAATTTCATCTGTACCTTCTTCTGAACACAAAAAACTATTTTCATTTTTCGTGAGTTTGTCTATGTAAGCAGTAGTACTTAATTGTGTAATCTGGATGATGATGTAACTGTCATCGTCAGATTAGGTGCAGCTTCAAGTTTATATTGTTTAACAATATTTATGTTGCTCATAATCCATTACAATTGAGACTTGCATTGTATGTACTATTGATTCTGACAAATAAATTGTCTTTGCCACTTATTCAGGGATATGGTTTGCAGGATTTATTTTAATACATTCTAAACTAATGATTACTCTGATTTTTGCAAAAGAAAAGTATATATAGTACTTCGCAGAAGTTTTGCATTATTAATAAAAATGTGAAAAATGGCTGCTCAAAAAAATTTGCAAATCAGATTTTAAAAAATAGAAAGTATTTTGAATAAAGTTTGTATCAGTTACTGCTTCTGTTCTAGATTTCCAATTCACTTTTATAAAAGAGTTTTTTTCTGGTTTGCTTTTCCTGAAACCTGAGCCTCAGCAGTATACTATTGCCTAAAATCTTCTATGCAGTAGAGTTTCAGGGTACATACAGATTTGTACAGATACTGGAAACAACAAGAACTTTGCTTTCATCAGAAATCTTCCCTAGGAATCCCTTCAGTGTGAACCCAATTTCTTTTTTGTTTCCTTTTATCGGAGATACTGATTTTGGTTGATTTAATTCTTTATTATTTCGCAGAACCTCTGCTATTCTAATAACAATGAAATCCTGTGTTAATCTTATGCAGAAACCAAGAATTATGAACACATCTTTTGAAAATACCTGTTTATGGAAGTTTTGAATTTCTGCTTTAGCAAATAGTAAGGAACTTTTACAAATTCCAGAAGGGATAATTGCATATTTTTACTTTATTCTTTAGGTGCTGTTGTTGTTGTTGTTGATGATGATGATGATGATGATGATGGTGGTGGTGGTGGTGGTGGTAAAGAAGATAGATGAGAGAGGGGGGGGAGTAAGGGAGAGGGAGCTAGAGTTCTGATAGATTTGTTATCCAACTGTGAATTCTTATTAAAACGTTATAGTGCTTTTCCGTGAAAGCATTAATTCACAATATTCCACATTACATTTTAAATATTAGTTCCATAGTTTTCAACAATTAGATATATTTGATCAATGAAACATTAGTCTTAATTCATTCAGAAGAAATTCTATTTACCTAAATAAATCAGTGATATAACCCAGGATATTTGTTTCCCTTAAATAATTTATGAGGTCTAAGGTTTTAAAATAAGGTCAAGAACCAGAGTTAATTAACTTCATGTACTTTTCACTTCCTTGAAAGGGTAGGAAATAAGGCACTTCACAAACTTCCTACATGGCCATATATGCCGAAGACATGGAAAGCTTCCAAGGAAGGAATAAAAAAAGGTGTCTTTAATCTTTTCAGTTGGCAACTTTGTACACAACAACACTCAATAGAGTTTCAATATTCTTTGTTCCACTAGAATACATTTCATACAATTTTGAGAGTTCAGCTGTAAAAAATAATTGAATTCCATTGTTGATTCTGAATACAATCCACCAACCAATTTCCATAAAATATGATCAAGGCCATATGTTTTACAATGCTTTTAAATTATAATAAATCCCTATAGGAAACAATGAATGTATAATTCTGTTCTTATCAACTGACATTTCTTTAGATAAGCATGTTTTATATACTGTATATAAAAAGCTCCACTCTGAACAGAAAGAAGTATTTACAATGTTTTTAAATGTGTAGCATGTTGCTTGTAGAATCAGCAAGGTGAAGGACAATGAATAAGCTAATCTAGCCTCAATGAATGTGCCATAACTTTTTCTTACTGTTTTGGAGTTTTATTTTCATTGTTTTGCCAATTTTCTGTAGCAAAGCAAATGATGTTTATGCTTGCACATAAGGGTGTCTGTTGGCTGTTGAACAAAAGCACAACAAAGCAAAACCAAAAAGAGAACAAATGCTGTTTCTTAATTGTATGAAAAACATGTACCATTAAAAGACATTATATCCTAGTAGCCTTGTTTTTATATATAACTTCAGCAGCATCAGCAACCTTTGTGTAAAAGGCAAGATAGTGTGTGCCACCCCTTTGCATTAGCTGTCTTTAAAATAAGGCAGGCTAACAGAAATGAAATTCCCTATCCACCTGCATAAAACAAAATCAGCAATGTTATCAGGTAAATTAACAGTGTTGAAGCAGTGTTGTTCTGGTGCAAGTGTAATTACTGCTTTCCCCTAAAACCCTCATTCGTCCATCACACATCCAGAGCCATGGTGGTGCGGTTGTTAGAATACAGGCTAACTCTGCCCACTGCCAGGAGTTTGATCCTGTCTGGCTCAAAGTTGACTCAGCCTTCCATCCTTCCAACATTGGTAAAATGAGGACCCAGATTGTTGGGGACAATATGCTGACTCTGTAAATTGCTTGGAGAGGGCTGTAAAAGTACTATGAAGTATACTGTAAGTGCTATTGCTATTGCTATCCAGTCCAGTTCAGTAACAACAAGGATAAGATCAGTCTCTGCTGCACCATGGACTAACCTGTAAAAGATTTGGCGAGAAAAAAAAGCTTCAAAATCACAATTGACAAAACAGGTTAAATGCAGTGGTCAGGTTGCTTGTTTCATCCTGAGAATGAACGCATGGTCAGAACAAAACTTTAAAATGTCTGAAATAGGCTTATTGAATTCGAATAATATACTCAAAAACTTTTCCATATCCCATATTCTATATCATTGGTCAAAATCATTTCTATTCACTAAGGGAAGATCATTGTGGCTCAGTCAAAATGACTTCTTAAGAAATAGAACAAAACACACAGTTTTGCTTTTAAAAAGCATCTCAAAGTATAAAAAGATGAAAATTAAGTTGATGTTTTAAGTATAATTAAAAAGATATAAAAATTATTTGATTACACTTTGCACTGCTTTAAAAGAAAAAGGGAAAAATATCTTGGTCAGTCACTGAGGTGGCACAAGAACCATTGTTGGTATTCCACAATTTCCTGGAAAGTGTTTAAGATTAAAAGAATCTGTAAAATTGCATAATCTTTATATCAAAACCTCTGCATAGATGAAATGTTTTTAAAAATTCTAATATGAAAAATGATTCCATTTTTTCCCTTCCCTTTGAGGCAGCTTTGGAAAATATGTTTTGGTCTGGACTTCTTACATTTATCTTAGTGTTATGATGGTATCAATGTTGATACTGGGTTTTTTGGCATTACACATTTCTACATCTTTTTGCAACCTGGTTTATTATCTCGAACTATTAGACTGGCATAATTATTATTCTCCAGTTTTCTTCTTTACTGTTTTTCTTCTTTATTGCTTTTGAAAGTACTGACAAATCATAAAATACTGTATATTTTATTGGTAAGATATATTACCTATTTAGAATTCAACTAAATTGTGAAAATTTTGTTCAGTATAATCAATTAACTCATAATTTTGATCTGCAAACAGTTAGTGACCACTAAAATATAAGCTGGATATTTAAGTATATTTTTCTCTTTTCAAAAACAAAGCAAAGAAACCCTACCAACAACAAAAACAAAAACTTTTCTTTCAGGAGAAATTAATGCAATTCCTTAATTTAGTTGGATTTTATTTTCTTTAAAGCTATTTTGAAGAAGTAAATATTTGATAAAGATGTAATTCAGAAGATATTTTCAAATGTTTTCTCTGCTAAATGTTTTATTTTCTGTAGTACTCACAATGTTCTTCCTTCTTAAACTAGAGGCTATCGATACCTCATAGATCTTTCCTGAAGAAAAATGCCAGGGACATTTTTAAACATTGTAGATCAGATTAGCGGTTATCATGAGCAAGCACTAACATGGACAGCTGCAAATCCAGATAGCATGAAAAGTGATGAGAGATGCTATGAGTTATTGTCCAGCAATACTTGGATCCCACATTGTTTCCCATTCAAGAATGGAAATGACTGAATAAGATTTTTGTGTTCTATCTAGAAAAACATTATTATTATTCAACTCCAAGAACACAGACAAAGGGGAAATAAATTTCTTTTCTCTGTGTTGCATAAACCAGTGGAATGTAAAAGAAAACAGAATATATTTAGAGTTCCTATAATGGGAGTACTCTAAAAAGAATATCAGTGCCTCGGATCAATGAACTGCGCTATTTGACACACTTTAAATTGAAAGTTTTAATATGTGTTAAGTAGTTACTGAAATAGGAAAAGGACACATGAGGAGCATGAAGAAGAATTAGAATAAAACAGAAAGAATTAGAATAATCATAATGCAGCACATTCAGGATGGAACAATGTGGGAATTATTCTAAGATATAATTTGATTTATTACTTTCATTGATTAATTTAAGCCATTGTCACCTCTTAGTATTGCCACAATTTTCCAGGGTGATCTATCCAAATTTTGTTTTTGTTCCAATAATAAACTCATAGTAATCAAATCAATCCATCTTGCTGCTGGTCATCTTTTTCCTCTTTCTTTCTACCTTTTCCAGCAGTGTCCCAAATATGGTAATTTGAACCTGGTTATTTATGTTTCAAGTGATAACTCTAGATTTAATTGTTATGTTATGCAACAGAACTCACAAGAATATTTAGCAATGAAGAAACTACTGTAGGTAGGCAGAAATTTGTTAAGTCACTTTCCTGCATAATGTCAATTTTTAGGCCGAGTAATCAACCTATATTCTTCTCCTTACTATATCAAATTTTGGCAGTCTTGTCTTGAACCAAAGCAGCACATCTATTTTGATTGCATGTTTTCTCAATTTTAAATTGAAATTGATCATAACGTTCATCAGCTTCCTCTTGTCATCAGTGGTAGGAACTCAGTCTAGAATAACCAGGACAACTGAAAAATATAAGCAGGCGCCTGAGAAATAAAATTTATCCTATTTAATCATTGATTTTATTGTATCCCAATGCTCACAAATAACTTTTCTTTCCAATGAAAAATAGATATAGAACTTTTGAACAGCAAATTGTAGATATATCTACAACAGAGATCTATGACTTTTGAGGAGTGAAATGTAATTATATTGAAAGACCTTAGTTATAATTTTAAGGAAAAGCTCTATTATTAAGAATCAATCAAAGATTTTTGATCCTTGACAGAGCAGGGACAATGACTGCAATGGTTAAAGTTGAAATTGAAATCGACACTGTTGCAGATTTCTACAAGTAAAATGCAATAATGGATTGTTAACGAAGGGCTTTGAAGTTAGTTTCTGTTGTTGGGCTTACTGTAAACTGTTCTTTTACAGAGGTAGATGATGGATCAAATTGTTTGAGTCAATAGAATTGTAGCAGATTATTGTAGACCTGTTTCACAAGAGATGAAAACTACTAATATTGTAATATATTTATCAATATTCAACTAACATGTGTATTTTTTTCTTTTTTAATGCACTTTTTGTCCCGTTTAGTTTTGTTCTGCTCTT
This sequence comes from Natrix helvetica, assembly GCF_964273705.1. NCBI lineage: Eukaryota > Metazoa > Chordata > Lepidosauria > Squamata > Natricidae > Natrix > Natrix helvetica. The sequence goes on from NC_138550.1 coordinate 47,819,102, forward strand.
GGTCATTCATTTGTGAATTTGCATTTTAATTCTTAACTAAAAAAATTGAGGGGGGCGAGGACCAGATATATACTGTGAGCAGTGTAATCTGTCAAAAGTCTTGAGGGTTTCCTTATGCTGTTTCTGAACAGAGACTTACTTTTTAAATAGAAGTAGGTCAATTCATTGCTTCTGTAACCCCTATTCCTTCTATTATTATGAGAACTAACTCTAATAAGTGACCAACTATAACAAAAAATAGAACTCCTATAGAAAAAGTAGAAAACAGATTAATTTTTCATTCAAATATATCAAAAGTGGATATAAGAAAAGCTAAAGCAGAGAGTGCTTGAAAAAGAGTGAAAATAATTGTTACATGCTGCCAGGGAAATATGTGTTATTACTGGATAACATGGTAGAAGTATATAATAAAAATGTATAGATAACAAATACCGTTTAGAATGGAATCTAGCAAATGTAAGAAGCAGAAAATAGTACATTATCATATATACATGCAAAATATGCCTGTAACATAAACAATAAGGTTTTTAACCAGATAGTTTTGATTCATCCTTGTTCTAACATAAAATAATGTAAAATAAAATAAAAAAGTTTTCCATACACAAAAATCAATCATATAAGAAAATTTATAAATGAGCAAGCAATAATTCTCACTCCTAATTGCAACTATATCCCAGCTTTACTTGATATTATCTTTTGATATTATCTATCTATCTATCTATCTATCTATCTATCTATCTATCTATCTATCTATCATCTATCATCTATCTATCTATCTATCTATCTATCTATCTATCTATCTATCTATCTATCCATCTATCTACACACATGCATGCACACACACACACACATTTGTTATTATTAGAGCATGTTAAATTCCAAGTTGTTATATATTAAAAATGTGCAATATACATGTCTACTAAATAGGGGTTTCTCAATAATTCAAAATATTGTACAATATTATTTAAAAATGGATGAAGAAGACTAAAAATACCTCTAGCAGTTCATAAAATTAAAAATTAAACACAATTAAATAATTTGGCATGCAAAAAAAAATGAGGAAATAATTCTGTTTCTGAAAAATACTTTTAAGTCAGAAGGATGATTTATAGCACTTTATGGGAATAATATGTTCAAGAGTAGGATTGAAAAATTGGCTTAAAGGTAGGTTTCAAAAAAATAATGTAAAGGAAGTTGTTAAAGATGTGAGAAATAGTAAGACCACAAATGTTAATGATATAACTGGAAAAATATCAAACTATGGGTGGGGTTTGGTTATTTGGGGCTATACAATTTCTTTAATTTATGTATGAAGGTTGTAGTAATTCCTTATGATTAGAAGAATATGGTTATTTTTCCTCTACACAAAAGGAAAGGAAATAAGAATTAATACAAAAACTACATAGTTGTTCATTTATTAAGTATCCCTGTCAAAATGTAGAGTAGAATTCTCACTTAAAATATATAAAACATGACAATAAGTTAAAAGTTGAAGATATAGAACTTTTATGCTGGGAAAGGCATAGCATGCTTTTCAGCACATCACTAGGAAATATATAATATGTGTGAAAAAGTTTGTTGTACATTTATCATTATCAATCTTTCTTGCACTTAATGACTGTAATGCACAAAACAATGTACATTTATAAATTAGACCACTAACTTAAAAAAAAAGTAACAAGAATTTTTTACATAAAAGAAATAAGAAGAAGAAGATAAGTCAGGTAAAGTCGGCTTAAAAATGAAACTAAAACAGAATAGACAGCTGAAAAGAAAATTGGGTTATAAGCTTCAATAATGAAGAGACCTCTGATAAAGCTAGCTGAAACAAAATAACTAGAAAACAAAATACAATCTCTATTTAAAGGCTGATTTAAAAAAAGAATCAGTCTCAATGCTATAAATAAGCGATATTATATGCAACTGAATTCATCTGGTCTCAGTAATCATATATTTTACTATTTTATGTTTGTTAATTTATAGAAAGTATAAGATAGTATAAATATAAGAGTTCAACATGAAAATGGAGTTGAACATTGAATGAGTAATGGGAAAAGAGTAGAAAATTGAATGATTAGTGAATGGTTCAGCATTGATGAGTTCAGCATTGACAAAGATGTGTTCATTTTCTAATATTTTATGGATACATCTATGAATATACCTATGATGATGTTCAAGGCATTTTGGTTGGGGATATCAGTATGAGTGCACTTTTGGATATAGGTAAAGTCATATTGCTGCATGAAATCTAAATGATCTGCAACTGATATTAATAGCATGTTGCAATTAGGAGCTATAAACCTATCAAAGATTATCAAAGTTGTGTCTGACAGCAAAAGTATAAATAAAGATTCCATACAGTATTATGCATGGCTGGCAAAAACAGCACATGGATGCATCCACTAAATGATAAGGAAATAAATCTTGGATGAATAAATCTTAAGATATAAATATGCTATACAAAGCTAGTGTATTTTATGTAATACGTTCTAGGCTTTTTTGTGAAAAAGAGCCAAAACTGGCTGTTTGTCAAAGCATGCTTCTATACATTTTTCTGCACAGCAATGAGAGTTAAGTGTGCTATAAGAGCAGTTTGAAAGCAGTGGAATGTGATCTTTAAGATGTAGGTTACAAAACAAAAAATCAAATCAAGAATAAATGTGCAATGAATGAATATCAATGGAATATAAACTTGAATTAGTAATATTTTAAAAAAGATAGTACAGTAAGGTAGTTTTGACATAGAGACCAATTAACTTGCAAAACAAATAGAAGAAAGTGAATGTGTCAAAAAGAAGGAGGAAAACAATAAAGTTATGATCAGATGGAGATACGATTCCTGAAAAGTTTAAAAAAAAAAGGTAAAATATCCCAGAGCAAAAGGCAATGTATGAAGCGGTAGGTGTTTGTGGTCATTCATATCTTGGTCATCTCCCATTTATATTACTGCAATGTGCTGTACATAGGGATGCCCTTAAAGACTACCTGGAAATGTCAGCTAGTCCAGAATGCAGCAGAGCAGACAGTAATGGGGACGTTTACATTCCCCCAACCTTTGTTCTGCAAGCTGCACTTTTATCCATATAGAATTCTTGCATTGTTCAGAGGTATGTCTGCTTTATGCATATTATTAATGTTATTTATAATAAGTTATTAAGCTTACCTTAGAGTCTGGAATAATTTGGGAGACTTATACTGCAGATCAGATAATGTTATTAGGGTTTGCTGCACAATCCATTCTGCCTTCAAATGGAGGAGGAGGAGGGGCAGGAGAAGGAGGAAGAGGAGGAGGAAGCACTGTGCTATCATGATGGGAACAACTAGCTCCTGTATCTAACACGTAAAGCACATCAAAATGCAAGTAGAAAAATAGGAACCATCTTTGGTGGGAAGGTAACAGCGTTCTGTGCGCCTTCGGCAATTAGTCATGCCGGCCACATGACCATGGAGACATCTTCAGACAGTCCTGGCTCTTCAGCTTTGAAACGGAGATGAGTACCACCCCTAGAGTTGGGAATGACTAGCACATATGTGCGAGGGGAACCTTTACCTTTATCTTATAGACATACACTAAAAAAAGTAACAGGAAGATGTAGGGGAAACATTGGAAAATATCTAATATATATTAAGCATTTGGCCATGTTGGGAAAGTTGTTTTTATTTAGAAAAACAAAATAAGCACTGTTTTAAATATTAATTATGCACAATAAAAACTATTCCAATTCTTTAAGAATTTAACTCAGTAGAGGCAAGTTCTAAAGTAAGCAAGTGTACGAATATTTTAACTGCTGTTTTTAGAAGCTGCCCTATTTCTTTCCCCTGTCCCAGCCAGATCCACCTATATCTGCCAAGGAGCAAATGAAAGAATGAGCAAGGATCAGATTCACTTTGGGATGCTCCACTCCCCAGGCATTGTTATATTTACACAGCATAACTGTGTCTCTGGCTAATGGGCAGAAAAGATGGGCAGCTGGCCAGGTACAGGTTTCCATGACTCCTAAGTCTCAGTAGTGATCCATTTTTTTTAGTTACCGATATGAAGAGTGTACTGAACTTTGGATATAAAATAGACAATAGCTGCCTTCACAGAATGATTTTTGAGAATGCACTCAATATTTGGATAAAAGGATGCAATTTTTACCAATGATGTTTTGCAATTATGCAACACAAAAAAACTCAAAAAACCTTCCTGAGTTTTTCGCCTATTGCTTTTTTTCTTAAACGTGTCAGAAAATGGTGAATCTTTGTCTCCTATTTCAAATAAATTCTGCAAGTGAGCTTAAAGCACAACCTCCCTCCCTCCACCAAGTATTTCCCATTCTAGAGAAGATGAAGGTGTCTATATTTGCATGTATTATTTGTCTTTTGCCGGAAGGAAAGTTTATATCTCCAGTACTGATTGTTGAAAAATACAAGTATCTTGACTGTTGTTGAACAAGACTTTCACAAGCGCAAACCCGGCAACAGCACTCCCTGAGCTTGAGTTCATTATAAGCATTGTGTATTCAGCTGGCATTCTGCCTTTTTGCCCCTTTCCTTTGGCAAGTTTTGCAATCCACATTTATGAAATCAGCACAATGATTCTGTTGTTATTTTTATACGGGGGCTGGTTTGTCTTGCTTCTAGTTCTCCCCAGAGGTTATCACAAGAATTTCTTGGGTGTTGTTCTGTGTGACTAGAATTCTCAGATAAATAGCAAAAACACAGCAGACCTTATGGTTTTGCCCAGGGAGATCTCTATCCTGACTTTTGCAATGAAGTTATTGCAGTTGTTCACAAAAATAATGAAGGCATGGTTAGGGTACTTCAGACTTAGTCCAGTAAGATTAAAAGACTGGTTTCTGCCATGTGATTTGAATGAAAATGTGTTGTGATAGCTTTTATATAGCACTTTTATTTCAATGCTTTTCTTTTTAATTCTGATTGCTTAACATTGCATTACATTTAAGAGCTTTTTAATTCATGTCAGAATACTGCTGAAAATGCAAAAATAAAAATGAAGACCCAAGAATATTATGATTAACTATGGGCCACATTTAATCTTAATTAAGTGATGAAGTAATGCAGATATCCCTTGTCAATTTCCTATTCAGTTAAACTTTGATTATCAGTATGACATTAATTATATGGAGGTCGCTGCTAAGGAATGCAACTTTTCCCCTTAAACAGAGTGGGTCAAGCTCCATGAAATTGATAGAATAACTCCAATGTCTAGTGAGTGCCTAAAATAAAACACTGGATCTCCTGGCACTTCTAAGAACTCTCATTTTTTTAAATAGAATTACAAATTATTTAGTGTCATAAATCATATACTTAGAAGTTGATATAGGTAGTGATTGGATTTCCAGTTGGTAACAGTGTTTATTTCTGGGTTTAGATTAGTGAGGGAAAATGTGCACATTTATTTTTTCAGGGAGCCATGTAGATGTACTTATGGTACTAAACGGTAATGCCAGTGAAGCAAATCAGCTCTTTATAAATGTTTGTTGCTGTGTGACTTGAGTATTTCTAATCAAAATTAATGTTCACTTGAAGACACAATGAAAGAACAATTCAGATCAATATGCAGTATTGTTATATACCTTATTCTGACTCTTTGTATTTTGTATTTATCTGTCAAAAAGTAACAACTATGTCTCACTACGAAAAATATATTTTAAATTAAACTATTGATAAAAAGCGATAGTTATATTTTATACAGGCGTACAGATCACTCCATAAACAGTTAATATTTCTAATAATTCATTGTGTGCTCTCAAATAGGGAATGTATTTTATTATTGCGTGTTTGTCTGTTGATTGAAAATCACTCACAATTACTGCCAAGTGAAATATCATTCACATTTCACAAACATAAATCCTTTAGTATTTTAACTAAATTATTAAGTAGCTTGGTGTTTCAGTCTTTCTCTGTATATTGAGATTAAAATACTGATAATGGTTAAGGCAACAGTCTAGAAGCTGGGAGTTCTAGTGCTGCCTAAGGCATGAAGCCAATTGGGGGCCTTTTATTCTTTGAGCCAGTTTATTCTTTCTCGGCTCTAGGAAGCAGGTGATAGGAAACCACTTCTGAAAGCTTGTTAAGAAATCTGCAGTCACCAGGATTTTTTTAAAAACAAAAGGGAACCAAAAAATATCCTTGTTTAGCAACTGCTCATTAAATGACCATTCACAAAAACAATAGGGATAGCAGTAGGGAAAAAAAATCATTTCCCCTTTTGATGGGGTGGACTCACACCCAAATTTGGTGCCAATTGCATTAGTGGAAAGAATAAACATTTCATAAACAGGGAGTTACTGCTTTTATAAACTGGTAATTATTATAGTAAGTTATCATAGTTTAGGGTACAATATTTAGCAGGGTCATCGAGCATTTACATAGGTTTGCAGCATTAGCCTCATTGCTAAATAGCATATCTTTCTGTTCTGTCCATTTAAAAATATTTACCTCATTATTACTTTTAAGGTAAAAGTATATTATTCATTTCTTTTAATTATTGAAAAAAAATAGTTAAGTACATACTTGCCAAAGAGTTCAGGAGATGCATCAGGGGGAGAATGACATGATACTGTGAACTAATTTTTTAAGGGTCTCTTAATACAGAATCGTTTCATGCTGTATTTCTTAATTCTATTATAGTGTTACGAAAAATAAATGGAAAAAGAAACAGATGAAGAATTTGATCTTATAAGAACTATATAAGGTAATCAAATATTAAATGTCACTTTATATAGTCTCATACATGCTATTTAAGTTATGTTTCAATACAACCTTTTAACTAATCATATGAATACAGTGTCTAAGATTATCTTGCCCTAAACTTTTATTTAAATATTTTGGATTCATTATATGAAAGTGAGATTTATCAGTGAAGAGAACCAAATTGAATTCCTTATTTAAAGTATGTGAAATAATGTCACAAATAATGTGTATTGCAATGACTTTCTGTATAGTAATCCTTTGAGTTGAGATTCCTATTTATATTTACCGGACAATATATGTATTCCATTCTAGGAATGAAATATGATAATATTATAATGTTTTACCATAGGTTTGTTTGGAAAAACATTTTAGGAAGACTTAATGATATTTTGGAATAAAATTATTAATATTTATAAAGCAAAGTCTATGATGATGAAAGTGACAAATACTGACGATTTTTTTTTATTCATAAAGTATAATAAATCAGGGAGTGTCCTGCAGTGCTTGACTTTATAGCACAATCTATTAAAGGAAACATAGTGTACCTAAATACCGATACTGGTTCTCATTGCACTTTTGGGACCCAATATGGATCATGAGGCATATCCATCTTTTTCTTCTAACGGAAGAGATTATATGGGGATATGTAGGTGGATCACTTCATTTTCTCTCATGATCTGCTGCCCTGCTTAATATGTTTTTTTAAGAATGCACAACAAACTGATTTACATTTGTTGCTACTGTCTGAATGCTGATTTAAGAAATCTATTTTGTTCTCTGAGTTTAAGAAGCTAATCAGAGGTGCTAGATATTTGTTTGCATAAAGGCTTTTTTTAGATTGAGAGTTTGATTTTGCATTCTTACTGGTAAGAAGTGGTACTTCAGTACTCCTCATTAATTGGTTTCAAGAGGAGTGACGAGCACTAAAACGAGTGTCAAACAAACCATGTGACTTAGGATATGGTTCTTTGTTTTGGTTGGGAAGAGCTTCCTGTCTGTCTCTTTTCAATATGTCAGTGACCTTTCCAGAATGACTGACTTCCTGTTCACCCTCTGTGGCTGTCCCCCTCTTCTTTTTTCAGTGACTTTCCTGCATGGCTGACTTGTCTGCCCCCTTTTCCTATTGCAGCCCATCAAGTACCAAACAAACAATGATTACCAGGACAACATTTTTGCACCAAATTGCACTGAGTACCACATTTTGAAGCAGTTGAGTACCGAAGTACTACTATATCAGTATTTCACTAGCCAAATTTTATTCTTAGTTTTCTGCAAATGATTTTGTCATGGTTAGAGAAACTATAAATATACTTTTTGAGTAGTTTTTAAATGTTCGAAACGTGCATAATTGTAACCTCCTTATTCTGATTTGTACCATTTTTCATATTTGAATGTGAGATTTTCTTTTCCTCATAAATGCTTAGCAATTTTTTCAAATTTATTTCCATCAATGCCAATTGGCATAAACCCGTAGATCCGATCTTGTGGTAAAATAATATGCACAAGCTCGTTTCTATGGGTCAGTGTCAGTTTGGTGATTTAACAGAAGTGTCCATAGCAAGATATATCAAGCATAATTACTAATTTCTAATTTCTGTTTATGCATACAGTACGTACATGCATACATACATATTGGGAAAATGCTTTTAAATTATTTTTTAAATGGTTACAACCAATAAACAAAATCTAATGAAAAAAAAATGAAGTTGGCTTTTTTAGTACATATAGTACTTAATACATATAGAAATGTAGTAACTTGGGAATACAAAATTGCCCATTCCACATCTAGCAATAAAAATTGTACAGGAACTGCAAGTCTGTGGATTATAAGATATAATAACTGCAAGTGATTGCATCCAGTTGGGATTTATACTCTTGTAAATGATGTTGGTGGAGGAATAAAGAGAGAAAGAGATGAATAGATGTAGATGGGAACATAAACATACCTAGAGGCATTAATAGTAGGAGTTTATGCATATATTGTACAGCTAGTCCTCAATTGATGTCATGTGATCACCTTTTGCGATCTTCTGACAAGCAAAGTTAATAGGGAAATGATAGTCATGTAACAATGATGTTACTAATTTAACAACTGCAAAGATTCAGTTAACAACTGTGGCAAGAAAGGTCATACAATGGGGCAATGTTCCCTTAACAACTTTCTAGCTTAGCAACAGAAATTTTGGGCTCAATTGTAGTTATAAGTCAAGGACTCTCTGTACATTTAATGTGCTAATATTGCAGAGTGTCTGGTGATGAACAATCTGAGCAATATAGAAATATGAGAAATAAATAAATATTAAAAATCTTATTTGTGGAAACAGAATTTGGCCAAACTCCTTGTACACTAAGCCCTGTAGTCAAGAAAAGGTAACTTATTTTAGCCCAAGGGCAAGTTGGGAGCTACTGAACATTACAGAATGGGATTACATTACAGAATGGGTCCCCCCTCTTTCTCTCACACATTTATACACACACACACACACACACACCATTCATATAGTAGATATCAAAATACCAGGTTTTTGAAATGTAAAAAAAATCATTCCAAGATAAAACATTTAAGATCCTCCCCCACCTTTAATATAACATATAAGCTATACAATTCAATGGAAAATGAACTGAAATCTTTCAGGGGGAAATGTAAAAATAAAAAGCATACAGTAATGTGGTTGTCAAGATTTTGACTGATGAACCCAACCAAAGCAAGGACCACAGAGATGATTCAATACTTTTTATTGAGTACATCACTTCGGCACGCTTGAAGGCAAAACGAGATCTAGATCTTTCTGTGCTAATCCCCATAGTTAAAGTTCACATTCTTCCACACACCCAATTAGCTCAGGTCACATTGTCCAATACAGTCTCTGGATATTGTTGTAGGAAAGTCTTTCTGGCTTTTGTAAACCCCTGCCAAAATCTCCTTGGTTCTCACACCGACATCTTGATGTCTCGCCCATGTTCTATCTCCTGTTTCCTCACCCCATAGTTTATTGGCAAGCTGAGATATGATAGTAGTGGCAACAGCAAGATGTCCTTTGAAGCTTGACAGTTGTTACATAAGTGTGCACACCCTTAAGTTAATACTTCATTGAAGTACCTTTTGATTTTATGATAGCATTCAGTCTTTGGGGGCAAGAGCCAATTAGCTTGGGAAACTTTGAACACTCTTCCTTGCAAAAGCATTCCAAATCTGTAAGATTGCAAGGACATCTCCTGTGCACAACCCTCTTCAGATCATCCCATAGATTTTCAATTGGATTCAGTTTTGGGTCTTGGCTGGACCATTCCAAAACTTTGATCTTTTAAAGCAGTGGTTCTCAACCTGTGGGTCGGGACCCCTTTGAGGGTCGAACGATCCTTTCACAGGGGTTGCCTAAGACCATCAGAAAACACATATTTTCAATGGTCTTAGGAACCGAGACACCAATTTTATGGTTGGGGGTCACCACAACATGAGGAACTGTATTAAAAGGTCATGGCATTGGGAAGGTTGAGAACCACTGTTCTAAAGCCATTGTTTGTTGACTTGGAGATATGCTGTGTCATGTTGAAAGGTCAAATTCCTCTTCACCTTCAGCATTTTAGCAGAGGTCTGAACATTTTATCCAAAACTTGACTGATATTTGGAAATGTTCATAATTTCCTCTATCTTGACTAAAGCCCTTCAAACTGCAGAAAAACAGCCAAAAAGCATAACATTGCCACTATAATGTTTCACAAAGGGTACAAAGTACTTTTGGCAATCCACAGTATTGTTTTTGTACCAAACATATTTTTGGGAATCACTGGCCCCTCCCCCATCTATTCTCTGCCTCCCAGCTGATCGGGAGAAAATAGGGATTTTGCAGTATCCTTCCCCTGCCATGCCCACCAAGCCATTTCACACCCACCAAACCACACCCACAGAACCAGTAGTGAAAATATTTGAATCCCACCAATGCTTTGTAAGATCTTGACAGATCATGGCTTTTAATGTAAGAGGCAACTGAGTAAATGTCAGAAAATCCTACTACAACAACAGAATTTTATATGGGCTTGATCAGAGTTACTTTAATTAATGGCAAGTATGTACTGACTACTATTTATAACAGTTTCAATATCAAAATTCTGAACACAGTTACATCCTTATTTATTAGAGGGCATGCATACTTATGCAACCATATTATTGTACTTTTTAAATTGTTATCCCCCCCTCCCCCAAAAGGTTTCAGTTTATTTTTCAATTGAATTGCATGTGTTATATTAAAGATGAAAAAAATCTGAACCGCTTTAGCTTGGTCTGATTTTTTTTTATATTTCAAAAACTTGGCATTTTAACAGGGATATGTAAACTTTTTATATCTATGGTATACAGGGCTTCCATATATTTACCAGATCTATTATGATTGAAAGAAACTAAACAGAGTAAACTGTTGTCTTATCATTATATTTGAAAGAATATATCTGATTCAACAGATGAAGTCTGAGATTGTCTACACACCAGACCAATGAGACATACATTTAAGTGCATAATGGGAAAATATGTGGCAAAAATCTTTTGTTGCTGGAATGTAAAGTGGCCCTAAGTTTTATTATTCTGCAAAAGCATGTTTATTTAAAATGTATGTGTTTAATATGATTTATTTGAATTACAAATAACCTCGCAACCTCACAATTTATCTTACTGTGCAAAAGTAAACACAGTCAATAGGACAATTGCCAAATGTTCAGTGATCTTTCTATACTCATGTTAAACAGGACAATCTATGAAAATACTTTTCTAAAAGAGAAGAAGATCAGAAGACATTCCAAGCTGTGTGCATCCGGGTTGAGGTAGTAGGTTGTATGGTTTAGAGTTACACCCAGGAGTTAACTGTACAACCTTCTAGCTTTCCTTGGAGCACACTTGAATCTTCAAAGATTTCATCATCTTTTTAATCTATCCAAGCATTGTGTAGTAAATGTAGAAAAAATACTATAAATAGTCATTGACTTATGACTATAATTGACTGGAACTTCCATTGTTAAGTAATGTGGTTGTTAAGTGTAATATCTTTATTACTTTTTTGCCATGGTCATTAAGTAAATCAAGTAATGGTTAAATTGATCTGATTTTCCCATTGACATTGAAAACACCCTGGAAAGGTCACAATTGTGATCACAGCTCTGGGATCCTGCAACTATTATAAATATGTGCCAGTTGCCAAGACCCAAGATTTGATCATGTTTCCATGCGGCCACTGCATCATAAGTGCAAGTGGTAGTTTCCACCACTGTCCTAGCTTTGGTCATTAAACAAATAGTCATAAGTCAAGGACTACCTGGATGAAGTTTTATTGATATTCAAATGACTATTTTATTTACAATGTTATGAAAGAAGCTAATGTTCTTGCTCTTACTACACATCATAGTGTTTTAGAAAGAATGATAACTTGTTTTAGTTATATTTGTAATAAAGCTGGAAATGTTTTAGGAACATTATCTGGAATATTTGCATTACAAACAAAGGAACATGTTTCTGTATATTATTGTTATAACATAATTGTTTTATTTGTGTTTTTAAAAATCAATTATTTTTCTTTATAGTACTTTTGGATATTTTTTTTAAATATAAAAGGACATTTTCATAAATCTAGGTGAAGAAATATATCAGAGTTTTTGAGGGGTGTTTTCAGTATAAAGCACCCAAACACTTCTGAAATAGTAGAAGGCACTAACAATTAGGATCATTTGTGGCTTTTGACATATGAGGGAGCTATTAGCACAGCAGTGATCGAGTAGAAAGCCAAAAATTAAGTTGCTGGGCATAGTGGGAAAAGTTGAAAAAGGAAGAATGTTTTAAGAAACAGTTAAAATATGTTGTGTGCTCTATTTTTCATAAGTATTTTCTGATTGTTAGTTTGGGCTTGTCTGGAATGTTCGTGCTTTGCAATTTGGCATTAAACAAAGCTTTGCTTTTATAAATGCTATAAAAACAGGACAATGGCTATCTTTATTGAATCTGCTGATCTCTTATTTTAATGTTTTGGTGAAAGAAAACATTATGGTTTGACCCTACAAATACATTTACTTTTTCTATTTCTATTTTCTAATCACTCTGTGGATGATCTAATGGCGTAGGTTTGCATGTATGGGGTTGGTCCATTGAAGAAAATCTCCACAAAATTTTTGAAACCATTTTCATCAAGACTAAAACATCCATATCTGTACACGGCATATATTGATAAAAATGGGGTTCACATGGATTGAGATGTCATCTGCTATCTATGCATAAGGAATCACAATACTGGTAGGAGGTATTCCAACACAACTGTGTTAGCGAATACAATTGTGATCCCTTTGCATAGAGTCTAAGAATGTAAAGTGCATTAGCAGGCACTTTCTATTCATTTCTGCTTTACTTGCAGGTAACAATGTAACACAGTGGGTCAGTGGCTAAGATGCTGAGCTTGTCAATAAGAAAGATTGGCAGTTCGGCGGTTCAAATCCCTAGTACAGCATAACGGAATGAGCTCCCATTACTTGTTCCAGCTTCTGCCAACGTAGCAGTTCAAAAGCACATAAAAAATACAAGTAGAAAAATAGGGACCACCTTTGGTGGGAAGGTAACAGTGTTCTGCGTGCCTTTGGCATTGAGTCATGCTGGCCAGATAACCATGGAGATGTCTTTGGACAGCGCTGGCTCTTCAGCTTTGAAACGGAAATGAGCACCACCCCTTAGAGTCGGGAACGACTAGCACATATGTGTGAGGGGAATCTTTACCTTACCTTTACCTTAACAATGTGAAAAATGTTAGGATTTGAATATTTTCCAGCACTATTTCATATAATTTTTATTGTTTTCTGATACATTTGTGAAGAAATCTGAGTTATAATTTAAATTATTTGTCCTTTTTTAATATAGTTTTTGTTTTTTTCTTGGAGCACATTCATATATTCATAAGTTTGACTGCATAGTAAAGACTTTCCAGGAATTAGAAAAGGGTTGGTGTGGAAAATATTTTGACTTTAAAATCAAAATGTTTATTGAAAATGAAGCACATCATCAATGGGGATAGGGAAGTCTTAAGATGTGCAATTAATGGTAGAAAGATAGGTAATGTACACTCTGGTGTGAAGAATGAATACTCACCAAAAGAAGCAAAATTATCTAAGAGTAGCCCCTCTTATTATATGGAAGTAATAGTTGAGTTAATATGTCAAGAAAACAGAAATGAATTATAAAAGTTAGTGGAGAATATAATTTTGATATATGGATGTTGTAATTTATCAATATATCTTTGTTAGTTGTTTTGTTTTGTTTGTAGTTTCAAACAACATTCAATGAAAGCCTGTCCAATCTTGGCCGAATCCTTAACAGCCCTATGTATGGATTCATACCAAGAGCTTTTATCTTTAAAGTCTCTCTTGTTTTGAATATCTATTTAATTCCACCCTCCTATAACTTTGCAACTAATTGAGTGGGGAAGAAGGGGAAGACCAAGAAAGTTATAAGACATTTATTTCTATAATTATTGCAACCTGTTTTTGTAATCTTGTATTATTAGTGCATTAATTTATATTTAAACAAATTCTTATCTAGGCCTAGAAAGTATTAGGAGTGAAAACATACATATGTGAACCCACATAACCAACACTTTAAAATTATATATATATTACTTAAGCATAAGATTGTAGTGCTATAGGCAAACCTTGCCTACAATGATCACACTAAATATAACCATGTGGGACTTGAGTCGAATTGCATGGCCGTGAATTGGGGCCCGTTATCGGATACCAGGAGGTCGGGCAGGCCATGAGTGGCGAAAAGTCACCGTAGAACCTTAATGACTGCCTCTGCCATGGTTGAAGTCATTAGGACTACTTCTAGCCATTTGGAGTATGCATCCACAACTATAAGGAAAGTCTGACCTTGAACTGGCCCTGCGAAGTCGATGTGTATTCTCGACCAGGGTGCTTTCGGCTTTTCCCATTCTGTGGCGGGCACTTCCGGGGGTGCTGGTCTCGATTCTTGGCATGGATCGCAAGTGGCCACCCACTCCTCTATCTCTTTGTCCATGTTTGGCCACCAAACGTAACTTCTCGCTAAAGCCTTCATCCTAACGATCCCCGGATGCCCAACATGTAACGCATCTAACACATTTCTACGTAAAGCATAAGGAATAACAACTCGATCCCCCCACAATAAACAACCCTGTAACACTGAGAGTTCGTCCCGTTTCGACCAAAACACTTTGAATTCCGGGCCCACGTTTCCCTTCGGCCACCCCCCTCCAAACCCAAGTTTGAACTTGCTTTATTATATTGTCTTTAGAGGAGAACCTTGCAACGTCGCAGGAAGAAACCGGTCCTGAGTCCAAACAGTCAATGAGTAACACCGGTACTTCGGGAGTGGGGTCTGGCAAAAGGTCCGGTAGTGGGCAACGGCTGAGTGCGTCTGCGTGTCCTAGAGTGGAGCCCGGTCGATGTATCAGCTTGTATGAGTACGCGGCCAGGAAAACAGTCCACCTGGTCATGCGTGGAGAAAGGGAGACTGGAGTGGGGCGGTTTCCCACCAAAAGTCCCAACAGCGGCTTGTGATCTGTAATCAGTTCAAAATCGCGGCCGTAGAGGTATTCGTGGAAACGTTTTACTCCAGCTACAGCAGCTAACGCTTCTCTGTCCATCTGGCTGTAATTCCTCTCGGCCGATGAAAGAGTCCTGGAGTAGAATGCGATGGGTGCTTCGTTCCCGTTTGGCATCCTGTGGCTGAGGACTGCGCCAACTCCAAATGATGATGCGTCGCAGGTCAATACCAGTGGGAGCATCTGGCTGTATTGGACTAGCAGTGAGTCAGTGGTGAGCAGGCGCTTTACTGCGGCGAAGGCTGCTGCTTCGGATCGTCCCCATCTCCATGTTGCGTTCCTCTGGAGTAGTCGATGTAATGGCTCAGCAACGGTCACCTTCTGTCTCAGAAAAACGCTGTAGAAATTAAGTAGTCCGAGGAAGGCCTGCAGCTCGGTCTGATTACGTGGTGTGGGGGCGTCCTGGATCGCCTTAATTTTCTTTGAAGTGGGGTGTATTCCCTGACCATCGATTCTATATCCCAGGAATTCTACGCTAGGCATGTTAATTTGGCATTTTTCCTTTTTAAGGCGGAGACCCTTCTCTCTGATTCTGGCCAAAACAGTTCTGACTCTTTTATTTAATTGCTCCTCGTTTGCAGCGGACACCAAGATGTCGTCAAAATAGGGGACGACTCCCGGTATCCCTTGCAAAAGTCGTTCCATGACGCTCTGGAACAAACCTGGAGCAATGCTCACACCGAATTGTAGCCGGTTGCATTTGAATGCCCCTCTATACGTCACTATAGTTTGGGCCTCCGCTGTGGCGCTATCCACGGGCAACTGCTGGTAAGCTTGTGCCATGTCTAATTTAGCAAATATCTTTCCTGGCCCCAACGAGTGCAATAAGTGCTGTACTACTGGCACAGGATATGCGCTTTGTTGTAGCGCGACGTTAATTGTGCATTTATAGTCCGCGCAGATGCGGACTGACCCGTCTGGCTTGACTGGGGTCACGATGGGAGTTTCCCAGCACGTGTGATCCACCGGCTCAAGGATTCCTTGCTCCACTAACTTATCTATCTCTTTGTCTATTTTTGGGCGCAAAAGGCACTCGTCTCGGTTTAAGTCGGATTGGCGCCACTTTGGGGTCTAAATTGAATGAGATTGGTTTACCGACATACTTACCAAGACCGGGGCTGAACACATCCTTGAACTCCTTAAAGATCTGCTCAGCGCTGCTGTTCTCCATGGCGTTGATTCCGGTGACTTCTAGCCCCAAGGCTTCAAACCAATCTAGTCCTAGAAGGTTCTGTAACGGTGCGCTGGCGATGGTCACGGGCAGCTGGGCTACGATGTCCTTGAAACGGATCTGGAATGTGCCTTGGCCCATGATGGGGACTCGGTTCCCCTGGTAGTCTCGAAGCAGGATGTCTGGAACGCGTAGTTGGCTCTTTTTGAGGCTAGGGATAGCCTGTTTCATGGATGCCCATGAAATGATCGTCAGGGACGATCCTGTGTCAACTTCCAGCTCGCAAGGTGAGCCCTCCAAGAGGACTGTGACTTTCAGCTTTTTAGGCCGCTTGGTGCGGACCTGACTTATTGTGGTGAGATACGTTCGCAATTCCTCTCTCTGGGTCAACTCTATCTCAGCATCTGTATCCTGAAAATACTCTCGTTGAGCGTCTTGATAGAACGCTCTCTCAGCTCTTTGTGTGTAATCTCTCTGGGAATACGCTCGCTCAGCTCTTTGGGGATTTTCTCTCTGGGTAAACACTTGTGGATTTCTCTCTGGGCGCCCTTTTTGACTTCGCCAAGCCCCTGGGTTGGGCTTCTGTTGGCGGTACATAGGTGGCTGCCGTGAGGCAGGGACTTCGCTCCGGCACACTCGTGCGATGTGCCCAAGTTTGTTGCAGTGCGAACAAACAACGTTCCTGAACCTACAGGTAGACCGGGGGTGATTCCCTCCGCAGCTTGCGCAGGGCGGCAAACGGAGTCCGGGTCTCCCCCCAGGCCTCATGTGACTGCTCCGCATCAGGTGACTGTCCTCGAACTCGGGATCCTCGTACTCGGGGTTGGTGTCCTCGTAGTAAACTCTGGTGTGCCTGGGTGCTGGCTGGCTTACGCTGAAACCGCGTTGTATAGTCACCAATGATTTCTCAGCTGACTCTGATGCCCTTGCTTCGTTGAGTGCTATCTGTAGGGTTAAATTTGGGTTTGCCAACAGCTTCTTTTGTAGTGAAATGTCTCTTAACCCACAAACAAATTGTGCCAGGATATGCTCGTCCAGATCCCTGAACTCGCAGTGAGTTGCTGCTTTACGCAGGGCTGCAACATATTGGTTGATTGATTCTCCCGCCTTCTGGTTCCGCGTGTTGAATTCCTGGCGGCAAACGTGGCGGGAAGGTTTTGGCGCGTAATGAGTCTGTAGAGCCTGTTGCAACGCCGTCCATGATACCGCTTGTATCGGAGTAGGCGCGGTGAGGTCTCTGGCCGTGTTGAAGACCTCTTTTCCACAGTAGCCGAGGAAGATGTTTTTCTTTCGGGCGTCGGTTATCCCCGTGTATTCGTTCGCTTCGAGAAAACATTCGAAACGGATCATGAATGCCTCCCATTCGTCGTTCGCTGGGTCGAATGGAGCGGGGGGAGTGTCCATCGCCATCTTCTCTTGTTTGAATTTGCCGCGCTGCGGTGTCCTGAGATGGCTGCCGGAATTTCTGCCGAATTCCTGGGCTGGATCAAATCCGGAGATTCTGAAGTAGCGTTCTTCGTCCTATCTGTCTCTCAATCCCACCTTCGTCGCCAATGTTAGATCTGGGCAACGAGAGAACAGACTGCGGACACGAAGTGACTTAACAGCTCTTTATTAGTAGTAATAGTGATCCAGCTTGCTCTGTGGTCGGAGGGTTCCCCTTTTATAGGGATCGGGTATGCCTCTCGACCAATCAGAGTGATACCTGTTTCCCGCTGTAGCAGCGGACCAGAGAGGAGACTTGCCACGATATATGTTAATATCTAACATATGGAATAAAGAACTGTTACATTTATTTGTTAGAAGCTGGCCACAAGTCAAAATGTCTTGTCATTTGAAGACCTATGCATCTTGTAGGAGAGGACAGGGCTAGACAAGTGAGCAAATATGTGTAGTCATATTGTTATGAGAATTCCACCACTTACCTATTTATCTTCAATGTTATAAATATGACAGTAAATGTAATTTGAACCTTCCTGAAGCTAGGATTGGAGCTGCTGGAGAGAAGGAGGGGGTGAGTCACAAGACAAAGACACTGAGGTGGGGGCCCTTAAACTCCATATCATTTGAACCTTCCTGAAGCTAGGATTGGAGCTGCTGGAGAGAAGGAGGGGGTGAGTCACAAGACAAAGACACTGAGGTGGGGGCCCTTAAACTCCATATCATTTGTGAT
Organism: Natrix helvetica; assembly: GCF_964273705.1. Taxonomy (NCBI): domain Eukaryota; kingdom Metazoa; phylum Chordata; class Lepidosauria; order Squamata; family Natricidae; genus Natrix; species Natrix helvetica. The sequence continues at coordinate 47,837,754 of NC_138550.1, forward strand.
TTTATTTATTTCAAAATGACTGGCTTAGTTCAATGTAATAGCTGTTTTGCACCTGTCTTTCGCAGTACTCTTTTCAAATTTGGATACTGTCCCCTTTGTAAACAAATTATGAGTCTACATAGGCAGATTACCTATCTAGAATCTGTAATCTGTGCTCTCCAAGCAGAAACTAGGTGTCTACGTCAGCCATTCCACTCTATGGTGAAGACACACTATCAGCCCCCTCTGCCACAAAGATCTTGCAGGAGAAGAGCTGTCTGGACAACTGTGGGATCTGGCAGGTTGAGAGCTGTGAACCATAAACCCAAAGCTTTTGCTGTGACCCAGCAAAACAGATATAGTGCCCTTGCTGACCTTAATGGGGACACTAAAGAGATAGGTCAAGGCAGTTGTGATAATGATGACTCAAATAAGCAGGGGATCGTGGTCCAAAACGAAGAACTTTCTTCGGAAAGGCGAAAAGGGGAACCAGGTATCACACATCAGTCGCAGAAGAAGATCAAGGTATGTAAAAAGAGAAGTCACCTTCTGGTTGGTGATTCAATCGTAAGAGATGTTAATTTAGGAGAGGATAAGGAGGTTTTAAAAGAGGTCAGGTGTCTGCCAGGTGCTACTGCCAGCAGAGACAACAGGCGTATTCTTAAGATAGTCAAGAATGCAAGTAAGGACTGTGACGTTGATGCTATTATACATCTTGGCACTAATGATCTATCCCAGAAAGATGTACTTTCTGTGCAGAATGATTTCCAGAACTTGGGGTATGAACTTAATAGTATAGGTTGTAGGCTTATCTTTTCAGAGGTTTTACCTGTATATAAGGAACAAAAAGGGAAGGGCCAGCGTGTAGCAGAGTTTAATGTTTGGCTAAAGGAGTGGTGTAAAAGGGAAGGCTTTGGTTTTATTAGTCATGAAGCCTGTAGCTGGTCCAATGAAAAACTGTACAAAAGAGATGGGTTGCACCCATCCAAGAAAGGAACTGAGTTACTTGGCATTAAATTCACAGATTTTCTTGATAAACATTTAAACTGAAGAGCGGGGACAGAGAATTAATAGATACAGAACATCTCTGTCCCCAGCAAACTAAAATTCATAGGGTTATAAATGCATGTAACATAGATGTGTGTGTGGGTAAGATTATCACTCCTGCTGTCAAGCAAAACCAAGCATGTAATAGTGATTGTCATACCATGTGCATGAATCACACAAGTGGCAAGAAAATAGGGGCAGTCAGGCATAATACAGGTTATGTAGACAGTAAACACAAGGTCAATCAAAATGGACTCAAATGTCTATATACCAATGCACAGAGCATGAGGAATAAACAGGGAGAATTAGAAATTCAAGTAAAAGAGGGCAGATATGATATTATTGCCATTACAGAAACTTGGTGGGATGAAACTGACAAATGGAACATACAGCTAGAAGGATTTAAATTATTTAAAAGAAATAGACCAAATAAAAGAGGAGGTGGAGTTGCACTATATATAAGAAATAACTATGTCTCTACAGAAATAGAGCACAACAATAATGAGAACTATCTTGAATGCATTTGGGTCAATATTAAAGGTTGTGGGGGAAATGACATTGCCATAGGTCTATACTACAGGCCACCCAACCAAGCAGAGGAAGAAGATGAACTTTTTGCTAGTCAGCTAACTAAGGTATGTAGGAAGCACACCACAATAGTAATGGGAGATTTTAACTACCCTGACATCAACTGGGAAACAAACTCTGCACCAAGTGGAAGATCCAACAGGTTCCTAACAAACCTAGCAGACAACTTTGTTTTCCAAAAAGTAGAGAAGGAAACAAGGGGATCAGCCATACTGGACTTAATTCTCACTAACAGAGAGGAAATGATAGAAGGTGTTGAAGCCATAGGAACCCTGGGGGCAAGTGACCATGCAATATTGGAATTCAACATTATCCAAACACAAGTAGTAGAACAAAGTCAAACTAGAGTCTTGGACTTTAAGAAAGCTAATTTCAATAAACTTAGAGAGAGCTTGGGAAAAATTCCATGGATGAGAATCCTCGAGGGGAAAACAACTCAAGAAGCTTGGGAAATTTTGAAAAATGAGATTAGAAAAGCCCAGTCTAACACAATACCAATGAAGAAGAAAAACAACAGCTCCCAAAAGAAACCAGCATGGCTGCATAAACAACTATCTGACAAACTGAAAGACAAAAAAAGTAAGTATAAAAAGTGGAAGGAGGGGGACATAACTAAGGCAGAATATCAGCAAATAGCCCGAGCCTGTAAAGATGAAGTGAGGAAAGCTAAGGCTCACAATGAAGAAAGGCTTGCCACAAAAGTAAAAATTAACAAAAAAAAAGCTTCTTCCAACATGTTAAAAACAAGAAAAAAGTTAAGGAAACAATTGGTCCATTGCTAGGAGAAAGTGGCAAGAAGGTGACAAGCAACAGGGAGAAAGCAGAACTATTTAACTCATGTTTTGCATCTGTCTTTACACAAAGGGATAAAACAGTCCAACCTATCGAAAGCAGCACCACAAAATTAGGAACACAAATTGAAATAGGGAAGAAAATGGTAAGTGAGCACCTGTCTACCCTAGATGAGTTCAAATCACCAGGACCGGATGGATTACACCCCAGAGTTCTGAAGGAACTAGCAGACGAGATCTCAGAACCACTGAATTATATCTTTCAGAGATCCTGGAACACCGGGGAACTACCAGAGGACTGGAAAAGAGCTGATGTGGTTCCCATCTTCAAAAAAGGGAAAAAATTAGATCCAGGAAACTACAGACCTATCAGCCTAACCTCAATACCAGGAAAGATTCTGGAAAAAATAATCAAGCAACAAATTTGCGAACACCTAGAAGCAAACAAAGTAATAGCCAAAAGCCAACATGGATTTGTCAAAAACAGATCATGCCAGACTAATCTTATTGCATTCTTTGATAATGTGACAAAATTAGTGGACCAGAGGAATGCCGTTGATATAGTTTACTTGGACTTCAGTAAGGCTTTTGATAAGGTAGACCATAACCTACTACTAGATAAAGTAGAAGAATGTGGGTTAGACAGCATCACCACCAGATGGATTGGTAACTGGCTGACCAACCGCACTCAACGTGTAGTTCTCAATGGAACTGCATCTACATGGAGGGAAGTATGCAGTGGAGTACCCCAAGGCTCTGTTTTAGGCCCAGTACTCTTCAACATCTTCATCAATGATTTGGATGAGGGAATAAATGGGGAACTCATCAAATTTGCAGATGATACCAAGCTGGCAGGAATAGCCAACACTCCAGAAGATAGGCTTAAGATACAGAAGGATCTTGACAAACTTGAACATTGGGCACTATCTAATAAAATGAAATTCAATGGTGAAAAGAGTAAGGTTCTACATTTAGGCAACAAAAACGGAATGCACAGGTACAGTATAGGTGATACCTTACTCAGTAGTAGTAACTGTGAAAGGGATCTTGGAGTCCTAGTGGACAACCATTTAAATATGAGCCAGCAGTGTGCAGCAGCTGCCAAAAAAGCCAACACAGTTCTAGGCTGCATCAACAGAGGGATAGAATCAAGATCACGTGAAGTGTTAATACCACTTTATAATGCCTTGGTAAGGCCACACTTGGAATACTGCATTCAGTTCTGGTCGCCACGATGTAAAAAAGATGTGGAGACTCTAGAAAGAGTGCAGAGAAGAGCAACAAAGATGATTAGGGGACTGGAGACTAAAACATATGAAGAACGGTTGCAGGAACTGGGTATGTTTAGCTTAAGAGAAAGAAGGACTAGGGGAGACATGATAGCATTATTCCAATATCTCAGAGGTTGCCACAAAGAAGAGGGAGTCAAACTATTCTCCAAAGCACCTGAGGGTAGAACAAGAAGCAATGGGTGGAAACTAATCAAGGAGAGAAGCAACTTAGAACTGAGGAGAAATTTCCTGACAGTGAGAACAATTAATCAGTGGGGTAGCTTGCCTCCAGAAGTTGTGAATGCCCCAACACTGGAAGTCTTTAAGAAGATGTTGGATAGCTATTTGTCTGAAACGGTATAGGGTTTCCTGCCTAGGCAGGGGGTTGGACTAGAAGACCTCCAAGGTCCCTTCCAACTCTACTATTGTATTGTATTATTGTATTGTAATAAACATCAATGTGGTTGAGAACAGATACAAGTGTTATAGTTTTATAATAGTTTAAAAGTTCCTTGCTTTTCTGTTGAATATTAGGAAGATGGATGGATGCCTCTTATTGAGGGTGGGTAGCTTCATTATAGTGGAAAAAATATGAAAGAAATTAACAGCATCAACAGAAGTAAACGTATGTACATCCTCCATGTTTAACTATCAACATTATTCTTTTTTTAAAAAAGAATCTCAAGTTCTTTAGAAAAATTAGAAACAGCTTTCTCATGTTTTCTGAGAAATAGCCCAATCTGTTTTATTTCTTTTTCACTACTGTTAACTAATTATAACACATATAAATATATGACTTTGAGATAAATGTAGCATTATTCCCCAAAAATACCCACAGAAGAACTTGATAGGGAGTTTATGTTCCCCAAAATTGCAGGTTGAAAAGAAAGTCTCTAATGCTGTAATATCAATTATGAAAGAGGCTATTGAAGTTCTGTAAGAGGACAATGGATCAAACTTATTTAATTGTTTTCAGTATATTTTAATAATAATTTTATTAAATGTTATAATTACAACAGTACAGAAAATAAACAAAAAAGAAGAGAAAGAAAAAGATAGCTAAGTAAAAACTAAGAAAAAGGCCTTTTTAAAAAAAGCATTTCCCCATGTAAAGAACTCTTTACAAACTCCAAAATTTTATTTCAAATGTATTCAGACCCTTATTGTGTCTGTAGCTTTCTAAAATTAAAAAATGAATTAGGCTTTTGCTGTGTATTTTTTCCTCCCATTTTTTTTTCAAACTTTTCATTAAAACTTTCTTTTGTTAAGGAATAAAGGAAACTCATGTGAGGTTTTCAAATTGGTTGATCCAAACTGCAGGTTTCTAAAAACTGAAAAGCAGTTAATAAGGAATTTCCAAAAGTGATTAGAAATGGAAATATTCAATAGTGTCCTTCCAAAGACATTGACTGCAGTTTGAACGATATAGCTATTCCCTTGTCTCCCAATGTGCAAACCCCACTAGAGACCACTGTCTTGCAATCTCCTTGCAAGAAGCAGCTACCTTAAGGACAACCTTAAGTCTCCTCATATCTGGAGAGGTTTTGAAAAGCCAGTATATTTACAAACTCTTCATTCCACTGTGGCTGTTGGGTCCACTTTTCACAAAGCTGTTTTTCTGTCCATCTTTTCTTTCTCTCGAAGTCTGAAAAAAGATTCTGTTTTTCATGATTAATAATTTAATTACTGCCTTTGCAGTAGGAGGCAATTGATTTTAGGGATTCCTATGAACTGAAATAGAAATGATGACCATATCATCTGCACACAAGAGATTTGTTCCAGCAAGGTTTGGAGAATGATGTCCTAATTTTGTGAATCTTGCCACAATATCATTAATATACTGTATAGTTTAAATAATAATGGGGCTAGAATGCAAACTTACTTTACATGCCCTGTGGGTGGGGAAACGGTTAAGGTTTCCAAGATCAGAGTTAATTCCATGTTTGGTATTTCTGACTATGTAAGATAAACTAGCCCTAAATTAAGTTCCAATTATGTCTCCCACATAGGAGGTTTGTTATTGATCATTCCTGAAAGTTGTAATTCTATAATCACTAAAGAGATTCTAAAGAACTTACCATGCTGGCTTCCTGTCGATTCAAATTAAATCTCCAAACTAATAGCATAATGGTAAAATGGCAAAGCCTTCAGGAGAGATGTTATTCCACCAGATCTGATTAAACTGAGCACTAACTGGTGAACACGTATTCTAGTACTGTTTACAATATGGTAAACAGCGTATGTTTTTATAACTATAAATTGTACATTAAAAACACCTCCTGGATAGAATGTATCTATTATTGTCTTTATAATTAAAAAGACGATGAGATCTAATCCATCCAACCATCCCTATTACCCAAGTAAGCATTATCAGTAAGCTCTATAGTAGACATCTTTACTGGAAATGAATGGACTGGTTGGAAGAGGAGACCACGGCTGAGAAAGAGTAACCTGGATTCAGGATAGGAGATCAACTATTAAACAGTCCTACAACATCTAATTCAAAAATATACTGTATATTCTCCCCAGGAAAGATTTATATGTATTTTCTTTTTAAACAATATTGACTCAAACTCCCGAGAATGAGTGCAGGAAAAACTAGGGAAATCTAGTATAAGCTAATGTTTGATAGTACTCATTAAAATAGGAATAGAGGTAGGGTTGGTGATTTTTGGCCCACTATCCCTTCTTAGCCATATACTAGAAAGTTTTTAAAAAACCCTCTATCTAATGTCTAATACCCCTGCTTGAGCACTGGGGTTAGTTAGGATCCATACATTTCAGTGAAGAAGCTTGCATTTTCAGTAGATTGATTCACTCCGATAAAAATAACTTTAGTTCTGGATATCTACCGCATGTAGTAAAGGATTCCAAAGAAATCAAGAGTTTGACACAGAAAAAAAATGACTGCATTTTAGTTCTACAGTATTAAAGAAAAATATAAATTATAAATTATTTCTAAAGATTCTGAAATGCACAAAATAAGAACTACTATGTGGTGTGGCATAACGATTCTGCTTATGAAGAAGTTGGTATTAATTTCTGGTAGAGTTTATTTCAGTAAGTGTTCTGTTCACCTTTAATCCTTAGCGATTTCTCCAGATGCACAGAAGGGAACAATATAAAAAAAAAATCTTGCTGCTTCAGCAAAACAAAATCCAGCTGGCAGGGAAGTGAATCTGCAAGTCATTGGTTACAGCTGTGTTTCGATTTATCTGATGGTTGAAAAAACAAATTACCAGATTAAATGGCTAAAAGAAGAGTCTTTGTGTATGTAGCCCTTGTGTATAGAATAAAAGTGTTTATGGTTTATACATAAGCCTTGCAATGTAAGCTAGACAACAGTCTTATTCAAAAAAATTCCAAAATATTATGAATTCAATGTCATTTATTCAGTGGTAACTTATGTGTTCTCACCTTGCAATATTTAAGAATGTCAGTATTATTATGCTTATAGAGTTTATCAATGGGAAGCTGCTCAGTTTAACCCTTAAGTATAGAAAAACGTATGGTTTGATATATCTGGAATTGCAAACAGAACTTACATGAAAATGACAACCTTTCAGTAGCCTTAATTCTGTAGAGTTGTGTTGCATGGATTTTGTATGCGTGTGATTTCCAGCTTGTAGGAAATTGAAGTTGCATTTATAGAAGCAAAGATAAGACTATATTCAACAAAATAAATGAATCTCTGTAATTTCTGGTGGGAGAGAATAAGTTTTAAAATTTGTATAAATGCACTTTGGAAGAAAAAACATTCAATGTTTTTTTACTATGAATAAGCAATGATATAAAAATTCATAAGGACATAGAAACTCCTAGTAACTCCGTTTTACCGATTAAAACCTTGGGTTCTTCCATAAAAATCACAGGTATTGCTTTTATTCATTTTAAAGGAACATTTCTCCAACTTGTTTCATTTTAAGAAGTGACATGGTCTGGAGTAAGATGCTATAAAATCACAAATATTAGCATACATCAAATACAATATTCAAAATAAAAACTGAATATGAATGTTGTGATTATATGTTGGAACTGTTGTTCTATCCAATCAAATCACTGATTGAAATATAGTTTTACTCAGAGTTTTTACAATGGCTACCCTTTAATTTGTTTCCTACAAAATGTTCATGATAGAAACTTAAATACCAGGTCAAAAATCAATGCGAGAATTAAATCTAAGGTGCTGGTCAAATTTCACTGTAATCTAACCTCAGATAGTCTAGAGAAATGCTTATAATATTGTTAGTGGAATATTTTCCCTTTTATTTTTCTCAGTAGCATTACTGCATTAAAAACCGTTTGACAGAAAACCACTAAGATGTAGAATAAATAACCATTATATATAGAAAGCAGACAAAGGTGTGATTGATCTGTCTGGAATTGGCAGACTCTTTCGCTGTGTCAGGCTGTTTCTTTGATCAATGAAGGTATAGCCTCTGACCCTAAAAATCAATGGAATTGATGGAAAGACAAACCATGAGAATGCAGAATAGACTTTAACCTTTTCCAAATGTAAAAGTTTGAAATATTAATTGTATGCATGTACTTAACATATAAGGATTTTATATAAGATTGTTTAAATATCACAATGGTCTTTAAAAAGGCCCTTACAAAGCCATATATTATTATTACAAATAATGACTTTGTTTTGGATTTAGCTTGCTCAGGATTTTTATTTTTTCAATAATATAAAACTCTTCCTTTGGAAGAAGACAATGAAGATGCTTACTTACCTAGAGTTATATTTATAGCATTTTAATGCAAGCTTATAAATATAGAAGTTAGAGGCAAGTTTGTTGTAGCACAGAAAAAATAAGGTACGAATGCAGAGATTTATTATACTACTTTTAAGGAAATTTCTAAGTACATAGATGTAGGAACATATAATTTTTCTAAGTATGACCATGAAAAATAGGAAGAAAAGAAATAATTTAATTTCAATATAAATACAGTTTAATCTTGTTCATCTTTTTAAAAAGTTGATTAATAATTTTATTTATTTTTCTGTTTCTTTAAATTGCATAAAGCAGTGTTACTGTTTAAAACTGATTACAAATCACATACTCATTTTAAGACGAAATGTATAAAATTATTGAAGCTTAATTGTTTTACTGGAATAGAATGATTTAAACTCAAATATTGATTTTTTCCTGAAAAGTGGAAATGTATTTGTACATTAGAAAAACTTAATTTGCATTTCCAGTTACAAACAAAAATGAACACAATTATACTGAAATAATAATGAATACTATATAATGTTTTACTAACACATTATAATTATTTGTTTAATTTGGGTAAAGGAACACAAAATATGCACCTTCTTTGAGGATATGTTTAATGATATGAATGGTAATTAGTATTTATTAACATTTTGTACAAAGTTTAAGGTCTGTAATTTCACATGATTCAATTTATAGTATAGTGTAAATTTATACTACTCTATAGCTGTGATCCTATAAAAACAGAAATGTTAAAACAAATATCACCAGTATAAAACTGGACAAACAAAAAATTCCTGAAACATATGTAAGGGTGTGTATCAAATTATGTCTTTATTTGTTAAGATATATAGATTTTAGGAACATTAAGTGAATACATTATGAGATTGAGACTAGGATTTATTTTTTATTTACTGGTACTTGCTTGGAAGTAAAACATAGTGTACCCAGTGGAACTTAAAACTGCTTAGTAGGCATGTATATGATGAAACTACCATTCCATTCAAAATATCTCAGTTGTAATAAAACTACTAAAACAAATCTATTACTTTTTGGCATTTCTGCATACAGACATTTCTGCATATGAATTGGAAAGCAAAAACTTAGAGCATACTTCTATGCTATCATTTTATCTGTTCTGAATATTTCATGGTATGCAAGTTTTTCTAAGCATATTAATCAAAATCAAGCATCTCACATTGTGGCACTTCATTTTTCTGTAGAAAAATATCTACATCTTCAAAAATCACAAACTATAATGTAGAAAATATAAAATACCTTTGCTTTAAAGTATAACTCATTGTATGTATCATTTGAAAGGCTTTGTGAACTGTTTCCTGGACCCCATGTCTAAAAGTTAACTAATGTTAGTTGTTTTGTTAGTTGCAGAAATGGCTGCTTCTATTTTAGTTCTTCATATGGAAACAGGAAGTTTCTGCTATGGCTGCAAGTACTATCCCCTTGTGGATGATTATAATGTTTTTAAGCCTTAGTTAAGTTGTGTTGTTCGATAACTATAATGGTACACTTATTCTCAATGTATCTGCAATTTACATTAATTTTGTTGAAATAATGATTTTCTTCAAAACAAAAGTGATGTTTTCTGGTTGTTAACCTTTTTTTTTTCAGTTGTTGTAAAAAAAAAAAAGACCCCCTTTTTGCACCATCTTGAATGAAGAAATAAATGGATTGCAAATACATATTTTCAAATCTGTCAGAGTAATTTCTACATATGTAACCACTTACATAACCCTACTATGTAATAATTAACAGAGTTTAATATATGACTTACATATGTTCTTTTCCAAAGTCTGACATGAATGAAAATGTACTTATTTATACTTTAACCCTAATCCTAACCCTAACTCTACATTCAGATTATGCCAAACATAAGTATAATCACAATATGAGATTTACATCTAATTTTAAACACGATATGTATACAATGTACAGTTCAATAATGCATATGACCTTTCAAAAATACCCTGGGTCTTGTCCAATAAAATATATATTTAGTATTCTGACATTTCATTGCTTTAATTTAGCAATAATAAACATATGGCCATACATATTTCTATATAGACGTGGTTCTATAATTTACAGTAGATGAAATAAAATCCAAATAACCATTCATTTCTTGCTTTTCTATAAAATGGGATTAAAATTATTGGAAAATTAAACCATATGATGGCATAAATTGCAGAAAAATCACAGTAATCAGTGCAAACATTTTAAAGCTTCTATAATACAGTGGATATCATTCCATTATTTTGTGACATACCATTAAAAACATCTGTAACAATATTAATCATGATAATGCAATATTTCCCTGCCAAATTCAATATAGTGTGGTTGAAGGTTTTTTGTTAAGTTATGGTTGTATGGAATTATATTTCCCCTTCAGTCCAATGGAGCAAATCGTCAGAATTGAGGTCAAAGTATTATCAGTGTTCCATTTCACAAAATAAATTGGTTTTTAGTTATTATCAGCAATCAAGTGCAACGTACAAACAATCACACATCTTCTCAGAACAAGACATAAAGACAGAGTGCATGGTAAAGATTGCTTGCAGTATCTTGTTGAAACCTCTCCAACTAAGTTCTCTTGGCAAAATAGTGTGATTGGAACAACTCATGGTGTTGTGACCAGAAAAACTACTCTGATTTGCAGCAGACTAAGTATCACTGAATGACTCATCTGTCTTTCTGTCTCTTGCGCGCACACACACTCATTCTTTCTTTTCTCTCTAGATTTTTACACAAAGATTAGGTTTAAAATTCCCCTTTCCTACTTTATTGGTCTATTGTTACAACATGAGTTAAATCACACTTAGATATTCCTCATCCACCCAAATTTGTTTCTGACACAATTATTACTGTGAAATATGTGTATGTGTTTGTGTGCATAATTCAGTAGCTGCATTTCAGAAAAAAGACAAGGCTAGGAAAAACAATTGAATTAACATTAATTAAATAAATAGTGGCTTCTTTAAATTAATTGCCTATAAAATAAAGCACCCATTAGTAAAATGAATTGATTCCTCATTTGTTTAATAAATGCTCAAAATACAGTTTCTATCATATCCTTATTCTTTTTCCAGGAAAACCAGCAAAGAAACATGGAATATTGAGATGAAGAACAGAATTAAATAGTTGCACAGGGAAAGAAAGAAAGAAAGAAAGAAAGAAAGAAAGAAAGAAAGAAAGAAAGAAAGAAAGAGGGAACAAGATGTGGTAGATAGGAGAGTGGACAGAAAAGGGAAAAATGGCTATGAAACCTAAATTTATAGTTAAACAAAGAACAGTGAACATCAACCTACCATTACTTACTTTGTAATAAATCCCACATAATTTTACCTTGTTCAGACATTAAGAATCCTTTAATAATCTATTTCCATTCAAAAAGGAGCTGAATGGGAGTAACCTACCCTGCCTTGTCTTCTATTTACGAACTTTGAAAGTCTGCAAAGAGACAGAAGATGAAGAGAAGTTGTTGCCAAATCTTCTGCCTCACTGAGAAATATAATAAAAGGATATGTGGATTCTGAAGAAAAACTTCTTATATTTGTGGAGTTTATACCTCAGTAAGGCTTTATTCAGCAGATACATGAATATCCAAACATCACTTTAAGACAATTATCTTTCAGGAATATGCAACAAAGATTTCAACTGTATAGGCAAGTGTTTGTGTGTGTGTATTCTTTTTTTTATCTTATGTTAATGATCTATCTAAATGGTTGTTTAAACTAGTGTCTCTCTACCATCAAACCAAATTAATGATTGAAATTAGGATTCAATATGCATAGCCACATTTGTTTCCTTTTGTTTCAATTATTTTTAGATGCTTACATTTTCTCTGGATTGTGTCTATTGTCATCACTACACTCTTCTTTCTTTGGCACTAGTTCACTGCTAACAAAATGTGTTGACACTGCTTGGTTCTGGAACATTTAGGATTCAGAAATCATAAATTATATACTGTATTGCTTAAGAATATTGTATTATTTTTAAAAGAAGTTGATATGTGCTTCATGTGAAGTGATATTACTTTTTGAGAAATAAATGAAAATATTTTCCACAAAATTGAATTCAAATTAGAAAAGATAATATGCCATATATCCTATTCTACAGATTTATTTCTTCTATCCATTGTGTAAGAAAATATAGGGTCTGTTCATTTCTGGAACTGATATGCTAGATAAAAATGGAATTGCTTTTACTTATTATGCTACTGCATACGTATGATGATGATGATGTGGTTAATCTTTGGTGAGATTCACAGCCTTTGGGGCTGGTTGGTAGCTCAACAGCTCGAGTCCTAACCAAGGACCTAGGAACTGTTAAGGTAACGTCGGAGGATATAAGTTGTTCCAAGTAGGGTGGTTTTTTGTAGAGTCAGAATGTTCAAGTCAGGTAAATTTAGAATTTTCAAATTATTATTATTATTATTATTATTATTATCATCATCATCATTATTATTATTATTATTATTATTATTATATATGTTGTTACCGTCTCTGACAAAAAAAGTGGCAGAGGATGAGTTATTTTGTATACTGTTAGAACAAAGCTGATGGCAAGGCTGTTTCATGACAAGATCCTTTGTTTTTGTATTCTTCTAAAAAAAAATTACCTATTCCAGCCATAACAATACACCCACACCCATTTCCACACCCTTTCCCATATATCTATTTACATCCATTCACTTGTCTCCCTACCTATCTATCTACCGACCTATGGAAAACACATTTAAAGAATGTACAATTATGCTTAAGAAGAAAGCATATAATTCATTTTCTATTGTTTAAAGAGAAAAATATTGAAAAGCAAGGATATTCCTGTCCACTATTAAATCACTTCCTAAACTAATGTGACTGAGCATTTAGGAATATCCAAAACTTAAAGTTGGAAAAAGGGACTTAGGAAGAATATTAAATCTGATTGTATGACACTGGCCCTTGAGGTGATTATGACATCTAAATTACTGATTACTCCAGAATTGTCCATTGCCCCAAAATGTAGCTTTTGTACATGGAAGTACTACATAAAACATTATAAAAGAATGTTCAACCAAACATATTTATGTTTCATCTTTTTCTAAACTATGTTTTTGTTAAAATATTCCTATTCAATAGGATTACAAGGAATCAAAATTTAAGAAAAGGGGAGGGACAATATTTAATCTGTATGTATATCTGGTATATTTCTGAATTGCAAAGCTGTCATAGACTGTTTTGGAAGAAAATGTTTAAAAAAACCTAAGGTATCTGATAGATTATTTGAAAAAGACACATGCTCAGCAGGCAATTTCTTAGACTGCTACATAATTGTATTATTCAAAGTAATGTGGATACAGGGGGGAAAAAAGAAAAGAAAAACAACTAAGATAAAAATGTTAATATAAACATGTGAGTCAGAGCCAAAGATATGTAAAGCTCAATTCCATGTATGCTTATTTGACAAATGCACCTATTTTCAATAGCCTTGTTCCCTAGTTTTCAGCTCATTTGTTTTTCAGTACTTGCATAGGATTTCAAGGCAAAAAGTAGCACTGTAATATATAGACAGAAATTGTCAGCAATACGTAATTTAAGTCATGCTGTAGACATATTTTGAATGGATTTTTTTTCAAGTAAATAGGTATATGCTACAATGCTCCCATAATTTGTATTAATTAGAATCAAGTCTGATTTCAGTTTATTGTACTGTACTGATTTCATTTCTTTCATTTTTTTTCTTTTCCTTTTGCAATGTTTCTTCTTGCTTTATGAGTTTTTTTAATTACTCTTGTTCCAGTTCAGGAATGTGCATATAATTCTTTTTTTTTCTGTTGTAGGTGCATCATCATTATGTTATAATTGTTTGCAATATTTTCATTTTCACTTCGTGGTAAGAGATATACTTTACGTTGCCTCCCACCTATCTTGTTTGCCATTTATTTTTCTTTTTGGGTGCAGCATTGTCACACTGAACGATGAGATATGTTTGTGTACCAAAAGGTTAGAGTGAACTGATAGTTCATTCATAGTAACAATGTTGCACTCTATCCCATGGATTACAAAGCGTCAAATCCCTGTGCAATGTGCACCTTCTACATTGAAATCAATGTGTCACGCGGTAACAATTTAAAAGGCTTATTATTCAGCATCATCAGTTTATTCTTTAAAAACAAACAAACAAATATCTATGTTTATAACTGTTTTAGCACATATTATTATCACATTTCAATTAGCCAAGCTTTTGCAGAGTTTACTGAGATGATACATATTTTATTTATGTCAAATGACTCAGTATTTTCATAAATGGAATCATGCTGAAGACATCTAGATACTTTGAAAACACTACACACCAATATACTGTTATGGTACAATATATTTTCTCCTAGTTGTTCTGTGTAACACACACACATACACACACAGACCACTCACATAAAAACTGCACCCACAGGAACAGATAGCAACTACCTTCTTCACGCTCAAAGGTATTACACACTTCGTTTTAGTAAGGTTAGAACTGCTGTTCAATATTTCAAACTTATCAAAAGGAAAAAAAATACAACCCCCAATATCCCCTTTAGTCCCGATTCTATTTCTTGGTTTAAAATACCAGAATAAAAATGTTGCAAGCTAATCGCTTGGGAGAAGCCGCGTGTAACTGAGGAATCCCTTCCATTGATGGATGCTGCGGCAGAGGAAAGAGAGGAAAAGCTGAAGAAGGTGCAGGAGAACTTCTAAGTCTATTTAAGCCTTGCTGGCATTATTTCTCTCCCCATCACGCGCGCGCGCGCGCGCGTGTGTGTGTGTGTGTGTGAGAGAGAGAGAGAGAGAGAGAGAGAGAGGAGTTTGCCCGCTGTTCCCGAGGCAGAAAATCGAGGAGGACCACCAATGCAAGAGCCTATTTTCAAACTGCATTTGGAAAGCTGTCTTATTATTGATTAGGGGGAAGAAAAGGGGGTGGGAATAGAACTGCGAAGAGATGGGAGGACCGTCAGGCAACTGGCTCATTGCAGCTCAAGACGTTTTCTTCCGGAAAGATGTCCAACGACTGAGATACTGCGACAGAGGAAGTAAAAAGATGGAAAACTAAGAAAAGGGAGGAATGAAGGCTTGGGGTATTCTTGAACTGCTTCTCCTCCCACCCCACTCTTTTTTTTTAATTCTTCCTCTTCTTGCAAGGACCAGAGGATGGGCGTCAGGCAAATCCTGCGGTCCAGCAGGTCTGCCGGAGGGTGGATGCTTGGAGACCACGCGCCGGAATGTCACTATTCACCAGGAGCGCAGTGCAAATGCCAGCCGAATGCCGCCGCCCCCCCCCCCCGCCCCGCGTGCAACCTCCCTGAGTCAGCAGCCGTTCTTTTGCCTTTCCTTGCCTGCCTTTGTGCGTGCGCGCGCGTGTACTCTTTTGGGAAGGGGGGGTGTGTTGTACTGGAGTGCGCGCGGCCGCGTTCACGTCTCGGTGTCAGGCAAGCCTGTCTGTCTGAATGTGCGCGTGCATATTCATGGGAGGTAAAACCCAGTCAGTTCAGGGAGAAGCGAAGGTACGTTGGAGAGGAGCTAAAATCTTGACTGATTTCCATCTACTGAGCATCAGATGTATCCCCTAAGGAGGGTGGGTCTGTGCGATAGGGATGGTGCAATTATGTTAATATCATATTTATGGAGAGGTAGTTTTTTTTTTCTTCCTAATTACTGGTTTGGTCAAATTGGTATTGGGAAAACCATATTACAGTTCATAACAAAAAGCATACTGCTGGTGTTTGCTGGTTTTTTTTTAACTGTTTCGTGACTGAACTATAAGCATTGAAGCTGTGCTGGAGAGCAAATGAGAAAGAGTTGCTTGCAACAGAAGATTCTGTCCTCATTCAAATGTTTCCAGTAATTGAACACTTAAGTAACATAGTGTGGAAACAGGAAGAGGGGGGACTATAGAGAACCAGCTTGAAGGGTGGGTGGGGATGTTTAATCATTAAAAATATTTCTCAATTTTTTTTTTCTGTATAGCTTGTTTTATAACTTGGTATTCTAATTATTTTTCTCTCTCTTCCCTTCCCCCCAGCTGATCTGCATCTTGAAACAAGGCTAAATGAGTTACATACACCAGACTCTACTTAAGTGGCCAGCATCTTTGTGGCTTCTCTTTGGTTTTTATTTCTTCTGCCGAACATCATGGATCTGTTCCTAAAGTACACATTCTTTTTCATTCATTCAGATGAGATTAAAATGCTGAAGGCAAGGGTGAATCGTTTCAGTGCTCTGATTCTGTGATTAAAAGTCTTGGACTTGGACAAAAAAAAAAACAAAGATGGGAACCAAGGGAGTATTTTTTATTTTGCATGAAGATTTTTTTTTTTTTTGAAAGATCAGATGCTGCTCAAGTGATTTGGCACAAAGAATAACAAGTTGTTGAAAGTCACTATAAATTTAGGGGATGAAAAATACTCGAGTGGATGACATTTTTTTATACTAGTTAAGAAAAATCTATTATAAGATAATCTGAGATAATCGATTCAGCGCAAGAAGGTGGGAGTTAAATATATTCCAGACACATTCTTCTTACAGAATGCCTTTTAAAATCAGACTACGTATATTCAGGGCCCACTATAGAAATGCTGCTAGAAAAAATAAGGCTGAACCATGGATGCTTTGTTTAAGCTATGGAAGAAAAGGAAGCAGATTCTAACCTGTATTTATTTCTTTTTACTTCTTTGGAATATAGACATTTGAAAGCCTTATGCCTTAAAAATATAATATCTGTTGCCTCTATGCAATAGTATATATTATTTCCAAAATAATTGAAAGTGTATTTTGACAATACTAAAACTACTTGTTATATCTTCCAAATCTACTGAAATAAAATAACTACAAAACCCATTCTGATTAATTGAAGAAGAATTCAACTGGATCTTATTGGACTTTTCCTAGTCCCTGAGACCCTAACTTGTGAGGTTTTTTCGTAACAATCACAAGTCAGGCTCTTGGGACCTAGGCGGAGGGGAACCAGCAGCTTGGACTTTATTGATTAATTTTATCTGCATTGCTTTTTGTTTTGCTTTGTTTTGGCCAAAGAGGAAGTTATATGAAAAGGATGAACATTTTGACTTAGAACGAAAACAACAGTATGCATAGATACAGTAGATAGCATGTGATTATATATATATATATATATATATATATATGTATGTATGTATGTATGTATGTATGTATGTATGTATGTATGTATATATATATATATATATATATATATATATATATATATATATATATTACTAAAAATTAGTCTGAATTAGAAATGTATGCTATTTCATAGTTTGTATTTTAATAGTGCTAAGAGTAACCAGTATTTTTAATTTATTTGTTAATATACAGCTTTATTTATAGGTTTTTCTTCAGCTTCCTATGTTCAACCTTTTTTCAGCTACTGCTGTGAAAAATCCTAAGTTTGCAGGCTGAAACAAAGAATTGTTTACACATCAAAAATATTGCAAGAATGATATTTTTGATTACAGTTGATCTTTTTTTTTTCTTTTATTGTCCTTATCCTGCAGAGTGATTCAGTACGTTGTTATACTTCCTTCCAATTATAATTATACAGTGCACAGGGTATTTATATTAAAGAAATCTGATGTAGAATTTGAAAAATTGGAAGGGGCCATTTAGGCCTTAGAAGTCAACCTTGTGATATACAGAAATCTAAATGTATTATGAAATATTCATCTTCTGCTTGGACAAGTCCAGGCAAAGAGCCAATCACAGCTCTTGGGTACTTGCTTCCACTATTCTTACTGTTAGAACATTTTTAGCAGAAATCTGTCTCCCTGGAACATATTATTTTGTGTTCTGCCCTCTGGTATGATACAACAGGTCTTGGCATCATCTGTGATACCCTTCAAGGTACTTGTTTTATGATTCTTAGAGGAAGAACTTATCAAATCTCACTCTGTTATGTTCAGCATATTTTCCTAATCTATTAAGATGGTTTTGAACTTTGTTTTTGTCTTCTAGGATATTAGTTATTACATCTAATTTTGTGCCAATTGCAAAATTTGATCAAAAACTCTCGTATGCCTCATCTAAGTAATTCATTTTTTAAAAGGGCGTAGTGTGAACCTTGTGGCATCTCACTTGATACCTCTCTTCTGTT
Source organism: Natrix helvetica (assembly GCF_964273705.1). Taxonomy (NCBI): domain Eukaryota; kingdom Metazoa; phylum Chordata; class Lepidosauria; order Squamata; family Natricidae; genus Natrix; species Natrix helvetica. The sequence goes on from NC_138550.1 coordinate 47,856,291, forward strand.
TTATGAGGAGATATTAATGACTAATCTTTGGCTATGATTTTTCAGCCGGCTATGAATCTACTGATATTTCATCACATGCAACTGATATAATGCAACTACAACTCATAATGCACCTAATTTAACCCAAACCAAAGTATTCAGTTAAATTGTTCTAGATCTATAGAAGACAAAACCATTTTATCACAAGATATGACTAGTTTATCATAATTATACTCAGCTTAATATCAGGTAATACTTTTCTAATGGATGCCAGTTTTACCATTCAGCAAAATAAACAGAAGTGTGAGAATTATTTGACACTTTTATCCTCATGTCTTCATCACAATCCACTTGATTTCACAAATAGTTGTCATAATTTTATTTAAGGAATTTGAAGTTGCCCTGTAAGTACTTTTGCTTAAACATTGTTCCATTTCTGGGTGGGAGTGGGACTACAAGATGAACATAATTGATGGAATGGAAACTTGCTACTGTGAAGATGAATTGTCCTAACAATATGGCCTATTGTAAGCCAAACAGTAGAACAACTATGTGAACAGTAAAACAATGTAAAAAACATTTAGCACTTCAGCATAAGTGAATATGCTGAGTGGCAAAGGAAACTAATGAGAAAATGTGAATTGAAACACAATGTGACTTTCATTCTTGGGTCCAAAGTCGAGACACAAATACAAAAGACCAGAATTTACATTATGACAATGCAATTCATACAGTGCAATTATTGCAACCTTGCAGTTTGTACTGGATGCTTATACTGTTAGCTTCATATTATATAACTGATCTTTCACTGCTTCCTACATAATCTTTTCAATTGGAAATGTCAGGGACGGAGTCTAAGATTCTATAGTGTTCCTGAGCTATAAGTAGAACTTTATTTCATTTTGAAAGTTATACTAGTATAGTTTTATAATAGTATCTGTTTCAATAACATGGTTTCCAGTAGCAGGGCCTGCAGAATTACTGTCATGTGGTAATTTTCTCAAGCATCTAACAAAACAGGGCCACCTTATTCTGTATTAGCTGCAACCCCATGTAGAATGCAGTGCAGTAGTCCAGATGCATAGCAGTAGGGGAGTGAATCACCATAGCTCTCCCTGTCCAGGTAGAATCACAGCTAGCAAACTAGGCAAAATGGGATAAAGGATATCCTGGCCATGAATTCCATCTGCCCATTCAGTACTAGACCATTAATTTGTGGACCTGCTCCCTCACCGCAATGTTCTCTGAAGCCATTAGCCACAAAAGATAAAGAACAGCTTCAACTTGGTGGTATCCAACTTTAGCCTGTTTTCTCCCTTTTAGATTAACTGTTTTCAGGCACCAAAATAAGATTTCCCCCAGCATCTCCATCACACTGAGGGATTGCATATCACTCATAATACAGCATTACAAATACTTCACATTAATAAACTCTCCAAAGCACTTTGTATAAATGCTAAACAAAGGGGAAGGGAAGACCAATCCTTTTGGCATCCCATGCAAGATTGAATTGGACAATCTCTCAATTTCACCACCACCACCTTGATGTAGTGTTAGTGGCCAGCGACAATATCCTATGCAAAACAATCACAAAGTGCAGCTGGGATATGTACCTGTTCTCATCTCTAAAAGGAAATTCATCTAAACATTGTCACCAGTCAAGAGGCTGTGAATCTGTAAGTTAACAATTCTTCACCTCTTTTATTAACTGCACAGGCTGATTGTGTATCTTTTTCAAGTAGTCATCTTTAGTCCTCATCCAGTGATTCCAGGCACTGCTTCTATCCAGTGACGTGCGGTGACGTTTATGACTGGTGAGGCTGGTGACGTCATCAAACCACGTGGTTGCTCCGATCGCAGGGGCGCAGCCCAAACGGAGAAATTTCTTCAGCTCCAGCCTCAATCAGCGCAGCCGCGGTCCCCTTCATCTTGCCTCAGGAAGGAGGGGAATGGGACCACGTGTGCAGGGGAAGGGGATTGCGGCTCTGCTAATCTGAGGCTGTGCGCTGAGGAGCCGCCTGCACACGTGGTCCCATTCCCCTTGCAAGGATCCCGGGCTCGCCCAATGCAAAAAATGCCTGGGTACCGTGTTTCCCCGAAAATACAACCTGTCCTGCGCTCACTGACCTAGCGTTATCCCGAAAGCGCCAAGTTACAGGAGCCGGGGGTGGGGGGAGCGCTCACGTTGCTTGCCGCCTTCGGTATACCGCTAGGTTGGGGAGTGGCGTTCTGTCCGGCCAGAGGGGAGAGTTGCCGGGAAACTCTCCAGCCGGGAAAAGCGCCATTCACTGACCTCAGCAGCCGCCCCGCAAATCCCCTCTCCAGCCGGGAAAAGCGCCATTCACTGACCTGAGCAGCCGCCCCGCAAATCCCCTCTCCAGCCGGGAAAAGCGCCATTCACTGACCTCAGCAGCCGCCCCGCAAATCCCCTCTCCAGCCGGGAAAAGCGCCATTCACTGACCTCAGCAGCCGCCCCGCAAATCCCCTCTCCAGCTGGGAAAAGCGCCATTCACTGACCTCAGCAGCCGCCCCGCAAATCCCCTCTCCAGCCGGGAAAAGCGCCATTCACTGACCTCAGCAGCCGCCCCGCAAATCCCCTCTCCAGCCGGGAAAAGCGCCATTCACCAAGCCCTTGCGCAGCTCTCCCAGGCGACCGCTGCTGGCTGCTGCTGCCCGCCGCCACCCCGCTCCGCTCCGCTCCGTGCATAACTTCCAAACTCCAAAACTTCCAGCATCGGCCGCTCTAGGAGTGCTCTCTATGGTGGGCCGGCTGCTGGACAGAGAGTTTTCCGGACAGTCTTCCAGCAGCCGGCCCACCATAGAGAGCACTCCTAGAGCGGGCGATGCTGGAAGTTTTGGAGTTTGGAAGTTATGCACGGAGCGGAGCAGCGGGGCGGCGGGCGGCGGCGGGCAGCAGCAGCCAGCGGCGGTCGCCTGGGAGAGCTGCGCAAGGGCTTGGTGAATGGCGCTTTTCCCGGCTGGAGAGGGGATTTGCCGGGCAGCTGCTCAGGTCAGTGAATGGCGCTTTTCCTGGCTAGAGAGGGGATTTTCCAGGCGGCTGCTCGTGAGCATAGTTACCTCATGGCTGCTTCGCCCCTGAGGCTGTGCCCGGCTCTTCGGGAGCCAGTTCACAAGAGAGCAGCCGCCCGGCAACTCTCCCCTCTGGCCGGACAGAACGCCACTCCCCAACCTAGCTGTATATTGAAGGCGGCAAGCAACGTGAGCGCTCCCCCCACCCCCGGCTCCTGTAACTTGGTGCTTTCGGGATAACGCTAGGTCAGTGAGCGCAGGACAGGTTGTATTTTCGGGGAAACATGGTACCTAGGCATTTTTTGCATTGGGCGAGCCTGTGATCCTTGCAAGGGAAATGGGACCACGTGTGCAGGAGGCTCCTCAGCACACAGCCTCAGATTAGCAGAGCCGCGATCCCCTTCCCCTGCACACGTGGTCCCATTCCCCTCCTTCCTGAGGCAAGATGAAGGGGACCGCGGCTGCGCTGATTGAGGCTGGAGCTGAGGAGCCTCCTGCACACGTCCCATTCCCCTTGCAAGGATCCTGGGCTCGCCCGATATAAAAAATGGCGAGATCGGCACACTTGGGGCTGCTGCTGAGATGTCCAGGGAGGCTAAACCAAGCCGCGCACCTCTCCCAGCCACTTTTACGGCTTCCTGGAGTAATTCTTTTTTATTTTCATGACGAGAGTGGTGAGGCTCCGCCTCCCCTGCCTCCCCTGACTGCACGTCACTGCTTCTATCACTACTAAACTCACAGAACTTCAGAAGATCCAGGAGCATAGCAATTCATTGCACAGAGACAAGTCATTTGGGAGCAAACCAGATGTGGGTTGCCAATTTCTTTACTACTGATTCAGGAGTGCTCCCACGTACGCTTGACACTTCTGTGCATGTGCAGAAGCATGTGAATGGGTGGGAAGAGCCTTCCACCACTGCTACTATCAGTTTGGCCAAACCGGGCCAAACCAGCAGCAACCCACCTCTGGAACAAAGTAACTGAAAGTTCAATTTATCTCCTAATGTCAGAGACTAACCAGGCAATTTACAGAAATGGCCTGGGTGATCTCTGAACCCATGAGGCATCTCTTGTGGGTCCTGGTGTACCCTAAGGCCTGAGGAAATACTAAGTGGCAGTCAATCCCAGTTTGACCAAACCTAGGACCCAGCAGCCAGAATGGCAGATTTATGAAAGAGTGATATCACTTTTTCACTTTTTTTTGTATGCATTGGTTTTGGTAATAAATGCCAAGTATGCCTATTTACCTATGAGCATGGTATTATTAGATATGGTTTTGGAATTTACAGTATAAGTAGTTTGATTTAATTTAATTTTATTGAATGAGCCCATGAACCCATTATTCCCTTTTATTTTGAAATCTCTATGTAAATGAAATTGTCACAAGTGCAGAATAAGTGAGTCCTTGATATCCAAAAATGTTATAACTGAACTCTGTGGAAAGAGTTTTCTTTTGCATGCCTACTATTTGACTCTGGTATCCTGACAATTACCCCAAAGTAGATAGAAATAGGACAATTGATATGATTACCACCATGCTCTCTGGCAACCTCCATCATTCTGGATCACTCCAAAAATGGTCTCTCTGGAAACCGAGTACAGGGTTCAGCTGACAAATGTTCCTTAAATTTGGCTGCTTTTAATGGTTATTAAATGGGAAGCAGCAGCACTGATGTTTTGGCAAGAAGATTTATCATGGTCAATATAGAAATACTTCAGCCTATACATTACTTTATTAAAAATGTAAAATAAACCATCTTCCCCTCACCCTTCCCTTTATAGTTTATTGATATTCCACAGGTACAATTGTATTTTAGGGAGGCAAAGTGCTGTAGTTATGTTTTACTTTTTTACAGCAATGTATAACAGTTCAATGGACGTGGTGGCTCAATGGCTAAGATGCTGAACTTATTGATCAGAAAGTTCGGCAGTTCGAATCCCTAGCACCTGTAATGAAGTGAGCTCCCAGCTTCTGCCAACCTAGCAGTTCGAAAGCATGTAAAAATGCAAGTAGAAAAATAGGGACCACCTTGGTGGGAAGATAACAGCATTCCACGGACCTTTGTCATTTAGTCATAATGGCCACAGGACCACGGAGATGTCTTTGGACAGTACTGGCTCTTCAGCTTTGAAATGGAGATGAGCACCGCCTCCTAGAGTTGGGAATGACTAGCACATATGTGCGAGGGGAACCTTTACCTTTAACTATAACATTTTCTTTTCTAATTACACCAAGATACAAAATAGACATCCTGAACACATACTAAAGTAAATGTTACCTAATATTTATTCAGATAGAACAAATACTATCCTGAAATGAAACTTGGCAAATGAAACTTGGGTACAAAACAAAACAAAATAATAGATTCAGTACTTTATTGACCATTCGTGGCAAATTAATATTTTTTTCTAGATAAAGTCCAGGTATAGCTGGACAACTAATTATACAACTTTGTATTGTATATGTCCATTTCCATGCTAGGTGTTTTTATCACAATATAATCTTGCACCATACACGATTTGTGCATATAAAATTAGGTCAGCTAGTACATGTATATCTTTTTTTTACGTCAACTTTCACAGCACCAAGAAAGCAGGAGAGAGAAAATAATGTGTAATGCATACAAAAAAGGACATATTAACAATTCATTGACTTCCTACTTGGTAATATAGAGCCAGATGCACACTTTAATGGCTGGCTGCTGCTGATTTGAGCTGTGTTCAATGTGATGGAAATGAAAAATCATCTAGTCTCTAACATTGGCTTATTTGCACATTTTAAACGAAATAGCATGGTTTTGCATGTGTGTTTTAAACTCTGCCTTTCTTTCTTCTCATATATCTTTATATCACTTCCTAATTAATTGTCATCCAAGAATGCTATTTCTTAACATGCATGTGTACAAAAGCTAAAAATAATTGTTCTTTTGTCTGCCACGTGGAAAGTAATTATACCTTATCATGACAATGATCTGTATCAATTTCAAATGGTCATAGGAGGATAACATCTGTTTTCCAAATGTCAAGTTAATTGTTAGTCAAAGCAATACTTTCTATTGGATATAGAGGATAAAATATGTTTATGCTGTGGGCAAAAGAAGCATTTTTGCTAAAAGCTTTTTAAATTTCAGTAGCATTAGCAATTAGTACAGCTTTTCCAAACGTATGCCCTCCACATGTGGTAAATTTCAATATCTATAATTCTCAGCCACTAATACTATAAATTATGTTTCAACTGCAGTAAAACAGCAAGATCAGTAATACTAATTTATATATTAGACATATCTACCTAATATTAGTGATAATCAGTGTTCAACACTTGGTCTATCTTTTTCATTGTGAAAGTCTCCCACCCAGGAAAGCAAATAAATAAATAAATGGTCTGATTGTCATCAGTTGTGTAACAAGTGTTGGAAATTCTGCTACACACACACACACACACACACACACAAAGACACACGCACATACACATTTATAGGCAATAACAATATAGATGACTTCTACCTGATTTTTACAACTATGTGAAAGTGGCACAGAAAGTTACCTTGATCACTACTGTCTTTTGTTTTAAATTTTTATATTTCCTTCATTTGATGGCATAGTGGTGAAAAACATAATATACTACTTATTTGTCTATGGCTTAGGAGACCCGTGCTTTAGCATGTAGAATCAATAAAGTTATCTTTATCACTATTATTTTTTTAACAAAAACATAAAGGAACAACAAACAAAAAAGGAACCTGTTAATTGGTTATTGATAATCTACTTGGCAAGCCAGTTTAGGGTAGTGGTTTTAAGGCATCTGGCTAGAAATCAGAAGAGTCTGAGTTCTAGTGCCTCCTTAGGCAAAAATCCAGCTGGATGACCTTGGGCCAGTCACTTTCTCTCAGACCTAAGAAGGAGGCAATGGCAAACCACTTCTGAAAAACCTTGCCAATAAAACCACAAGTTCTTGTTCAAGTAGTCTCTGAGAATCAGACATGATTGAATAGAAGGAGAAAAAAAATCCAAGCTATATATAAATTAAGTTAGAGAAATTAATTATCATTAGCATTGCATCTCAATATTAGACTGTAGCTAGCTTATCCATGATCTAATGCCTCATGTAACCTGCTATACTTTATAATGGAGATAGTGTCAGTAATGTTCCAATTTGAGGCTGTTCTGTCCAGGTGTTGTTCTGGATTATTTTGAGTCTGGGATGTAATAGGTAGTTTTTCTATTTCAGGTTTTGAGAGCGGCTTTATTTTCACTATCTTAAAGTGTTGGATAACCAGCTGTTTTGATGTCCTACAGAATGTCTGCTTCGTTTTTTTGGTAAAAGGGAATAAGCTGGCAGGGATGGTAGGCATTTAGGAAAAAAGTTTTAATCAGATAATTTCAAGAGTTTCTCTGTTTCTTCTTCAAGATGTAGAAATTTATTATTTCATATCTATGCATATAGCAAAGGATCATTCAAGTCAAGATAAAATACCGACGAACCCTGTTCTTGAATGGCTGGGTGGACTGGACATTAACACTAGAAAGTTTGTTGTAATTCCAATTTGAGTTGGAAAATCACTTCTCAGTATAGTGTGTAATATTGGAGTAACAGCAATACAAGTATTTTTTTCAAGAAGAATTTAGGAAGGATATTTAACATATGCATTTCATCATTCCGTTCAAAACTCAAGACCCACCTTTTTCAACTAGCAGGCCTGGCTCAACCATAACTCCATTTTATTCCTCCTGGCAATTTTTAAACTTGTAATCTCTATTGGGGTTTTAATTTTTAATTTATTTTAATATTTCTATGTTATTATAATGACTGTATTGTGTTTTATACCTCCTCCGTACAATGTACAATGTGTAATTTTATAATATGTGTTTTTATTTATTGTACGCCGCTCCGAGTCCCTTTGTGGAGAGGGAGCGGCTAACAAATTTAATAAATAAAATAAAATAAATAATAAATAAATAAATCATGTTATGTCAATGTTTAACATTAATGCTGAATCAGGATTTATTTGACCATAATAAGCACATAAATATGGCTTTTGAATATAAAATATTAATAACAAAACAGTTCAAAATAATGAATATCACTATTAATTTATTTATTAAAAATATTAAAATTATAATAAATGAAGCAACTTCTAGCCTCCCAAATAATAATTGTAGCTAAAACCATAGAAAATTCAAGTTTTCATGCTCTGGTCTGTCTACAATTCAATTGATTGTCAAATAAATGCAATAGTAAATTTATAAGATGAACAATATTATATCCAGCATAACTAATGTGGTTGCTTTAACTTAATATTTAGAGGATAGAAGTCATGTAAAATTGCTTTGTTACTGAAATGACAAACACATGAAAGACAGAAATAGGAGAAAAAAAGAAAAATTAATCTAGTTTACATAAAAATTATTGTCTACATCTTACTATACTTGTCTGTGCTTGAAAATTATCCCTGCTTGCATGACCTCAATTTATTAACTTAATCTGTATATTGTTTTGTATTCCTAACATGATCTTGTTTTTACTATACATGCTTCTTAAATAACCATGTCTCTCTTGCTTTAATTTCCTGTGATATATCAAAATTTTCTGTCTAAAAATGTATGAAGAATCATGGTCTTATAACAATGCATTCTGCATGTTTTGACATTCATTGCTATATGAGATCACATAGTACCTTTCTATTAATGTCTGCACATGCTACATTTTAAAATTTCTCCATCAATTTCTCCATCTTTAATTAATACACTGATTTATTTACTTTCTTTGGGAGTTGTTTGTTGTGTCTTTTATGTGTAATATGCATTAGTTCATATTTAATTTCATTTTCTGTCTAATATATCTACTTACATTGATAGTGGAGTTTAATAACTTACATAACTTTCTGTAGTAGTTCTATCTTTCAGCATTTAATGTGTGTTTTATAGCAATAGAACAGCTTGCAGTGCAGTTCTGAAATCAATGAAGAGCATTTGAACAACATTGAATTCCTTCATATTGTTTAATTAAAACTGCCATCAATTTTCATAAACTGGCTTATTTTGTGTCCATTGCTATTTTACCTATCTTAGAAATGAACTTTATGACGGTGTCACCAAGAAACTGCACTGATAACACCTTACTGGAGTGAAATATGAAGTTAACATGCACACAAAATTAATGATAAACTCAAATGTTTTTGCTTACTCTGTTGAGTATTACTGCTTCCATTTTCGTATGCCTTGAAAAATAATTCCTAAGAAAGTGAAAAGTATTCTTTAGAATAAATTCAACTTCTTTAAAATAAGCTTGGCCCATAAAAAAGTGCTAACTAGGTCATTCTACCACAATGAAATCTTTTGATTAACAATATAGCAGAAGAATCATTTAAACAAACATGAGAAGTATCACTTCTAAGATTAGGATCTGAAAATATATTGTTATTTATTTAATTTCCATAATGTTAATCAAAATTCATTATGTCCCATACATATTGGCTCTAGTTTTCCCTAATGGAAAATAATGTAGTGTTAGACATTTTCTTCCAGGGTGGAGGAGACAAGAATGGGGGCAGTTCTTACCTAGGCAGCATTTTGTCGGATTATACTTCAATCTGTTCCTGTTCCCCTCCTCCCTCACATGTAGCTTTTTCAACATCTTCAAAGAACTGAAAGAAAGTAGATTCTTTTATCAATGAAGAAAACAAACTGACTGCTCGACTTCCGTGCCAGGATTCACATAAGGCAGCAGGGTGGGAAGTATAACAAAGAAATCCTGAATGCACAAAACATATAAGAAAACCTATTAAAATTCACTGGTGAAGCTTAGAGTACACAATGAGAGCAAAGTCTGAAGTAGGATTTAGCAGGGACAGAAAAGGAAATATACATATTTAGGAAAAGCATTTCCTTTAAAAATTCAGTTCATAATGTACTTTACATGCCTACTATATCTTTACTAGAATGTTTGTCCTATAAAAACAACAATCGATTAAACATAATTTAAAAATTGAAGTGCTCCTCAATTGCTACTTAATTTCTAACTTAATGGATTCTTCTTCAAATCACTGCTGTAAAACCAGTGTCTGGTTTGTTGCAAGAAGATATTTTTCCAGAATTTGAAAATATATTATGGATGGAACTTTAAGGATTCCTCAGTCAATGTGGGGCCTTTTTTAAGTATCACTCCAATTTTCTATATAACTTATTGCAGAGAGCTGTTGGATCTCTGCTACTGTGATGTTGACTGATTCCTATTCTGGGGGAAAAGTATGTAATAGACAGCATCGCCAGGATAATAGCAACTGTAGCATATACCAATTTATTGGTTTGATAGTAGTAAGGATTGTCATGAGGGATCTATAGGCATCTTCTGGTACACTAGCTGATGATACCTGGTGTCAGGCCTGACTGTAGCTAGCTTATCCATGATCTAATGCCTCATATTACCTGCTATACTTTATAATGGAGATAGTGTCAGTGATGTTCCAATTTGAGGCTGTTCTGTCCAGGTGTTGTTCTGGATTTTTTTGAGTCTGGGGTGTAATAGGTAGTTTTTCTATTTCAGGTTTTGAGAGCAGCTTTATTTTCATTATGTTGAAGTGTTGGATAACCAGCTGTTTTGATGTCCTACAGAATGTCTGCTTCGTTTTTTTGGTAAGATGGAATAAGCTGGCAGGGATGGTAGGCATTTAGGAAAAAAGTTTTAATCAGATAATTTCAAGAGTTTCTCTGTTTCTTCTTCAAGATGTAGAAATTTATTATTTCATATCTATGCATATAGCAAAGGATCATTCAAGTCAAGATAAAATACCGACGAACCCTGTTCTTGAATGGCTGGGTGGACTGGACATTAACACTAGAAAGTTTGTTGTATTTCCAAATCACCTTTCTAGAGATAAGCTTTGAAAATTTGGTTTAAACCTTTTAAATAAAATTAAACCAATCAAATTTCCCTAATGGAAAGTGAGAAAGGTTACAGGTTTGCACAAAAAATTACTGGCAATTAAGAAATTTATTCTTTTAGCATTTGAAATTTGTGAACATTTGCAACCAGTTTTTCTTCTTTGGGTGGGAGATAGAAAAATAATTGAAAGGAATTTCTGTTGATCAGATTCATTCACTGAAAGTGAACTATAAAAATGCACAAAAGATTGGGAGGAAAAATAGAAGAAACTTATAATTTATGACGAATATATACTATATTTGGATTGCAAAAAATCTAGATTGAGCATAATTGACTGTTTTCTGTATAGTTTGACTTCAGATGGATGGATGGATGGATGGATGGATGGATGGATGGATGAATGGATGAATGGATGGATGGATGGATGTAAAAATCAATAAATAATCTTTGGGGATAGAATTGCAGACAGGTAGAAAAAAGACATTCATATCAGAAAATGATGTGAGATACTGAAGATCTTCCCTGTGGCCTGAAAAAATGTCAACTAATATTTCATCTTACAATGCACATTCTAGAATATACAGATTACATTTGATAATCTTTACTTAATTAGGCTGTAAATTTAATTAAATAAATAAAATCCTAAACTGCAATTTATTATTCCACTATTTTATCTCCCATGCCCAAATATGGGAGCAATCTATACTAGTCTCTCTTTATTTATTTATCAGCACAGTTTGTTCCCTCCCATATTTGGGCATACCAGGGGTTGTGACACAATACATATCTATTTCCCTGGCTCAGCTAATAAGGAGGAGAGCCTGTGGCTTAGTGGCTAATACAACTGCCTAATATGTAATACAGCCCTGGTTCGAATCCCAGTAAGGGTATGGCTAGCTGATGAGAGCTAAATAGCTTGAAATAGATCTATACTAGTCTCCCTTTATTTATTTATCAGCACAAATACAACACAAATATAAAAAGGCAACATTAAAAATATGGCTTTCTGCCTGGTTGGTCTCCTGTAGTGAGCCGATAGACAGAAAGGGGGAGTAGTGAGTTCCCTCCCATATTTGGGCATACCAGGGGTTGTAACACACACACACACATACATACATACATACGCAGGTCTTGACGTATTCGGGTCTTTTCCCGTGTAAGATTGACAGTATCTTGGTGACGTTTATATATATTGTTTATATATATTGTTGTATTCGGGTCTTTTCCCATGTAAGATTGAGATTGTCTTGGCAACGTTTCGGCGAGGTCTCACTTGCCATCCTCAGGCTTGTGTTTTCAGCTTAAAGTGTGATCGGAACTGCCATCTTTCTATAAATCTTGGTGGGGGTGAGTGGAGTGCTGGCATTGTTTCAGGAAATGGATTTATTGGATGTGTGGCTGTATCATGATTGGTAGATTGGTGCTGATTGGTGCTGGCTGTGTGTCCATTGTTGTTTTGTGTTGTAATGGCCTGGGTCATGGGTGGGGCTCTTTTGTTGACTAGGGCTGGTTTCCAGATGTCTGGTAGGCAGGAGGTATCGTCACATTTATTCATGTTGTGGAGGTGTTTCTCTATTTCGATAGCTTCCATAATTATTCTCTTGTTGAAGTGTTCCATTTTGGAGATTAACCTGGTTTCTTCAAAATTAATTTCATGTCCTGTAGCTTTAAGGTGCTGGAAAAGGAGGAATTGTTTTCTTTTTTTCTTACTGCATTCTTGTGTTCTGCGATGCATGCATTTATTCTCCTATTTGTTTGTCCTATGTATGTTGCAGGGCAGATTTTGCATAGTATTTCGTAGACTCCTTGGTTTTCTAGCTGGATTTTGTCTTTGGGGTTTCTTAAGATGTTGGCTATTTTTTGGTCAGTGTTGAAGGATGTCTTGATATTGTGTTTGTGGAGAATTTTGCTGATTTTATCTGTGGTGCCTTTGATGTAAGGGAAGAGGGCGATGCCGTTGTCCTGTTCTGTGTCTCGGTTTTTTGGGGGGAGTCTTCCTTTGGATTAGGTTGGTAATTGTTTTTCTTTGGAATCCATTGGATATTAATACCAAAGAAAAACAATTACCAACCTAATCCAAAGGAAGACTCCTCCAAAAAACTTTACTTTACTTTTATTTAATTTATAAACCGCGCCCTCTCCCAGAAAGGACTCGGGGCGGTCCATTAAGTAAGGATATAAACCTTTAATATATAACAAATAATTTAATGTATTTATAGTATTTTATCTATGCCACAAACTTTAGATCTAAGTATAAAATCTAAGCAATCATATATCAATCAACATTAATATTTTAGAAAGAATATTAATATTGATATAATCTTTTTTCTTTATTTTTAAAGATTTATATTATCTAAACCATCATAATGTTAATATCTCCAGTTGACATTGCATAAATACTATTGTACAAAAATAATACATTCTTTATATATGTTTTAAAACTTATCATTTATACTCGTATTTTTCAGAGTATAAGACCCACCTTTTTTCCTCAAAAAAGTGGCTGAAAATCTGGGTGTGTCTTATACATCGAATACAGCATTTTTTGCCTCCTGAAGCCCCGCCCCTTCACCAAAATGGCTGTGCATACCCTTATGGAGGCTTTCAGAGAGCTCCTGGGGGCTGGGGAGGACAGAAATGAGCAAAGAATGGGCCGTTTTTTGCCCCCCAACCTCCAGCAGCACTCTATAAGCCTCCATAAGGCTATGCATGCAATTTTCTTTTACAAAAAACAGACCCATTTTTGTGAAAAATGGGCCGATTTTTGCTCGGTTTGCCCCCCCCTCCCCGGTGCACTCTGCAAGCCCCCCCCCCCAAGGCTATTCATGACATTTTTTAAAAAACGGGCCCGTTTTCACAAAAAATGGGCCGTTTTTGGGAGGTTTGCAGAATACAAAAACATTTTTTTCTTTTTTTCCCTTTTGGAAAGCTCTTTAACTGATTGATGACAATTACATTGATCAAGTGCTGTGCCAGCAGAAACAAAGTCTTAGGTGCTGCAGATTGTCAGCGTTTTCCTTCTCCAGCACATGGATAAATACACCTGGAAACATCTACCTACCTACCTACTCTCTCTCTCTCTCTCTCCCTCCCTACCTACCTACTGCATTTATCTATCTATCTATCTATCTATCTATCTATCTATCTATCTATCTATCTATATCTATCTATCTATCTATCTATCTTTCTACCTACCTACCTACCCCCCCTCTCTCTCTCTTCCTAACTACCTACTGTATTTCTATCTATCTATATCTATCTATCTATCTATCTATCTATCTATCTATCTATCTATCTATCTATCTAGATACCTACCTAATTACTCTCTCTCTCTCCTACCTACTGTGTTTTTCTATCTTTCTCTCCTTCTCTATCTCTCTATCTACCTACCTACTTTTTAAAAAATTGCCTCTTCAAAACCTTGGTACGTCTTATACTCCGGTGCGTCTTATACTCCGAAAAATATGGTAATTATACAAAATATATTTCCTAAAAATAATGCGGATTGTGGTAGCAATTTTTAGTTGTTATTTTAAAAAAATATTTCACGAATTATTTTTTATTTAACATGATATGGAATGCCATTAATTTGCAACCTGGTTCTAGCTCATTGGCTTGCAAATGTCCAAATACTCTTATTTGTTTAATTGAACTGTTAGGCACTTGACAATAAATGCTTGATACCTATTTTTGGCATAAACTAAAAAAGAAATTATTCCTATGACTTCTGAATTCCAGGACTGCATAATATAATGTTATATATCTTAAAGAAAACATTTTTTTTTATTTTTTACTACTATCAACTTGTCTCCTTTTAGTTCTTGTTTCTTTTCCTATGTTTATAGCAATACTAGCTATATTTGTTACTATCTTCTTCTCAGTGGGAAAAACAAAGCTTTTCAAATCTTAAATAAGTGATGCTAGTTGGTTCAGAAAAGAGATGGTTGCCATCTGCAGACTTTCTAGACACAGACACTATAGCACAGCTCCAGACAGTCACCTGAGTATTATTGCTTTGTCTCAACTATAAATCACAGGCGGGTAATGGCCAAGGCTGACACTTAGACATTTTTCAAGAAGAGTAAAATACCTGATTGGAATAGAAATCAATTTCATTTCACAAATCGTTAGATACTATTCCAAATCCATTCGTGTTTTTTTTCTGTTTTGAGATAAGGGATTGTTTTCAGGTTGCTTGTTTAAGCTCGTAAAACACTATTATAGCTGTATATGTTATTGTATATGTGAATCCCAATTACATGGAGATGTAAAGCAAAATATATAGAAAGTGCCCTTTCTTTGAAGCTTTGCAATAACTTTTACAAAATGTAGAATCCATATTTTTAAATAGATAAAATAAAAGCTTCAATTTATACAAAACAGTGACTCATCTATGGCAGATGGTTCAAACTTGGCAACTATCATCGGCACAACTGAATTTGGTAATGTGAAATAATAAATACACTGCATATCCTAGAAACTCCTTCTTTGATTTGTGCTATCAATAGAACTAATAGGTAGCTGCTTTATTGAATGGAGTCCATTTCTTTGACTAATAAATTAAATGGGTGGCATTCAAAATGTTATATTTGGCAACTACTGACAATCCTGATTGAACATACATTTCAGATTTCATATTAATGCAATGTAGCTTTTAGGATCTAGATGGAGTAAGACAAGCTTAGGCTTCATCCAACCAAGACATAATGAATTTTTTATTTTTTATTTATTTATTTATTTATTTATTATTCGTATTTATAGACCGCCCCCTCTCCCGAAAGGGACTCGGGGCAGTGTACAGTCACTAAAATGCATTATAAAATACATACATAAAACAGTTAAATAATTAAATACGTAGGTGGAGGAGGTTACAAGACTGTATATAGAATAATAAATATAGTACATTAAAAACTCTAATAACCCAAGAGTTAAAATATTACCCAAAATTACCCATTAAAATATATCCATCGGAAGGTAAAAACTAAGAATGTGCCAGGCCAGCTAATCGAAACAGGTGAGTCTTTAATTTTTGACGGAAGGAACGGAAGTCAGTGGTAGTTCTAATGTCGGGGGGGAGGTCATTCCAGAGGGTTGGGCCCATCACAGAGAAGGTCCTACCCCTAGGCGTCGCCCGCTGGCACTGCCTAGTGGACAGCACCAGTAGTAGTCCCTCCCTGTGAGAGCGGATTGGTCGTAGGGATGTGTGCGGGAGGATACGATCCCGCAGGTAACTGGGTCCTGTGCCATGGAGCGCTTTAAAGATGGTAATCAATACCTTGAAACGCACCCGAAAAAATACAGGTAGCCAGTGCAGCTCGCGCAGGAGAGGTGTCACATGGGAGTATCTTGAGCTCCCCATAATCACCCGCGCGGCTGCGTTCTGAACTAGCTGTAGTCTTCGGATGCGTCCCAAGGGAAGCCCCATGTAGAGGGCATTGCAGTAGTCCAGGCGAGACGTCACCAGCGCATGAGTGACCGTGCGTAGGGCATCCCGGTCCAGTAGGGGGCGCAATTAACGCACCAGGCGAACCTGGTGGAACGCCCCCCTTGCCACGGCTGCCACATGGTCATCCATAGACAGCCGGGCATCTAGGAGGATGCCCAAATTGCGCGCCCGCTCCACAGGGGGGAGTTGTTCACCCCCTATGGCCAGCGATGGAATTAGCTGGCTGAACCGGGGTGCCGGTAGCCACAGCCACTCAGTCTTGGAGGGGTTGAGTTTGAGTCTGTTGTCCCCCATCCAGACCCCGACGGCTTCCAAACACCGGGACATCACTTCGACAGCCTCGTTGGGGTGGTTTGGGGTTGAGATGTACAGCTGCGTATCATCAGCGTACAGATGGTATTCAACCCCAAAACCACGGATGATCTCCCCCAGCGGCTTCACATATGCGTTGAACAGGAGGGGCGAGAGGACCAAGAGAGTGGCCTCAGGGTCGACCTCTGCCCCCCTGTCAACACACATTGCATCCGGTCAGAGAGGTAATAGCCGAACCACCGTAGAACGGTGCCTCCGACTCCCATCCCCCCCAGCCGGCGCAATAGGATACCATAGTCGATGGTATCAAAAGCCGCTGAGAGGTCTAATAGGACCAGGATAGAGGAACAACCTCTATCTCTGGCCCTCCAGAGATCATCAACCAACGCGACCAAGGCTGTCTCCGTGCTCTGCCCGGGTCGGAAACCGGACTGGCGTGAGTCTAGATATTCGGATTCGTCGAGGTGTCGTGGAAATTGCTGCGACACCACATTCTCAACAACCTTCGCCAAAAAGGGAAGGTTGGAGACTGGACGGTAATTAGCTAGTTCCATTGGGTCCAGTGAAGGCTTCTTGAGCAGGGGCCTCACCACCGCCTCTTTCAAGGCGGTTGGCAAGGATCCCTCACCCAACGAAGCATTCACCAGGCCCAGAAGCCAGCCTCGTGTCGACTCCCAGGATGCCAGTACCAGCCAGGAGGGACACGGGTCCATTGAACATGTGGTGGGTCGCAGCCGTCCACGTAACCTGTCCAAATCCTCGGGGGCAACAGAGTCAAACTCCTCCCAGAGTGGCCTCACAAGACTCGCTGTTGACGGCTCGTCCGGTCCACTGAAGGGGGCCCATCCGCTCCGGATCTGAGCGACTTTGTCCTGCAGATATTCCCCAAACTCCTCTGCTCTTCCCTGCAGGGGTGCCCCCCGCGTCCTCTGTGATAGGAGGGAGCGGGTCACCCGAAACAGGGTGGCAGGGCGGTTATCGGCGGACGCAATAAGGGCGGCACAATGTCTACGTTTGGCCGTCCTTAATGACACAAGGTAAGTCCGCAAGTAGGCTCTTACCTGTGCTCGATCAGATTCGAAGCGTGAGGACCTCCACCTGCTCTCTAGACGTCTCCTGTGGCGTTTCATCACCCTCAGCTCCTCGGTAAACCAAGGAGCCCGGGTGGATCGCTGCCGCAGGAGACGTCGCAAAGGCGCAACCCGGTCCAAGGCCCCAGCCGCCGCCCTATTCCAGGCGGCCGCTAGGTCCTCCGACCGGGAGCGGGTCAGGGCTATAGGTATTGGCCCAAGCTCCGTCTGGAATCTATCTGGTTCCATCAGGTGCCTGGGGCGGTACCAGCTTAGACAGTCTGGTTCCGCCTCCTCGCGGTGGGAGGTAGCACCAGGGAAGTTCAGCCAGAGAGATGAGTGATAAGACCATGACAGGGGCGTGATGACTAAATCCCCCATTCCCAGATCACTCGTCCACTGCTCAGATACGAAAACAAGGTCCAGTGTGTGACCACCTTCATGAGTGGGGCCCTGAACTAATTGGGTCAGGTCCATGGCCGTCATGGAAGCCATGAACTCCCGAGCCACCTCAGAAGCCTCTCCCGTCGACGGCAAGTTGAAGTCCCCCATAACCAGAAGCTTGGGGGTCTCAACTGCCGTTTCCGAGATCAGCTCGAGGAGCTCGGGCAGGGCTGCTGATGCATAGCGAGGAGCCAAGTATACAATCGGCAAGCCCCACTGCCTCCCTGGGCCCCATTTCACACCAAGGGACTCACACCCGGGTATCTGAGGAACAGTGAACTCTCTCGGCTCCAAACATTCCTGAATAACTACCGCCACCCCACCACCCTTACCCAGGGCCCGGGGCTGATGAAATGCCCGGAAACCCGGTGGGCACATTTCCACGAGGGGCAAACCGCCCTCGTGGCCCAACCAGGTCTCCATTATCCCTGCAAGGTCTAGCTCCCCCTCTGAGATCAACTCATTGATGAGGGGGGCCTTGTTAATCACCTTGCATTGCAAAGCATCAGCCGCAGGCCCTGGCTCTGTAGCTCCTGACCACCCAGACTGCGGGGGTTGGTACAAACGACCGGGCGTAGCCAGCAGCCACGGTCTCCCAACCGACCTTGGGATCTTCTCCTGTCCTCGCATCCCCCTCTCCCCACGACCGTTGTAATAAAACAACTCTCCGTTGAAATGACCTTTTCTTCCCCCCCCCACCTCGTTCCCTTCCTTCCTGGACTCACCTGTTTGCCTGGCACTGGCTTCCCTCCCGGTCTGATGGACCCTCCCCCCCCGCCCTGGAACCCCCCAAAAAAGAAGCAAAACATTTAATTAAAAAACCCCTTAGCTTCCGTTTCCTGCACCTCTCGGGGTTGACAAACCCGTCATCGAGGCGGGCCCTTGAGAGAGCCAAGGGCCATGCCTGCGAGAGAGGGGCCTCCCGCAGGTGGAGCAAGTCTGACCTCAGTTAATTGATATAAGAATCCAGTGGGGTTAAGGTGCTGCAGATGGTAACAAAGTCAGTAAGGGGGGGTAAGAGGCAGAATCCTGTTCGTAATTGGGTGAGGATAGGGGGGGCAGATAGAAGTCCAAATGTCCAGATGGTGCAGGCATAATAGAGGTGGCAAAGATGATAGACGATGATAAAAGATGACAAACGTGGGTGAAAGCCCTATATGGTCCTGAGTGGGCATAAGATAGTCCCAGGTGAGCATGAGCTCATGGACAGAAGTCTAGGGTCCTCAGTGGGTGGGGGGCGTTCTTAGCCTAGGCCTGCTTGATCCAGGCACCACTCCGGCCTCTCCATGGCCCTAGGCCCGATCTTCCGGTAGCTTCTGCTGTTCTGGACCACCCCCAGCCATCGTCCTGTAACTCCAGACTCTGTCCTGGCTCCCTCCCCAAAAGCCCAAAAACCTCATATTCCAGGCTCTCACCCAGCGTTCCAATATCCTGATGTTAAGCCTTCGGCGTCTTCTTATTAGTGTTGGCTGGTCTGCAGGCGGGGGGAGCCACCAGGGGGCGCTCGGAGATAGCAGATCTTCAGCAAGGCCCCCTGGCAGCGGCATCTCCTCTCCCGTTCTTCTCATTGCCGCCGCTGCCGTCTCTGCTGTTTACTCAGCTGCTCAGCTGCTCAGCTCCATTCTGCTCAGCCAGTCCCGGCCAGTCCCGGCCCTGCCAGTCACTCTCACGGCCGTCTCCTTACTCCCTCCGCCATCGCCTGCGCCAAACATATGCGCGCCGTCGCCGTTCCTCTTCCTGCCTTCAGCCCCGGCCCCCGCATCCATTTTCCAGCCTCTCACCTCTCTCCGGCCTCTCTCCAGTCTCCCCGGCCTCCCCGACCACCCTGACGGACCGAAATAGGTCCAAAGCAGGCCAGGGTGGTTCAGCAGTCCGACTCTTGGCCCTTGGATGGAACGAGGGCCGGCAGCAACCCCCTTCCCCCCATTGGGGCTCCGCTACAGTTCCTGGAGCTCAAGAGGCGACCGCCATCGCCGGAAGCTCCTCCTCCTTGGTTTGGAAGCCAACTAATTCTGGAGACAAGTCTACAGCTCTTAGCTTTGAATGGGTAATGCTTTTCCTGCTGCAGCTGGCTCACAATCTAAGTAATCTCTTGGAGTCAGAAGCTGGAGGCCTATCAACCTATCACGGTGGAGCAGAAACCAAAATCATGCATATTAATGCTACTTTTATTATAATGTTATAGTAACATAATCTTAATTACTGCTTTCCCCCATCTCCTCCCCTTTATCTTTGTGAAAACAAGGGAGGAATGAGTTGATATCTCAGGTTACAGTTTTGGTCAGAGTCATATTTCTTTATTTGACCATAGTTGACTTGGTTATGGCTTTTCCTCCTATTTTTCAGGGTTATTCTTTCGGTCTATTACAAAGCTGCAGCTTATGCCCTGTTGTAATCATTCCTGGAAAGGAAGCTTTGGTTATTATACATCCTTGACATCTCACATTTGGCTCTCCATGAGACTGCTATTGAGGACAATTTGGCAGCTGCAGCTGGTTTAGCATGGATATGCCATAATTAAAATATGTAATACTTTAGTGCTAGAACTACTTTAGCTGAATGAACTCTGCCTGCCCAGTATGTTAAATGTTCTCTTGTCAAGGCAATAGCATCTTCGGAAATTTTGTTCTTACACCTCTTAGTGAACCCTATTGTCCTTTGGAAACCACATCCAATACAGGAATTGGCCCTTTTGCATTATGGTTTTGGAGAGTCTTAATGACTCATAATGGTATATGAAAGCAAATTCGAATCTCAGACACTGAGTACCTTCATTATGATTAGTGACAGAAAAGAATTTGCTCACAAAACAGACCCTGCTGGAATGATGGGCTTGTCCTTCCTCGATTCTTCTTATTTGTATTCTTATAAATATACACAGTGTATTATCTAAGATTGTGATAGTATTAAGCAGCCTATAATTTTAATAAACAAATAGCTGAATAAAATTATTAAGAAATTATGCCCATTAATAAATACACAACTATGATGAAAAATATGTTTATTGGATGCAAAATAAAACAGAAGGAATAACTATTAGTATGTTCCAAGCACAATTATTAAAAATATTACACAATTTTACTGCAAAGAAACTTTGAACATTGATAATTGTTTAAAAATAACACTAACAATAAAGTCATAATAAATGTTTATTTAATTGTTTATGAGGCCACTATGGCAAAATTGTTTAAGTGAGTTATTTCAAAGGACTACATAGAGTGATGTGATGCAGGATTAGATGTGGAAAAAGTGGCTAAAACTGAATGCAAACCACATATTTTTCAAATTCAAGGTCTAACTTTTTACCAAGAATTAGGTAATATAACTGTTGTACTCCCATTAAGGAATAGGGTCATAGTCTCGTTGAATTGCTGAATTCAGAACTGATTCTGGAAAATTAGATTACATTGGCAAGGGAGAGCTTTTACTTTGCTATGTACCATTTACCTTAAAAGCCTACTTCAAGATACTCGCTTTTTTATATAGAAAGCTTTACCTGGGTTAGGCACAAATGATCTACAGCAATATGTATTGCTCTAGAATCGAATCCACATTCTTAGTCTTCAACACACCACCTTTTTCAGGTTTCATCATGAAAAAAAATCTAATATTAACCATAAATCCTCCTTTTTCTGTAGCAAGGCCAATGCGGTGGTATAAATTGTCACTGGAATTAAGTTTGTCTTCTTTAAACAGTTTAGGAATGAGCTTAAAACTTCCTTTTTCACCAGGAATTTTAACCTTGGAGATTCTTAACATCTAGTTTTAAAACAAATAACAATGTTATTTTTCTTATATACGTATTCTGAGTGTTATATATGGCTTTTAATGATAGCTGTGAAAAATTCAAAATGTTCCTTCTCACTATGGTTATTATTTATAAATATATCTTAGTTGCTATTTCAGAGTCCTTCCAGTTTTATAGTAGAGTAAATCCAGTGCTGTTTTTTTTAACAAGCAAGCCAAGTCAAAAGTAAAATATAACGATACAATCTATATTATAGAATGAAACATGCCATTACTTTTCTCTATCAGAGATGTTGCAAATATTTTTGGTAGAAAGTTATGAACAGAAAAATAATCCTGTTATGAGTGCTCGTGATTATAATTTCCAGCATGCTACCACACAACAAGGTGTAATGGCCTTGTTCACCGTGCCACAGACATCCGGGTGTGAGTCCCTTGTCGTGAGATGGGGCCCAGGGAGGCAGTTGGGCCTGCTGATAGTATACCTGGCTCCTCGCTATACATCAGCGGCCCTGCCTGAACTCCTCGAGCTGATCTCATCGGTGGCGGTTGAGACCCCCAAACTTTTAGTGATGGGGGATTTTAATCTGCCGTCGATGGGAGAAGCGTCTGAGGGGGTTCGGGAGTTCATGGATTCCATGACAGCCATGGACCTGACCCAGTTAATTCAGGGCCCTACTCACGAGGGAGGCCACACGCTGGACCTTGTCTTTGTCTCTGGCCAGTGGACGAGTGATCTGGGAATAGGGGATCTAGCCATTATTCCCCTGTCATGGTCGGATCACTCACTTCTCCGGCTTGACTTCCCTGGTGCTACCCCCCGCCGCGAGGAGGCGGAACCGGAAGGTATTAGATGGTTCCGCCCCAAGCGCCTGATGGAACCAGATAGGTTCCAGACGGAGCTTGGGCCACCTCCTGTGGACCTGACCCGCCCCCGAGTAGAGGACCTGGTGGACGCATGGAATAGTGCGACTACTTGACCGGGTGGCGCCTTTGTGGCCTCTCCTGTGGCGACGAACCACCCTGGCCCCTTGGTTTACTGAGGAGCTAAGGGTGATGAAACGCCACAAGAGACGCCTAGAGAGTCATTGGAGATCCTCCCGTTCCGAATTTGACCGAGCACAGGCACGAGCCTATTTGAGGACGTACCTTGTGGCATTAAGAGCGGCCAAACGTCAACATTGCCCCGCTCTTATTGTGTCCGCAGATAACCGCCCTGCCACCCTGTTTCGGGTGACTTGCTCCCTCTTGTTTGAGAGACCGCGGGAAGCCCCTTTACAGGGCAGAGCAGAGGAGTTTGGGAAATATCTACAGGACAAAGTCGCTCAAATCCGGATGGGATGGGCCCCTTTCAGTGGTCCAGTAGAGACGCCCGTGGCGAGTCTTGAGGGACCGCTTTGGGAGGAGTTTGACTCGGTTGCCATCGAGGATTTGGACAGGTTGCGTGGACGTCTGCGACCCACCACATGTTTATTGGACCCGTGTCCCTCCTGGCTTGTACTGGCATCCTGGGAGGTTACGCGCGACTGGCTCCTGGGCCTAGTGAACGCCTCGTTGGGTGAGGGGTCTCTACCGGCCGCCTTGAAAGAGGCGGTGGTGAGGCCCCTGCTCAAGAAGCCTTCCCTGGACCCAACGGACCTAGTCAATTATCGTCCAGTCTCCAACCTTCCTTTCTTATGATTATCTAGACCCGCGCCAGTCCGGCTTCCGACCCGGGCACAGCACGGAGACGGCCTTAGTCGCATTGGTTGATGATCTCTGGAGGGCCAGAGATAGGGGTTGTTCCTCTATCCTGGTCCTATTAGATCTCTCGGCGGCGTTCGATACCATCGACCATGGTATCCTGTTGCACCGGCTAGAGGGGCTGGGAGTCAGAGGCACCGTTTTACGGTGGTTTGGCTCCTACCTCTCTGACCGGACGCAACGTGTGTTGGCAGGGGAGCAGAGTTCGACCCGGAGGTCACTCACATGTGGAGTGCCACAGGGATCGGTGCTCTCGCCTCTCCTGTTCAACACATACATGAAACCGCTGGGCGAGATCATCCGTGGTTTTGGGGTGGGATATCATCTGTATGCTGATGATACTCAGCTATACATTTCCA
This sequence comes from Natrix helvetica, assembly GCF_964273705.1. Classification (NCBI taxonomy): domain Eukaryota; kingdom Metazoa; phylum Chordata; class Lepidosauria; order Squamata; family Natricidae; genus Natrix; species Natrix helvetica. The sequence continues at coordinate 47,880,303 of NC_138550.1, forward strand.
CCCCGAACCACCCCAATGAGGCCGTCGAAATGATGTCCCGGTGTTTGGAGGCCGTACGGGTCTGGATGGATGGCAACCGACTAAAACTCAACCCTTCCAAGACGGAGTGGCTGTGGCTTCCGGCCCCCCGGTTCAACCAGGTGCTTCCATCTCTGGCCATTGGGGGCATGCAACTAGCCCCCATGGAACAGGTGCGCAATTTGGGCATCCTCCTAGATGCCCGGCTGTCCATGGATGACCATGTAACAGCCGTGGCAAGGGGGGCGTTCCATCAGGTCCGCCTGATGCGCCAATTGCGCCCCTTATTGGACCGGGATGCCCTACGCACAGTCACCCATGCGCTAGTGACGTCTCGCCTGGACTACTGCAATGCTCTCTACATGGGGCTTCCCTTGAGATGCACTCGGAGACTACAGTTGGTCCAGAACGCGGCCGCGCGGGTGATTATGGGGAGATACTCCCCTGTAACACCTCTCCTGCGCGAGCTGCACTGGCTTCCTGTGGTCTACCGAGTGCGTTTCAAGGTTTTGATTATGATCTTTAAAGCGCTTCATGGCACAGGACCTAGTTACATGCAGGATCGCATCCTGCCTCACACATCCCTACGACCAATTCGCTCACACAGAGAGGGACTTCTCCGGGTGCCGTCCGCCAAACAGTGTCGGGGGGCGACACCCAGGAGCAGAGCCTTCTCTGTGATGGGCCCAGCCCTGTGGAATGACCTCCCCCGTGACATCAGGATTACTTCCGATCTCCACTCCTTCCGTGTACAGTTGAAGACCCACCTCTTTCAATTATCTGGCCTGGCTCAACCGTAATTTTTCTTATTCCTCCTGACTGTCTTTTTTAAATTTTAAATTTTAAATTTTAATTGTACATTGGGTTTTTACTATTGGGGTATGTTAATGGTGATTTTAATTGTCTAAATGTTGTAATTTGTTACCTCCTCCGTGCATGTATGTCTTTGTATATATGTATGTTTATATGTTTGTACACATGTGTTATGTCTATATGTTCCATTGTACGCCGCCCCGAGTCCTGCCTGGAAAGGGAGCGGCTAATAAATTCAAATTTATTATTATTATTATTATTATTATTATTATTATTATTATTATGGCGATATGAAGATATATGTTGTTTCTTTTAAATGAACAACTTCAATCTTGGTGATGTCATTCTCCTGTCTGTCTTTCAGTATAGAGATACAGAGAGAAGATGGTTTATGGGCATGAAATTGTAAAGTATTGAAGGAAGCATGAAATTTGACAATATCATAGTAAGGAGGCAGATGATCTATTTCTACCATAGGTAACTATGTAGAGATGGTTGAGAAAATACTTGAATCAGGAAAGTCTGCTATTAAGGTTGAGAAGTCAAAGGTTTTGTTGATAGAACCAAGATTCTTTCTGTACAAAAATTGCCACACTAGCCTAGTTTTTAATCCAAGTCAAAATATTTAGATAAGGGAAGGGAAGAGAAAATTCTCATGGCATACAAAATGCCATTATGTTTCAAAATTAAGAAAGAGTACTGTAACAATTGTATTGTAGCTCCCTTAATCCTTATTTAAAAAAAACCAAACAGCTTTTTCAATTGTATAAACTGATCACAAAAGCAAACATCTTTCACAACTGGGAATCATCTTCAAGCATCATATTCTCTTCCTTCTGTCAAAGGAAGCAATTATAGTAGTCTTTTTTTATAGTAGTCTTATCTATAAAGAATGGAAAAGGTTGTTTTTTTATAAATACCATATTGGAGTTGAGTATACACACACACACACGAGAGTATTCAATCATTTCATATCTGCCCTATTTGATCATTTACATGATTTAGAAGGAGATTTATGGTGTCATGTTATTTGTAAACAGTCCTAATTTATGTCTAAAATTTACTAGGAATTACCGAGTTGAAATGAATTGAGTCCAATAATTTGGATTCAACTGATTTGGTTTGTCATTAAATATGTATATTGGTAGGTTATGTACAGATCTTTATCCATTCTGTCACCTATGTCAGACTGGAAAGGGCCCAGAAAAAAAATGACCTGTGTGCACTATTAGACAGCACTCTATATCTCCTCTTAATCTGTCCTCCCACTGACACAAGACCCTTCATTTTTCTTTTCATTATAAATATACACACAAATGCACAGGGGGTGGGAGAGAGAGAGAGAGAGACCAAGACCAAATCCCTGGAACCTACATTTTAATCTTTCCCTTCAGAGTTGTAATATTGAAAAAAAAAACTGCAGTTGCTCCAATCATCTTCAGCTCCCAAGAAGAAAAAATAGCAGTCAGTGTGAGATATTGAATTTGTGATATTTCCATACTGCTGCCATTGATTCAGGCATAGTGAAATGATTCAGTGATGTTATCAAGGCAGATGTAACTATCATTGAAATCAGTGAATCGAGTTGCAAATAAAGACTCTAGCACACAGTCCAAGTAACTATCACACTCTGAAAGCTGAAATGCAAGTACTGTTTAGTGCACAAAAATGCATGTCGGGATTAATTATTGTGTTAGAATTATAGGTGTGAAAGACCAGGTTCTTGAACTGCAGTTATTGTCACTAGTCTTCACTGGCATTTTGATAAACTTGCTGATCTTTATATTATATTCTTTATTATGACTCACTGATCTAATTGCATAATGAGCAATTAATTGCTTGTTTATCAGCAAACATGAGCATCTATGACTATTTTGAGTATGTTCATTGTATTTATAATTCTTACATCTGGCCTTAATTAGAACCCATTTTTCCCTTACTGATAACTCCAATGTCATTTATGTAGTTTGAATTACTGCCTAATTATTCTCCACAAAGCAGTTTTACTCTTTACAGATAACTTCAGTTTTAGAAATGTGAACCAAAGTGAAACCAAAGCTTTAATTGGCCTGAAGTCATTTTAGGCAAGCATGTAACTTGACCTTGTTTTTAGTCTGCAGTCACATCTTATAAGCCTACATGAATGAAAATCTCTACAATCACTACAATAATTTTTGGTTGGTTGATTGTAACTAGATTTTAGCTTTAAGAGAATTATAATCACATTATGCTCATTTTGGTAAGGATGGATTTTATTAAAGTCGATTGGTGGAGCCTGGATCTTAAAGCTGTCCAAGTTCAAATGGTTACAGCACACTTAGAGTTACAGACTTTTCTCTTCCTTCTTCTCAGCAGCAATGGGATTGTTTTTTTTTAAAAAAACTTTAATGTTGTCATGGCAACCCTATATCTGGCTGCCAGCTCTGTTGTAAGTTATTGAACTGAGACTGGCTTTTGGTTTAGCAGATAATTAGGTTCTGTCTCACAGGTTCATTTTCCTGTGGCTGGGACATGAATATGACCTACAGCTGGCCTCAATTTCAGTGTCACAGGCAAAACGTTTAACCCTTCAGTGTCCATTCCTCTCCAGTCCTATTGGCAGCTGTCTGTGTCTGTTACCAGCCTTTTCTCTGCAGTCACTGGTGCAGCATTTTACTTAATCAGGCAAGAGCATTTCCCAGTTCATTTGTTAGATTAATACCAAACTTGTGGGGAGACAAATCACAGTAGCATTCCCAAGGTAGACTACATAAAGAAGAGTTGCTTGAGCATCACACAGCTCCATGGTTGCATGACCTGTCAATAAAGGAGAAATGAGAAGAAGGGAATGGACATCTGTCCTTGAATCAAAATGATTATGGAACTCTGCCAGTAGACAACAGCTGGGTAGCCAGCTATTATTGACATCACACACACACACACACACACACACACACACACAGACAATATTACATTCTCCCTCAGGAACTATGAACAACTTACAATATACCCCTTTTCTGACAAGTTTAGAAACTGATGGTTCTTCACTTCTTATAAGAAGAAAATCAGATAATCATCATAACTATATAGCAGGGGTGGCGAACAAGTTCGACAAAAAGAGCCAAAATTTTAAACTGTGAGAGTCAGAGAGCCACACCACGCAGTGACCTGCCAAAACAGACCCGGAAGCAATGTTCCCTCTAATTTTTTTTCGATGTGAGCAGAAAAGTATAGTGTTTGAGCGGCACATTTTCATGCCTGAGCACCCGAATTTTTTTCACAGATGTCACCTAAGACAACAACGAAATCAGTATTATTTGAAACTCAAAGTTATGTTTCTTCAAGGTACCCGCTTAATTCAAAGTGTTATATAATATCAGTATCACTTAACAACGCTCCTGCTTAGCAACCAAAATGTTGGCTCAGAAACTCTGGCATTTGAAGCACGCAACTCTTAAAGCTGTCAAGTTACAAGACCCTTGCGCCCCTAACCCTTTAGGGAAAAAAAAACCAGGGGTCTTCAAACCTGACAGCTTTAACACTTGTGGACTTCAACTCCCAGAATTCCTCCTCCAGTCATGTTGCAGCGACGTCATCTGCGTGGATCTGCTCCATCTTTGCTTTCTTCATTGTGGGCAGGGCTTCTGCTGAAGATGCCGACGAGTACGAGTTGCCACCAGAATAACTGCTGCTACCTCCTCCTCCTCCTCCTCCTCCAACAGAATCACCAGATTTGCTCCTGAGGTCAGCGCTGGGTTACCTCTGCCCCCTCCCCCTCCTCCGTGCTTTTGAGGAGCCATGAGGCGTTTTTCCCCTGCTTCCCCCCCCCGCCTTCCTACTGGCTCCTGCAGCCTCATGGCTCCTCAAAAGCACGGCGGAGGAGGAGGAGGGGGCAGGGGTAACCCAGCGCTGACTGAGCTCAGCTGCTCCGAGCGGAGGGGAGGCGCCGCTGCCACGCGCGGAGATGCCGGCTGGAGCTTTGGCGGCTTCATCTCAGCCACAGCGCCGGGCGGCAAATCCGGCAGTGCTGCCTGTTAGAGGAGGATGAGGAGGAGGTGGCAGCAGTTCTTCCGGTGGCGGTGGGGGCTTTGGGGCTTCACAACTAGCCTCAGTCGCCCCGTGCTCCTCAAAGCAAGTCTGGGGAAGTCCTTTGCAGGCGGCCCGTTCTAGCTGCCTGCAAAGGACCTCCCCAGCTTCCGAAAGGGAGCGTGCGATCCGAGCCACAGTATACAAAATAATAATAAGAGGCAAAGAGCCTCATTCATTTTGGCCGGGAGCCGCATGCGGCTCGAGAGCCGCGTGTTCGCCACCCCTGCTATATAGTTAACAAAGCAAGTAAATGCAATGGTCAAAATAAATATTTGTGAAAGTTGAATGGAATTTTTCTTCAAATGTAAAAGAATAATTTGAAGCAGTAGTAATTTCTCTGGGTCTGAATGGGAAAGTGCAAGCTGTGGGTTTTGAGGACACTAAATTTGTAGACTCCCATATTTGGTTCTCAATAAGACAGTCTTTGGGACAGAATTAATGTGCAATATCGGAGTCGTCCTGGTCTCATAGCTTTTGCTCAAAATGCATGTGGTAGCTGTGGTAGGAGGGCAATCACACAGTTTTGTCTGGTTATCAGTTGCACCCATTCCAAAATGGAAATCCCTACCTAGAATGACCTATTTGGTTTATTGTAATCCACTGTAATGAATTAACATATGGAACTGTCATTGAACAACATTTAGAAGTTGCAACTTGCACAGAATGAAATGACATTTCATGATATGCTTCTGTAGCATCTCTGTTTTCCCAGTGCCATAAACCGCTGGGTAGTTTTGTCATCATATGAAAAATTGTAGCATTTGAAAACTCAGGTTTGTGTTATCATTGTGCTTTTAAGAAAAAAACCTTCTGCAATCCATAAGAATGCTTTAATATTCAGAAGTAATGTTCAGAAGTAACACTGAACATTTGGCCCCCTTTTTAAAAATGTTTGATAAATTCAATCTTACCTAGTAACTAAGCAAAAATGCAGGTTTACAATAAAAAGGTGTGACATTAGTCACAATCACATGCTTTAGAGATGCACATTAAAGCTAAACTTTACAAAGATAATGAACTATTCATTAATCAAAGAGTAAGTCAAGAAGAACCAGATATTTCCTGTTAACAAATGCTTTGTCCAAATGTCCAAGGATACATGAACCAAGAAGAAAATGTAAAATGTTGTAAAACCAGTTCTACACTTTGGAGTTCTTCACATCAAAAACCATATATTGAAAAGGTTGTTTGCATAGATTAATCTAAGAACGGCTTCTCCATATTGGTATTTATGTATACCGTAGCTGATTCAGACATGATAGAGAGGGGAAGGAGAGAAATAATTTTAATTATCATTGTAGATGTGTTTTGGAGATTTAAATGTTGTTGCTCATAATGAATTTCTTAATGCTATTATTACAATATGCCTTTGAGTCAATGTCAACTCCTGGTGACTGTCTGGATAAAGTTCCTTGCATTTTTTTTTTTGGCAAGATTTCAAAAGTGATTTGCCATTTTTTCCATCCTAGGACTGAGAGAGAGTTACTAACCATAGTCAGGCAGCTGGTTTTGTGCCTAAGGTAGGAGTAGAACTCATGGACTCCCAGATTTGGGGCTGGTGTCTTAACCAGTACATCAAATTCACTGTTTTCTTGGTATATCATAGCATCTAATTTTCTATTGGAACATCTTTGTAAATTGAGTTTTGGAGTAGTATTTTTCATTGATTCAACCCTGAGTGCAAGATTGATCCCAATTAATAGCACTGGGTGTGCATTGGCACCTTTGAAGTTGTGCTCTACAATTTTACAGTATATTTATTATTTGTCCAGTAATGTTTATATGCATTGTTCAAAAATAGCATAGTCTGACTTAGGTTACGGAGATGAATCACACTATGCTAATGAATCCATCTCTTTTACTCTTTATGTCTGCCTTAGTCAATTACATCCAATCATTAATCAGTGCTTGGATGTCTTTGGGGATTGTATCAACACCACCAGACTTAGCTTGAATCCTGATAATATGAAATCCAGGAATTGGAAAATTTATCTGCACTGAATGAGGTACATAATGAGATTCCTTAAGAATATAAACATAACTCAGGAGTGACCATGTGGTCAATGATCTCTTAAGTAAAACGAAAATGCCTAATTACATCCAGGGGTGGGATTTGGAGGTTCTCCAAACCGGACATAACATTAGCTATGGGTTCTCCCGAACCCAGGGAAACCCGTAGCAGCCCCCCCCCCTGAGTCATACAATGAACAATTTCATGAAGTAGGGATTTATATATAGATATTGCTGGTCAACGTCTGATACAATGACCATTATGTACACTGTATAAAGTTGTGTTGTATCTATTATTATAAATGTGTGGATAATGTCATAGTTATATTCAACCCTGCTTACTATTTGGGGCTTCATTATTATCATTATCTGTTGTTCTAACCTGTTGCCATAGGGTTGGTCTTTTTTTATTTATGATTTTGATGCCATTTTTTTCACTAGTTCTTCACTAGTAGACCTTGCAAAGCCTTTGCATTTTTACTATTAGAATAGTGTCATTAACATAGTGTAGATTGTTGATGTTTTTCCCTCCAATTTTAAAACCACTATTCTTCCAAGCCAGCTTAATATAATATATATAATCAGCATATAGGTTGAATAAATGAGGAGAGCATATACACCCTTGTTTCACTGGCAAGCATTATCTGGGCTAGATCTTACCCACCAAGCAGATTCAAGTCGGAGAAGACAATTCTGAAGCCATATTCCTCCCTCCCTCCCTCCCTCCCTCCCTCCCTCCCTCCCTTCCTTCCTTATTTATTTATTTATTTATTTATTTATTTATTTTTGTCCTCCTTTTATTATTATTTTAAATAACTCAAGGTGGCAAGCCTACTTTTCACTCCTTCCTTCTATTTTCCTCACAACAACAACAACCCTGTGAAGTGGGTTGGGCTGAGACAGTATAACTGGCCCAAGGTCACCCAGCTGACTTTCATGCCTAAAACAGGATTAGCACTCTGCCTAGTAGTTTATAGCTTGATACATTAATCATATAGACCAGACAAAACTGGTCTGTATAGTATAGGGTGTTTCTCTGGTCATAACATCACCTTTAAAGTTGACTGGTGATCAATAAACTTCCTGTACTTGTAGTGTCACATGGATGAGCCCACTTGACTCTTGCATGCTAAACCAAAAACCTAATACCTAATTAATTTAATACCCACATAATACCTAATTTACCTACCATACATAATTTAATACCAGTTTACTCTTTTCTTTTCACATCTTTTTCATTAAATCCATTTTTGTTTGTGTTCCTAGATTTACTGTAATTTTATTTTTAGAAGAAATGTGTTCGTGCGTTTGTGTGTGCATGCATACCTGTCCTTCCATTCACCCAAGATTTTCCATTCATGAAAACTATAACATTCATTAATTAATGAAACCTTTTATGGAGTTAGTTGCTGGGATCCTCAGTAACTGCAGCCCACAGCCACACTGCATCTTTCAGTCATACTGGAAAAGACCAAGACATTCTTACTGCCTGTGTTACTTGTTAAATTTAGTGCAATACATTGCAAGTAATGAATAAAAGCAATGGGCCGTTACTGGCTGGCTGGCTGGCAGAAGAGGCACAGAGCAGCCAGACTCCCCTGAGGCCCAAAGGAGGCTTAAGAGTGTGACCGACTGAATCAAGGGACTCCCTAAGCACCACAGCTCAGTTTGCTTCCCTTCCTTTCCTTCCCTTCCATATAATTCAGAGCAAGTAAAAGGAGATGAAGTGATTTTTGGAATTAAAAACATTGCGCTTGCACAGAAATATTGTTGGCTATGTGATTTCTCACAGCAAAGTGTGTTTGAAAAGCAGTGCATACATCTGTGCGTATGAACCATTCACTTTCTGAAAAATTGGTGATATTTGGCCTATTGCTTAAATGAGTAGTGATACGTAGAAGAATACACACACACAAAAAAAAATAATCCAATACTTTTCTTTGACAAGAAAAGAGTTTATGAGATGACAATCTTTCTTGAAATGCACATTGATATGGAATATGTATTCACTGCACATCCACTTATTTATTATCATGATTATTTACTAAACTTAATATGTCACCTAACTTCCAATAACTCTGGAGAATTTACAAATTGTGTGAAATATTGAACAAAAAAAATGTGCACTTAGAGACAAACAGAGGGATAAAGATGGCAGGATGACAAAACTATTTGGAAACAATGGGGAAAAATCAATACAGTATAAATTATGTAAATGTCATTGAAATTTTCTATCAATTTATCCATACATTTACTTGGAAATTAGTCTCACTTCAATAGAGCCTATTTCAGACTGTTTATTTCAAATGTTTCCCCCACACCCACCTACCCAGTCACCCATCCACATGTAATATGCCTCATATATTTTTGAATGTTTTCTTTAATAAAGCATATTTGGGTTTGCAAACCATTTAGTTTATTTTACATTTCAATGAACTATTATAGAAAAGCCACATTTTAAGAAAACACACATTATTTTAAAAATTAATAATGGTTCAATATTAATGAAATAAAATAAATCATTTTTGACATCGGTAAAAATCTTTGAAACATTCATGTTATTCTGAAAAGTACTGTATATTCTATTTTACTCTATGTGTATATTTCCTTCTCACATGCTGCCTGTCTCTGATTCTTTCTGCTGGTTCCTTGACTCAGGAATTCCCTAAGCACAGAACGACAGGAGTCGCTTGCCTTTGAAAAAAACAATAATAAACCTCAAAACTATTTTCCTGAGCTTAGGCCTGTCACCTGTTTAAATTTAATATCCTACAAAAGAACATTAGATTATTATTATTATTATTATTATTATTATTATTATTATTATTATTATTATTTGCAGTTTCTTGTTGGTGTCCTATTTCATTGTGTTTTATTCTTATTGTTTGGTGTTCAAATCTGCAACTCATTTTTAATATTTTATTAAAATGCGGAAAATTTATATGTGTGGTGTATATACAGTATAGATTCACACCAATAAAACTGATGTTTGAGAAGATGCACTTGAGATATTCTATTATAATTATTCATAGTCTCTCCTTCTGAAATCATCGCATGGGGTTTCAAAGCAGCATTTATGGTTGGAATATAGAATATATATTCAACATATAGTTAACTTTTATTTGGTATTCACTTACCTTCCCTACTGGTTCGTAAATGTGAGCACGCACATTCAGATGAGAAATGAAGTGTTCCTCTATACAATACAATACAATACAATACAATAGCAGAGTTGGAAGGGACCTTGGAGGCCTTCTAGTCCAACCCCCTGCCTAGGCAGGAAACCCTATACCGTTTCAGACAGATGGCTATCCAACATCTTCTTAAAGACTTCCAGTGTTGGGGCATTCACAACTTCTGGAGGCAAACTGTTCCACTGATTAATTGTTCTAACTGTCAGGAAATTTCTCCTCAGTTCTAAGTTGCTTCTCTCCTTGATTAGTTTCCACCCATTGCTTCTTGTTCTACCCTCAGGTGCCTTGGAGAATAGTTCGACTCCCTCTTCTTTGTGGCAACCCCTGAGATATTGGAACACTGCTATCATGTCTCCCCTAGTCCTTCTTTCTCTTAAGCTAAACATACCCAGTTCCTGCAACCGTTCTTATCTTGAAAAAAATCTCATCTTGTTTTTTCTAAGTAGGGTTAAATACCCTACCTTGTCAAATTAAATGTTGATTGTCAAGTAGGAAAACAACATTCTGTAACATTGTTTATATAAAATATGCTTAATTGAGATTCATCATATGAAAGTGGTTTATTCCTAACTTCATTTCAATAACTTTTCTCTAAAATCAGGTTTTTATAACTCATACCTGCCAATTTTTTTCAAGTATTTTCCAACCCATTATCTCATTCTTGTGATAGCTGGGGAAGACCAAAAAGTTTTTCCTGGTTTCTTGTATGTATAACAAATATCGCAAAGCAATTTTTAAAAAATGCCCTGGCAAATGTAGTATGGCACAATTAAGGAAGCAATATAACTGGCTGGTTGCTACTTCAGTCTTTTGAAATTACAATGCTTTAGTCTGTCCATTTTTCTCATATGCCATAGATAGTAGTGAACGTATATCTGGCAGCAGGTTGAGTAGATAAAGAGATAAAGGTAAATTTAAATACCAGATGTTTCAAAGAATAGCTGTTGTAGTATATAATATTACTTTTGCCTGAAAAAAGAAAAATGTTTACAAATAGTTCAGTGTAACATGTCAAGTGTAAATTGTTCAATATACATTTTATTGCAGATAGGTTTGTGACTCTGCTGTGCAAACCTGGTTTTGCAATCCATAATTTACTCATTTGAAGGAAACTGGCATATATCTCACAATCTAATATTGAAATCTAAACTTATCAGAGCTTTGTGACATGACTATTAGAACCTTAAAAATATTCCCAAAATCTTTCTTGGTTCAGTAAAATATTTTAGATACTTGAAATCTGGATGTATATTTTCAAAGTAAAGTGAATCAGACTCAAATCTGACTACACTATTATAAAGGATTTCACCTAGATCAAAATAACTCTACATGATTTAGCTACAACAATAAATCATTATTACAAATTTACCTTTTTAAAAATTATGAGTAACTTAATAACCTAAGCATGGACTCCTTTGTGTCAATGAGAAACCAGTCTATATAAATTTGGGAAGTTGGAAAGAAAATCCAGGATGAAGCTAATGACAAATCACTTCTATAGAGTTGCCATACAATTACATGGTTATATGCATGAAATAACTAGGAATCAAGTTTGACAGAGATGAGATTTATTTCATCATCATTATCATCATCATCATCATCATCATCCCTTGTTAACAAATATATTTGCACATATTTATATATTATGTGGGAGAATATTTTGCTGAGCTCCTGATTTAGGGCCAAGTTCTATGACTGATAAAAGATATATAACTTTTTGTGACCATTTGTCTCAAAATCCTCCTACTAACAAGTTAAAGCTTGATATAAAAGGCCAAAATACATGATCCACTTTCAACAAGAAATCTGTTTTGTTATTTAATTCTATTTAATGTATTTGGCTTTTATGTTTGGAAGAGACATTTTTATTAACAGAGAACACATTTTACATTTCTTGGAATGATCAGAGGATTTATCATCCAAAGCATTATATTATGGAAAGAAATACAGAAGGATCTGTCATTAGCAGGAATTTGAAATTTCTCAAATAGAGTGCCATCTTGATTGTGTAATAGTATTCAAAAGCAGAGCTATATTGTTTAAGAATCATCAGTAAATATTATGTATATGATGCAATTCTAACTTGATGCAATTAAGATGCAATAAGTTGGACGACTGAGTTTGTTTTATTTTATAATATCAGACAAAAATAAAGTATTTTATTCTTTGTTAGGGGGAGGGAGGGAGGGAGGGACGGAGGGAGGAAGGAAGGAAGGAAGGAAGGAAGGAAGGAAGGAAGGAAGGAAGGAAGGAAGGAAGGAAGGAAGGAAAGACATTATGCCACAGCTGAAAATTAAATGGTCAGCTTTTTTTAAAAAAGGAAAAGAACTTCCTTGCTGATATCCTTGCTGATGTCTATTGATTTATCATGTATTATATTTTTATTCCAGAAACATACACACTTTAATGTATCAGCAATACATTAAAGAAACATTTGCTATCATTGATCAAACACTTAAAATCTATGTGATGATAAATACATACTTTTTTTTCTATAGGGCCCGTTAGGTTTTGCATTTGAACCAATGATAGGGAAGCTATGGAACTACAAATCTTATCAAAATACAATTCTGATCAAATATTTCTGATCAGCATTGCCAATGTTAAATAATAGTGGAAATTCTATGCATCAACCTTTGAAGGACTTTAGGCCACTCATGCCTGAATTTAAAACTTTATAAAAAGAGTAACATTGATGAAATGTTCTTGATGGTTAGCTATTTCCTTTATGCAGCAATAGGTTTACATATCAAAAGCCTAATGGAATTCTCAAGTTCATGGTGCCTAGCATTTCTGTTGCAAAAATAAATAAGGTCCAATACAATTTGTTTTCTTCACTTAGAAAAATGGACCATCAAGGAGACAAAAAAAATAACAAACAAATTAAAAGGCAAAGAAAGGAAATAGAGGCAAGGGGAAGGTTATATATTTTAATTTTTTATGTGCCAGGAAGGTAAAAGCTGTTGCATCCTGCTGAGGTGAAAATTGTTACGGTATATCCCATTCTTCTCTGGTAATTGCAGCAGACTATTGGAATATCAAATGGAGGATTTCTTAGCTTGAACAAGGCCTAGTATCTTTTTTTTAAAGTATAAAAGTAAAATAGTTGTACTCCTACAACAGAGCCATTAAACACAGATGTTGCCAGCCTCCAGAACAGGGACGTGCGGTCAGGGGAGGCAGGGGAGGCAGAGCCTCACCACTCTCATCATGAAAATTAAAAAAAAAGGGAAAAGGGAAAAGGCGCTGAGGAACCTTCTGCACAGGTGGTCGGGAATGGGAGTGCTCCATGGTCCCCTTCATGTTGACTCAGGAGTCAGGAAGGAGGGGAATGGGACCACGTGTGCAGGAGGCTCCTCTAGCCTCAGCCTCCCTCCTGCGCACATCCCATTCCCCGCCTTCCTAAGTCAACATGAAGGGGATCGCGGAGTGTGAGCGCGCTCCGCGGTCCCCTTCATGTTGACTTAGGAAGGTGGGGAATGGGACATGCGCAGGAGGGAGGCTGATGTGGTCTCATTCCTCTCCTTCCTGAGTCAACATGAAGGGGACCGCGGCTCACGCTGATGACGTCACCAACCTCACCAGTCATAAACCTCACCACACGTCACTGCTCCAGAAGTATCTGGTAAAATGGGTCCTCTCCAGCCAACAGTCTCAAAGTGAGGGATGCTGAAAGTTACAAAGTTGAAACAAGCAGAATACCAAACTTTCCTTTCCTACATTATTTTCATTCCAGCTGTTGCACAGTCCTGAATATAAGGAAAGGGTAAAGATTTGATTATTTCTCTTCTCCAGCTCATGCTAAGGAACTGGTATAAGGATCTCAGACTGACAGTCTCATAAAAGTGTTCATCCTGGAAAGAGACACAGAAAAACAGAGACAATCTAATATTGCTTATATTAGGTAAGGGAAATGGCCACACAATCTGCACAGCAATTTCTATTTTTGTCCTCTCTGTTAGGATGTGAATATATATGTGTGCACTTGATTAGATTCCACTTGACTGAATGGGCATTAATCTAATATAAAAATGTATATACCGGTAGATAATTCTGACCACACAGATATACTGTAGTTTCATGTCATTGATATTTCTGAGAAGTAAATTTCAATGTATCTGGTGGAACAACCTCAGAGTAGTGTCTATGGTGATTCTTAGTCATCCAGGTCATGGTTGTCCCAAAGGTGCTTTTTCAGGAGGCAAGTGGACTTTCTTGTTTTTCTTTGAAGACGTTTTGCTTCTCATTCAAGAAGCTTCTTCAGCTCTGACTGAAGGGTGGGTAATGGAAGAATATAAATCCTTCCATTCTCCATTATCCAATCAGCTGAAGAAACTTCTTGGATGAGAAGCAAAATGTCTTCAAAGAAAAACAAAAAAAGCCCATTTGCCTCCTGAAAAAGCAACTTTGGGACAATCATGATCTGGATGATTTAGAATCTCCATAGAGATTTGGCTGTGCACTTTGGAGGGATGAACACCCTTGAAATGGTGCGGGAGTATGAACAGAACTTCCAGAAAACATTGCAGACTACAGGAACCATTTGTGCATCAGTTTGAGGCAGACAAACTATTCTACTGTATAGTGCAGGGACGGCTAACCTTTTTTCCCATCACGTGCCAAAAGCGGGGGGAGTGCATAATTCAATGCCCATGAACCCCCACATGCATGTGTGTGTGGCCCCTGCCCTTCTCCCATTTTTGGCACGCAATGGACCCATTTTTCGCCCTCCCCAGGCTCCAGAGGCTTTCTAGGAGCCTAGGGAGGGCAAAAATTCCCCCCATCCCCCCGGAGGCCCTTCTAGCAACCCAGAAGTTCGGGAACAGCCACCTTCTGAAGCCTCCGGATGGTGAGAAATGCCCCAATGCACAAACCAGAAGTCCATTCCCGAACTTCTGTTTTGCACGTTGAGTTGTTTTTCGCCCTCCGGAAGCTTCAGGAAAGCCTCGGGTGGGTGAAAAATGGCCAAAAACAAAGGCCAAAGTCAGCTGGCCAGAGCGCATATGCACACTGGAGCTGATATGGTAAAGCCTCGCATGCCCTAACAAATGGCTCCGTGTGCCACCTTTGCCACGCATGCCATAGGTTCGCCATCACGGGTATAGTGCTGTATCAGGGTTTTTTAATTCAATTTGGTAGAATGTGAAGAATGTGTTTTGTTTTCTTTCATAGTTTTCTTATGTAGGATGCACACTGAAGATGACATTTAATTTTGTTGTATGAGGTTCAATGACAATAAAGTAAACTTAAACTTAAACAACAGACTCATGCCCAAGAGCCTGGGCCTGTCTTCAACAGTAAAGGGACACATGGCAGAAAATATCCTGCAGCCAAGAAGACTCCACATATATTTGCACTACCCAGATACTTGAGGGCACAGGTAAACCTCCAAATGGCCTCAATGAATGTCTAAAAGAATGCAAATAACCAGCTGTCTGCAAGGAATATAAATCCTTCCATTTCACACCATCCAGTCAGAGCTGAAGAAGCTTCTTGGATGAGAAGCGAAACATCTTCAAAGAAACACAAGAAATCCCAGTTGCCTCCTGAAAAGGCATATTTGGGACAACCTAAGAGTAGCCTAATCACAGCTATCATTTTTAAACAAACCTGTGTATGTCACTAAGAGATACTTTACAGCTCCTACTCTTGCTAAATTTTTGAATGTTCTAATTATTTTGGGAGAAGGAGGAGGGGGGATAGGTTTTCCATAGTAGCAAAAATTTACACAAATGAAATGAAAATCAGAAATGTGTTTATATGTCCGTATCTACATTGGTGACCCTAAGCAGTAGATTTTCTCTGCCTAAGCATTTTAAACAATAAATACTTGAAACCTGTTTCAGATATGAATGACATGTAAAACATTGTAACAGTATAATTAACTTTGTTGCAAATTAAGCTGATATTGATTATGTTGAACTAGGCATCCACATGTATTGATCTGTGGTAAATATTGATTTATGCCAAAGAAGAGATTAATATTTACCTCAAAGATCAATGCATTTTGATGTCATATGAAATTAAAATCAATATGCATTTTGTTAGAACACTTTGAATAAGTTCAAGAAGAAATATTTATAATCATCATTTTGAAAATGAACCTCTTAAGCGAGTTTTTCTTCTTATTCTTTTAGGTATGGGATTGAAGTTAGAAGATTTATTTTCTATGACTAGAAGCTGCTTTGGTCAGGCTCAAACCATCCAGAGCCAACATTCCAAAACAATTGTTTTCCATTCTTGCCTGCCATCCGCAAAGCATTTGGATGGACAAAGAATAAATGTATTTAGTTTTCCTTAGCCAATTCAGAAACCACACATTTTGTCCTGAGCCAAAATCTGGAAGGTGTGTTCAAAGGAATGAAATTAGAAGCCCTTAAACTTAATCTATGTAAAAGCAATGAATTGATGAGAAAGAGGCTTGACTCATAATTTATGTGTTTCTTTGCTTGATAAGAAACATGCCCTTAAATTACAGAAAGAAAAGGGGTGGCATATTTTTTAACACTCTATACTCCAGTGCATGCTGAGTGGCATATGAAATCACTCAGCCTGGGAGCATTTCAGTTAACACTGAGGCAGAAGAAATCTTCTTTTTAAAGCATTGACTCAGAGATGTTTGAGACCATGCAAATTGTTATCATCAAGAGGATTCAAGGTGATAAAGCAAATAACATTCATGGGGAAAAAATCTACTTTGCTTTGGACTGGCCTACAGCAGACCTTTTATGTCTACAAAGTTTATTCTTTGCTAGTTAGTTTACTTACTGTATAATGAAAAGATCATGATTTGGATTAGGATCACAGTATTTGAAGATTTAGCTTTCTCCTCTTATTTTCTTCATTTCAGAAATCCATCTCCATGTACAAAAGATTGTTTTAAGACAAAAAATTCCCATGCGTTTACATTACTGGAAAACACATGCAGAATAAGTTAAATGCTGGTGCATGGCAATGGAGAATGAAATAATGCAAAATTAATTGGTGCGGAAAATTTTGTCACCTTCATTGTACAAAATATGAAAGGTTGACCTGCACAGGTCCAGTTATAATTGCAATTAAATAAATCACCACTGGAGCAGTGTTAGCACTTTATGAATTATGATTGGATGCACCCAGGAAATAACACAATTCCACCATGGACAAGACATGATAAATTAGACTGGCAATATCTTCATTGGTCAATGAAATATTGTAGAAATGAACAGAGTCAGAGCTAGTTAAAATTGTCTATTGTCTCAGTTTTAAGGTAAAACAGTAGCATGCTTAGTCTATACAAAACTCATCATGATTAACCAATATAGTTTAAATATTATTTGATGTTTAATAATTTAAAAGTTTAAATTATTTAATAATTTAAGAGTATTTAAGAGTTAAGCCAGAATGATGCAGAAAATTGGACATTGGACTGAAATAGAAAAAATTAGCTATCAACTCTATCCTCAAGCATAGAAGTCCACCAGGATAGTTTTGAGGCACTCATCTTCTCTTAACCCAACTACATCAATGGCTGTGGGCAGAAGAAAATATTGGCAGCCTCCAGATTGCTGAGCACCTACAGAAAAGATACAATAATAAAAATACAATGTAGTATTCTCCACAAAACCTTCACATTCAACTCAGTTCAAGAAGTTTGAAATACAGTAACTTTATTAATCCTAAAAGTGACGGAAGGATAGCAGGAATACAAATTTATTTCTACTCATATTTCCTTCCTATTTGTGGTAGAATACAAAATATATGCTTTGGTTGGTTGCCTAGTTAGCTAGTTTTATATTTTTGTCCACCTATCACGTTCTTCCTAAGGACCTGAGGGAGCAAATGTTGTTTTGCAATTGAAAGATGGTGATTTTGTCAATACTGATGGCATTGGCAGTGCTCTAGATATTTTAGGATTGCACCAAGGCACCTGTTAATAGTATTTATCTTTGTACTGGTACTAGCTTTGCTTTTGTTTGCTTCAGTCAATCTACTATTTGCAGGTCTTTGTATTTGGTGATTTTTCTCTAGTTCTTCCTCTTCAATTCTTTTGCTTCCAAAGTTTTTTGTATTTTTTATCAACAGTTGTTAAATCTGAAATGTTACATGTCAGGTTCTTGTCTGTTTGACTTCTAAAGCCCGGAAGCATTTGAGGACTTTTAGGACCCCTGTTCATTTTCTGTTTTTGTCTATTTTGTGGTCCCACCAGTTCTTGCTTGCAGGCAAATGGTATTTCCTGCAGATATTCCAAAGCACCATTGCTGTTATTTTTTTTATGCCATTGTCTGTAGTCAGTCTATGTGATCTTCTTGCAGCAATTATTATTTTGCATGACTTGTCTGATTTGATAGCAGAAATATAGCAGACTGAAGTAAGGCAAAACAAATAGAAATTCAAGCACTATAGATATTTTCCATCTTCCTAAACCCTTTTTATGATACAGTCAATCACAGGCCATTTAGACAAGAATGTCATAGAACACCAAAAGAGATGTGAGATGCAGTTTTATTCAGTGGTGCATTTCTCTGCAACAAACTAGGTAAATGTATTATTCTTTTATTCTATTGTGGAAATTTACGTAGAGCACAGGACATCTGAAACTAGTAAAAATGGCTGTTTATAAGAATTGTCTAAATTAAAGGGACAGCTAGATAGTAACAAAAACCCCTAAGCAAGAAACTATATTGTTGTATAAAGTCCAGCACAAGCTGTTAGTAATGTATAAGAAAATGTAATCGAAAAGGAATTTGTTTCTTAATACAAATATTAACTCTCATTCCATGCTAAACATCTATGATGCATAGTATGTTCACCCAAACGCCCCATCAAAAAAGCTAAAGATAAATGATACAGTAGGCGAGAAGCCTGTACTGAATAAGCTACAGAAAGCTGTCCCGTACTAGGGAAGGTGAATGCAAAGTGGTAAATATAGTTATTGTTTTTTAGTCTCTCACTTTTAGGCACAACCTTCTCAGATCAGCATTTAATCAATATGGCCTATGGTTATGATTGTGCAATAAAATAAACAACTGATTGTCTGATTTTGGTCTCCAGCAGGAGGCAGAGATCTATGGCTTTGTCATGATAAATTATTGCTATTAATAAGTGCTTAATTTTATATTTTGCCTTTCAGACACAAGGATTCCCAAGACCACCAAAACTCTAGGAGCTGCTGAGTAGGCAGTGCTTCCTACCTAAAGCCAAACAGCTGCAATTTGGCATTATGATCAATCTGTTCTTTTTTTAATGAAATTCTGGCAAGTAGTTTGACACAGTGATAGGATTTTCCATGTCTCATTTCCAGAAAGAAAGGAATTGGTTAGGTTTTTTTTTAGATATACAATGGGATTTTATTATGGTAATTGGGAAAGGTGTAAGCTTCGGGATGACCAATAATTAAATGTTCTGGGAGTTATAGTTACCAACATTGGAAGATTGCACAAAACCTGCATTTAATTTAGGGAGTGTGTAAATGCATATTAAAAATGATTATTCTTTCCATCCCAATCAAATGAATGAACCACTAATTATAAATTTTGGTGACTGGTAATTAATTTTAGATGTTGTTGGTATTGTTTTGGTGGTGCTTAGGAATTGTAGTTCCGAGGCAGAGATGGCATGCCTAGAAATCTCATGAATCCCAATGACTGTGTACCATTCTTTGTGACATCAAGAACTTTGGGGCAACCTAGTGTGCCAGATGCTAGGTCATTCTATTACATGGGATCAATTAAGCATACGTCTTCCTTGTTAATAGTTTTTGGTATCTCCAGGAAGGTGATGAAATCCTAGAGAGCTGCAAGTCACTTTTCAGAGTGTGGGGAAGATGGGCCTACATTGATCTGGCAATTATTTCTCTAATTGCTAAAAAGTAATGTTATTATCCTGTGGGTAAGCTACAAGTACATCGATCATGTACTTTTTTGTGGATTTAGCAATCCAAAAGTATGCTTCCCAACAACTTGGGATGGGTACTCTATGGGTCAGCACTAGAGCACAACTAATGTACAATATTGCTTTTATGGAACAGCAGCAGTGAAGAATGCTTGATTTATCTGCTGAACTTTTTCTAAATTCCCTAAAAGTTGTGGACATTTCAGCCATTGTTGATGCTCTTTTCTGCTATAAATTTATTCATGTTTTTAGAAGTCTCCCAGGTGTAGTCCCTGTTAATAAAAATCCCACATGAAGAGTCATCTTCCCTTGGGATTGCTAGAGAACTTTCAGGGACTGGAGAGAGCCATGCATAATGAACAAGATATAAGCCAACATATTCTTCAGCTGCCATGTAAAAAAGATGGTGCAAGACATCTTAGGCTCAAATGAACTCAAGTACAGTTGTTATCCTGAGCATCATTTCTAAAAGGGGGATACAATAGTACAATACCTTTAAAACAGAATTCCTGTGATGGAATTCCTGTTATGAATAAAATCTTAGGTAAAGCTTCTGGCATCTTGAGATATAGGTGGCTGAAAAAGTTGCTAGGACAGCTGCTATCATATAAAGAACGTTGGTCTTACCTGAACGTTGCTTTTAAGAAGAGTGGAGGGAGGCGTCACGTGAGGGTTAACACAGCCTGATTGGTCCATTAGACTGAGAGAAAACTTCTTAACCTTCAGCTTCTCCTGTTGGTTCCCAGTTTCCGCGATGTCGAAGTCTGCAAGTTCAAGTTACAAACAACCAAGGACAAGCCCCCCCAGGGGACCACCCAGTCCTCCCCCACCCCAGACCCTATCTCACTAACTAGGGCGGGATCGTGACGCCTCCCTCCACTCTTCTTAAAAGCAACGTTCAGGTAAGACCAACATTCTTTTTCCAGAAGAGTGGAGGGAGGCGTCACGTGAGGGACATACCCACGCTAAGTCCCAGGGAGGGTAGACTGGGGTCCCGGGGGAGGATCGGCCGCCACCCTCTGTAGAACCCTCCGACCGAACGACGCCTCAGCCGAGGCGTAGGTATCCAGCCGGTAATGTCGAATGAAAGGGGTAGGCGAAGCCCAAGTGGCCACCCGACATATGTCCTCCAGAGGAGCCCTGGTAGCCCAGGCCGCAGTGGTAGCTGCACTACGGGTAGAGTGAGCCGTTATACCCGAGGGGGGGGGACCGCCCCGAGGCCCCATAAGCCTCGACAATGGCCTGTCTAATCCAGCGCCCAATTGTGGATGAGGATACCTTAGTTCCAAGTGAACCTGGCCGGAAAGAGACGAAAAGCGCCTCAGTCTTACGCACGCCCTCCATTCGTTTCAGATAAATGCGAACGGCGCGCCGTACGTCTAATCTGTGCCATACCTGCTCCCTCTCCCGTGATGGATTTGGGCAAAAGTTAGGCAGGACTATCTCCTGAGCCCTGTGAAAGGGCGTGTTCACCTTCGGTATAAACGCGGGATCCAAACGAAGGACCACTCTAACTTGGTGTATAAGACAAAGGTCACTACGGGAAGATAGGGCCCCCAATTCCGATATGCACCTGGCCGTTGTGATGGCCACCAGAAAGACCACCTTAAGTGTAAGAAGATGCATATGGACTGTCCTAAGGGGCTCGAAAGGAGATCCCGTCAGTGCCTTAAGGACCAGGGTGAGATCCCATGTCGGAAACCTGTGAATTGGGGGCGGTCGGATATTAGCCGCCCCTTTGAGAAAACGTTTGACCAATGGGGAGTGGGAAAGAGTATATGACCCCTCCCCCCCTAATATGGTAGCCAAGGCGGCAACCTGCCGTCGAAGGGTATTGTGGGACAGACCGTTCTCTAGTCCCTTTTGTACGAACTCGAGAATGTCCGGAACCGTGGCCTTAGCGGGATCCACCCCTTAGGAAGTGCTCCACTTAGCAAAGGCCACCCAAGTGGCATTGTAAATTCTGGTAGTGGATGGCCTTCTGGACGCCTCCAAGGTCGGTATGACCCCCGAGGACAGATTCTTCCCCCTCAGGATGCCCCGTTCAAGAACCAAGTGGTTAGGTGGAGCCATTGCGGTTCCAGGTGATGTAAAACCCCCTGACAGAGGGCGACCTCCCCCTGGGGAATCCTCCAAGGATCTGCCACTGACAGCTGGACCAGGTCCGCAAACCACGGCCTCCTCGGCCAGTAAGGGGCCAGCAAGATGACAAGGGCCCTCTCTGCCACTACCTTCTGAATGGTTGCGGGGATGAGGGGAAGGGGGGAAGGCGTAGAGGAGGCCCGGGGGCCAACGGCTTCTGAGAGCGTCCACGCCCTCCGCTGAGGTGGTCTGGAACCAGGAAAAAAACCTCGGCAGTTGGGCGTTCTCGGGTGAGGCGAACAAGTCTACTAGAGGTGTGCCGAAGCTCCGACAGATCTTTCGAAACAACTCTGGAGACAGCTGCCACTCGCCATTGTCCAGAGTCGCTCGGCTCAGCCAGTCTGCCTGGTGGTTGGATACCCCCGAAATATGTTCCGCCACTAACGAGGCCAAGTGTCTCTCCGCCCACAGGCCTAATGTCTGCGCCTCCTGCCAGAGGGCATGGGAGTGAGTCCCCCCTTGGCGGTTCATATGCGCCTTCGTGGCCACGTTGTCCATGAGCAGGAGAACGTGGCGCCCTTGTAGGTGCCGTCGGAATGTCCGGAGGGCCAGTCTCGCAGCCTTCAACTCCAGCCAGTTGATATTGTGGTGGAGGTCTGAGGCAGTCCAGTGTCCTTGAGCCATGTTTGTGCCCATTATGGTCCCCCAGCCGAAGAGGCTCGCGTCTGTTGTGACTGTCACCCTCTCCAGCTCCCAAAAGGATCCTCCCTGCTGAAGAGCTGGGGACATCCACCATCAGAGGGATAGTCTCACATCTGCCGGTATACGAAGCGGCCATAGGGAGTTGCTCATCAGCCTCCTCTGGGCCGGAATCAATGCCCACTGAAGGGGATGCATGTGGAGTCGAGCCCAGGGCACTATCCCTATACAGGACACCATCTTCCCCAGAAGTTGGGATAAGGTCAAGATGGAAACAGACCTTCTTTTTTTGATGGAGGCAACTAACTGGCGTAGGCTGGACAAGCGATCTGGGGACAGACGCACCCTCCCTGACACTGAATTGATCACAGTCCCTAGGTGGAGAATTGGTCTGGACGGGAACAAGTGGCTTTTTGGAAAATTCACTGAGAACCCCAGGGCCTGGAGCCAGCGGATATCAGGCGGAGGTCTGAGTTTGCGCTGGGAAGGGACCCTGCCTGAACTAAGACGTTGTCCAGATAGCACTGGAGCCTCACCAGGATGGAGCGGAGGTGGGCTGCCAGTGCTGCCAGAACCTTGGTGAAGGTGCGTGGTGCTGAGGCTAGACCGAAGGGGAGGGCACGGTATTGGAAATGTTGACCCCCGTGGGAGAACCTGAGGTAGCGACGGTGAGCTTTTAGGATGGGGATGTGGAGGTAGGCCTCTGTTAGATCTACTGAGGCCATGTAATCTCCTTTCCTTATGCCCTGCAGAATCGACTTCAGGGAAGACATTTTGAACCATCGGTATACCAGGTAACGGTTCAAACATTTGAGGTCTAGGATTGCCCTCCAACCCCCCGAGGCCTTTGGGACTACGAACAGATTTGAATAGTAGCCCTGCCCCTGCTCTGGAACCGGAACGACCTCCACCGCTATAATTTCCAGAAGATGGGACACGGCGAGGTCCATGAGCTGACGGCGTTCCGGACTCCTGGTGGGGGGAAAAATCCTGAAAAACCTCGGGGGTTTGGAGAGAAATTCCAACCTCAACCCGTGACGTACTGTGGCTCTTACCCAGCCGTCCATGGTTATCTTGTCCCATTTGTCCGCAAACAGAGCAAGACGGCCGCCGATGGGATGACTCGGATTCGAGTCATTTCCCTCTGCGGAAGGGGCAGCCGCCCCCCCCCCAGGAAAGGGCCGTTTGGACTGCTGCTGGTAGCGAGAACGGTCCTGATAAGCAGGCCGATGAAACTGCCTATCCTGTCTATAGGACTGGAAACGGTAATCCTGATCCCTGTCAAAGCCTCTAAAGGAGGGTCTATGGTATGGGTGATTACGGGACTCGGTCTTTTTGGTGGTGGTAGGCATGACATTCTTCTTGTCTTTGTTTTCA
Source organism: Natrix helvetica (assembly GCF_964273705.1). NCBI lineage: Eukaryota > Metazoa > Chordata > Lepidosauria > Squamata > Natricidae > Natrix > Natrix helvetica. The sequence continues at coordinate 47,904,437 of NC_138550.1, forward strand.
ATTACTATCGGGTCCAGAGCCACCCCAAACAGATTCTGGCCCATGAAAGGGGCCGCTATCAAGTCCCATTTTGCCTTGTTGTCTATTTGCCAATTCCTAAGGCAGAGTAACCGGCAGGAAGCGACCGATGTGGCCAGGGCGCTGGAGCCAAACCTCACAGCGTCCAGGGTCACATCGGCGGAGAACTGGCAAGCGGCCATGATCTTATTAATGTGCGGTCGTCCTGGATCGGAATCCGATCCTGAAGCTGGCGGAGCCACATCACCGTCGTGCGGTTAAAATATGAGGCTGCGGCTGCCGCCCTCACCGCCCATGCAGAAGCGTTGAAGTTCTTCCGCAGCGTGAGTTCCGCCTTCTTATCTTCTGGTTTTAGTTTGTCTGCAGCGTCCCCTGATACGACCGGGGAAGAGGAGACCAGGGCAGCTATGGGTGGATTTCTCTAGGTTATAGGCGCGACGGTCATTGCTGCCTGGAGAAGAAAAATGGGAAGGACGAGCCCACTGGCTAGTGGCCGCTTCTAAAAAATTTGGAGGAGCAGGAATTTCCTCCTTATTTGTGGCAGTATTCGAAAACATGGCCATGTCCGGATCCCTGGGAGGAGGAACCGTGGGGTCCCCTGTCCCTACCTTGGTGGTCTTCCTAGCCTTTCTGAGCAAGGGCTTGAACATGGCCAGGAGGAAAAGGTTGGAAGAGGGGGGAGTCAGGAGCTGCCTCTTCATCCTCTGAGAACCCTAGATCATCCTGTCTATGTTCTACCCCCCTGGAGGAAACCTCACTCAGGATCGAAGGCGAAGAGGCCCTAGATCTTGACCTGCTGAAAGATTGAGCCCTACCATGGTGGGGAACCCTATCCCTCTGGGCGATACCCCGGGAGATGGCTGCAGAGATCAGTCACTTCAGACTTTCAGGTAGGTGTTCTAATTCATCCTCATCAGAGTAAGACTCCTGCCCCCGTGGAGCTAACCCCCTGCCAGGCCTCCTGGAGGAACCTTCAGATGGGCCCTCCAGAGGATCAGCTAAATCAATCTCCTGCGCACCAGGAGAAACTATAGGGACCGGAGAGTCCCCTCGCCCCCCACTCCTATCAGACCCGACCGGGGAGACTGAGGGGGAGGAAGGACTAAACCCCCTATTGAAGGAAGGGGAACGACCAGGGTCCTCTGCCAGTGGAGATCTGGATCTGGGCCTAGCAGACTTGGCTTTCTTTTCAGCCCTGGTGATGGTTCTTTCCAGGGCCCTGGAGCGTCTTAGCTCATCCTTCTCCAACGCCCTAGAAGGCCTGTTGGCTGCAGATGGTTTGGAGGCCCGAGGACTAGTGGGCTCCGAGGGGCCTTCCCTGTCTTCCAGGGCCTGAATGGATGTGGCCTGTGCCATCTCAGAGCGCGCCACCATCGCCCCACTCACGTGTCCAAGCAAAGATTTCTTGAAGAGTTCTTTGTATCAGCGGTAGAAAAGGGCAGTAATCGGGCTTTTCTCGGTCTTTTGGAGGCCCAGGGAGCGTTTTTTGGCCCGGTTAAGAGTAGGCCCGATGCACGTGGATGGCCTTTCAAAATGGCCGCCGGAGGTTCGCCCGTATTAAATATCTTCGTGCGGCCGCTCTCGTAGCGATCTGCCTCGAGCCTCCCCAGCCACAGTCAAGTTTTAAAGTTTAAAGGTAAAAAACGCCGCGTTTGCAACTGCAAATGGCACGGGAGAAAGGCGCGAGCAAAAAGGCAACCGCTGGCCAGTCTTCACGCCGTTTGTCGCGCTGCGGCTCGGATTGCTCACCCCTGAAGGCTTGATCTTCTTTTCTTCGTTCGCTGCGGGCCAATGGGGGAGGCTATAGGCGCTGTGGGAAACGCTCGGCTGCCCGAACACCCGGAGACCAGACCGGAGTGCCCGGCTCGCAGGGGGAAGGGAAAATGCCCCACGGGGCTCTCCCCGCCTGATTAGAACTAAAGGTTCTATCGAGCGCAGCAGTAATTTTTAGGCTTTAGAATGTCCAATTTGTCAAATTAGTTAGCAAACAAATTAATTAATAGAATATTTTTAGAACTTCTCACTAGGAACCAAGCACAGTGCTTTGGACCAGACTGAGAGGAAACTGGGAACCAACAGGAGAAGCTGAAGGTTAAGAAGTTTTCTCTCAGTCTAATGGACCAATCAGGCTGTGTTAACCCTCACGTGACGCCTCCCTCCACTCTTCTGGAAAAGCAATGGGTTACAGATATGACTAACATAAGGAAGTTGGCATCAGGCTCTATTTATTTGATTGGCTTCGGTAAGATTACACAAGATTAAACCAAAGTAAAGTAATGTATAACAATTTACAACCTGATAAATAATGCAGGATTTCCTCAGGGTGTAACTTAAGTATCAATCTTACCTATATTCAAGCCAAAAGGAGAAAGGGAAGGATACAAAATTTGCCAAAATAAAATTTTAAAAAATTCGGCACCGTATAGTATTATACTAATATAGTTATCGGGTAATGCAGCTGGTTTATAATTGAAAAATCCTATATGGGCCATACCTACTGTCAAATATCTGAAATCCAGTACAAACCTCCAAATCATCTTATTTTACTGGGCAGCTGTCTATGTCAATGCTTTCTTTTTTTGACACCTGATAAAAGTTATCAGGTAAATGTTTTATATTTCCCTTCCCATTTCAGCCTGTTTTTTTTTAAAAAAAACATCACTACCTAAGGACCAATTGTTATACTCATCTTTGAAAATAAGCCATTTCCAGGTATGCTGTGAAGAATTAAGATTTAGTGATATCAAGTAATCAACCCTTAAATCAGAAGTGTAAAATTCTCAAGTATAGGCATTTCAAAATGATTGATCTGCTTTGTATTACATTAACTAGTGTTTCTTTTCTCTTTTTTGTTTGTTGTTGGGACAGTTTTTTGACTGGCTGCCTTTGACACATTACTTTGGCTTGAAGCTTTTTTCTTGACAGCAAAGAGCTTCCATTAACCTTGATTCTGAGAGGTCAAACAGCAATACCAATTTATATGGTTCTTTGAGCTTTCAAAAACATTTAGCCAAAAAGTGATTGATAATAATGTTGAAAGTGGCAGAAACCTAATGGAAAATAAATGTGACAGATAAAAAATGATGATTTGAGGAAAGACTCCAACATTGTTAACTTCATTTATTCCTTTTATGGCATTTTTAAGCATGGGAATAATTTTATTAAATATGATTTCAATAATATATCTTCATGCCTGAATTTTTAACAGTACTTTTAAACTTACATTGAATGACTGGTATGTCTTCTTACTTATATATTTCCTCTAATGAAGAGACCCTGAGTTCTAGCTCCACCTTAAGTCTTGGAAAACAGACAATGGCAAACCATTTACAAGAAAACTGCAGGGAATATTCCAGACAGTTGCCAGGAGTTGAAAACTAGGCCTATGTACACAAATTCCTATAAGGCATTTGGTTACCACTCATTTCAGACAAAAGCAGGATCCTCCAAATTATTTACAGAAGAAACACCACACTTAGTGTCACGTTTATATAATTATTAAAGTGGTTTTTAAAATGTGCCTATAAGAGAAAGTCATAGTAGGTTGTATTATATAAATTACATTTAAGTTAAGGAAGGCAAAACTTGGCTACTAATTGAATGGTAGGTTAGCATTCTAAACTATATTGGGAAGTAAAAACAGCATTCTGAAAACTTCAGTGACAAAGTAGGTATATCAGTTCACTTTTCACTTTTTCCATATTTTTGCTAATAGTTTGTTGCAATGGTTAAAGTCTTGAATTAGAAACTGGAAAACTGTGAATTCTAATCTTCACTTGATCACAAGCCTGGATAGGTGAGTCAGAAACAGGACAGTCAGTGTCAGCCAACCCACCTCACAGGGTTGTTAATGTGGAGAAACTAGGAGTTGGAAGCATTATGTATGTTGCCATGAGTGGTAAAATATATAAATGACACATAAATCTAACAATAACATGGGCGTGCTTGTGCATTCCTTCTCCATGGCTGGTTATATTTCTTAACATACAACACAATATGGCTATTATATGAAATGATACAGTTATTTCTCAAAGCACCAATCATATCAGCAGCAGTGCGAAGGATCAGAAGGATCATTACCCCCAAATTCCCACATTGCTGAAGAATCAAGAATCAAGGATAGGATAAAAGAAGAATAGAATATTTTTCAAATATTTTATGATCCATATTGGGCAATCATTATAAATATATATTCAATGAATAGACTTTCTATATAATGAGATAACTTTATACTTGTATTTGAAAGTACATAAAAGAGAATTTTTTTGCTGTATCACGGTACTTTAATTAAAAAGTACATTTGGAAAACTTTTGACGATGACTAAAAGTGACAACATATTCTTTAATATAAAAGCCAGATCTTTATTTCATAAATTTGAATTGATTATTTATTTTTTCAGCTTTGCTCTTAATTTTCTTTTGTAAAGCAAAGTTATAAATATAAACATTCTTTTTTTCCCCTTATGAACCATTTTCAGCTTTTTTCTTTTTTTTCAGATTTCTCTTTATTTTTTTCCAAGAAAATATCATCCCTGGACCTATGACATAAGTATGATTATGAACTGTCTTTTCTTTTTCATAAGCAGTAACAATAAATTATAATTATTGTTAATAATTATTAGGCAGTAGCTTAATAATTGCCAGCAGATGTAAATAATCATTTTTGTGTGAACACTTTCTGAGAACCAAAATTTTTTAAAATGCAAAATTTGATACTCATTAAAATTAGTAAGAACGGTATCATAAAATATTAACAAGTAGTAATGGTGGAAACTAAGGAGAGAACCAACTTAGAACTAAGGAGAAATTTCCTGACAGCTAGAACAATTAATCTATGGAACAATTTGCCTCAAGAAGTAACCAGAAAAGTAGATAAAGTACCTTTTTTCAATTGAGATGTTGAAACAATAAGTTTGTCTTTATATACTGATTATTCTTATCCTATATGGAAAAGCTGAGAATGGAATTCTTTATGGTCCTTGAACAAAGTCAGTTTTCTGCTATTTCAGACATATAATTTTTCATTAGTTCATATTTTTAAAGGAAAAGGAAAAAGACCTTAGTGAGAGAGAGAGAGAGAGAGAGAGAGAGAGAGAGAGAGAGAGAGAGAGAGAGAGAGAGAGAGAGAGCGAGAGCAAATTGGGGGGCAGGGGAGGAGATCAGAGAAAAGAGATTTGAGTAAACAACTCATATTTTATAAATCTTGAAATATTTCCCTTTGTGTTCTTTTAAAAGAAATATTCTGTTTTGTATATTCTTTTTGCAGTTGTGGTTGGAGTTGGAGGCCGAAAGAAATAACAGATTATCAAGAATAAAAATTGTACTTGTAATGTTTTGAAGTCAAATTCAAAAGCCTAAACCTTACAACAATATTGATATGGAAAGAACTCATTGAGGAGCCAAATGGCATAATCAGTATAGAAAAAGGATTTACACAGTCAAAAAACCTGAAGAGGTGGAACTGGGAAAAAAAACAGTTTCGGCATTGCCCTTTTCCTTTCATGCGTGCATGTGCTTTCAAGTCAGTGTCAACTCCTGACTCTTAACTGTCTGAACTTGTTCTTACAGTTTTCTTGGCAAGGTTTTACTTGCCTCTGAAGGCCCAAAGTACATTTTATTTTTAGCGCACAATGTATTCCTTGATTTCCCTTTTTCCCTTTTATTAATCGTAAGCATACAATGGCATACAAATGCAACACATATTAAAGTATCTTTCCACTGTATGCCATTTTTCCGATGGCATTCTAATTACACGGAAGAACAGAATTGGTTAGTTCTAATAAGAACCACTTCTTCAATATAATTCATCTTTCAATTTCCTAAAAAGAAGAGAAAGAATATAGAGTTCCACCTTTTATGGAAGCATGTGCAGCTCTCCTGGGCCCCTTATCAGCTGCAATGGCCTCCCGCAGCCCTCTATCAGCAGCCCCCTGAGTTCTGTTTTCACTTGTAGAGGCACCATGGGCCAATCCTTCACTGTTTCCAGGATAGCCCTATAGGCCAGATCTAAGCACCCCGTGGGCCAGAACTGACCCCTGGGTCTTGAGTTTGACACCCCTGGTATAGATAATCATGCTATGCCCATGAAAGTTAACTATTTGTTGATGTTCCTTCCAATCAGATTTCTACTTTAGGTATCATGTAAGTATTTTTATTATAAAAGAAGCAGAAATGTTATAAAATATGATCCAAATAATTGAACAAAGAAAAGAGTAGCCATTTTATTATACAGACTGATGGATCTCCAGCATACCTTCCCTACCTAATCAAGTGGGAGGGCTGATGTAATAGGATGAAGTTGGTTCCTTAGGTAGCCTTCCTGTATAACTTCCTGTAGAGGACTTTATAGGTCAGTGATGGCGAACCTATGGCACGCGTGCCACAGGTGGCACGCGGAGCCATTTGTCAGGTGACATCCGGTTTGTTCGTAGTGTCGTTTTCAGCTCTCTGAAGGCTTCAGGGACCATCCGGAGGCTTCCCTGATGCCTCCGGAGGGCGTCCGGGCGGGCAGGGAGGCTGTTTTCGCCCTCCCCAGGCTCCTATAAAGCCTCTGGAGCCTGGGGAGGGCGAAAAAAGCATGTAAAAATGGGGGGAGCGCCTGTAGTGCGTGCATGCGCACTGGGGGTCGTGCATTGCATTATGGGTGCGGCACACCCATACATGACCTTCTGCGCTCCCCCCACTTATGGCACGCGAGCCAAAACAGGTTCGCTATCGTTGTTATAGGTGATAACCAACACTTCAAATTGACCCTGGAACAAAATGGCAAAAGTGCACTTCATGGAACAAAGATGTTACATATGGCCTTGATATGAGAATATGAGTCAGAATAATAATTTTATCAATTTATATATTTAAATTTACATTATCCCCATTTTTACTTACTAAACCTCACCTACCTAAATATAAATAGATTGTGCAGTATGATGTGAATGTATATGTAAGTAAGACTCCTTTCATTGTGAATGATGTAAATTCTTGCATATTCATTTTTTATCTTTTTGCAAATAATACAAAATATTTTTATTTTATCTATTTTGTCCTAACTATAGGGTCAATCACCAGAAAAAATACTAAAATATGAAAACATTGCTAAAGCCAGAATCTGTAGTATATGTTTATATGGAATCCTGGGAAATTATGATAGATTCAGTTCTCTAGTGAAGGACAAATTCTGTAAAAAAAAGTAGATCTTATTAAAACAAAAGTAATACTATTGTCTACTAATAGAGCTTAACCACTAAAATGGTTGAGCAAAACCACAGCAGTTTAAAAGTATACCAAGGTTTATTAAAATATAACAGCCCTTACATTTCAAGGGCAGCTTCCTTTAAATATCTTAAGACAAATAGAACTGCTATCTCCAAATTAGACCAGTAGGTAAAATGATAATATGAATTAGATAACATGCCATGGCAAGTGTCTATTCTACAATGAGCAAAAGTAAAGAAGATGGGTCTAATATAGTACGTGCTTGCTCAACACTTATATGATTAATTATATTACATGTCAAAAATCAATACATACTTTTGCTCCCAATTAGTTTTAATGCTTTATAGCTATTTTACAGCAAAAAAAAACAACCCATGAATAAATGTGTGTGCATTTTAAAAAAATGTGCTTCACAAAGTACAATTGCTAAAAATTCTGTACATTTTACTGACTGCCTTAATAGGTAATTTTGTATTCCAGTTGCAGTTTTTCTTATAACTTAAAAATGCAGGATATATTATAACCATTTATATTCTCAAGGTCTTTTAAATAAATGTTTTCTATGCCTGATTTCCTAATGGAGGCAATTAATAATACTTTCTTCCAGAAGTTAACTATTATCAATTATCTTCTCCTACACATACATTGTATGATGAAGATTTATTAATCTTAAACTTGTTTTAAAAGCAATTGTTGCTTGTCCACAACTCAACATAGTATATTTTTCAATGGTTTTTTCATTTTTGAAAGCAAACATTCTATTAATGGTGACATTTTAGCAAATGCAGGAACAAAAATACTCATTCACGAGAGAGAGAGAGAGAGAGAGAGAGAGAGAGAGAGAGAGAGAGAGAGAGAGAGAGAGAGAGAGAGAGAGAGAGAGAGAGAGAGAGAGAGAGAGGAGAGAGAGAGGAGTAGAAGAACATGAAAAGAAAATGTTCATTTCTTGTTTTCTCTGATGAAAAAAGAGGGAAAATTATGGGACAACACTTAGTTTCACTGCTGAAATATTTTCTTTACAAATGGAGCTGTTAAATTAGCCTTGGCTTATATCATCTCAGTTGTCTAGAATAGGTTAAGACAATAACACCTTCAAATAGCATACAGAGTGGTATTACCATCACAAGAAACAAACACAATGCAACTAAACCAAAAATAAATGAACTTTCCAACACCAAGGAAATAATGGAAACCCAACAGTCTATAGTTGCCTTCAAACCGACAGTTTCATTGTATCAATGTAATGTGTCTCAGAAGAAATTAACAATCCTTTAGTTGAGCTTTCAATTCAGACTTCAATTACTTCTGTTCAAGTGTACTTCAAATATGAATATGTGACATTGACAATGTACAGTGAGATTTAAACTAATGAGTGCATACAACACTTTCATTTAATTAAACTATATGAAGCACATACTGAAAAAGTATCTTCATGAAATTGACTGCTTGCTTAAATTATTAATGTATAAATTGTTTGAACTATTAATTTATTGTTTTGGTTACTTTTGAACACAATATCATATTATTCTGCCCTCAGTAATGAAAATACCCAGTTCTGGTATATATGTAGTTATAAACAGAATGAAAAAAAAATATTTTCTTTCACTCACCAGGGGAAGCAGGTGTTTTAAATGCCACCAGAAGGATGCTCCAGGCAAGATCTTGCTGTCCAAGGTAGTTTGGCATAGATTAGTGGAAGCTTTTGTGTCCTTGGCAAGTTTTGATCAAGAACCAATGCTGTAAGTCTAGAGGACTTTCATGAGGTACAGAGTACATTGCATTTGTTTTAATTGCTAGTGGCAGTTTGACTAATTATGTTTAATTTAAAATGGTAATTTTATGCTAATTTAAAAAGAGAATGGATTGGCAGAGAAAAAAAGTAGTTCAGTTTTTCTCTTTCAGGATTAACTAGTAAATTAGTAAAAAGTTACAGGAGTTTGTTTTTATATATGCCAACTGCAATAAGACTATTATATGTTCAAAACTAGATAGGTTCAATATTGTACTACCTGTAATGGAGGAATGGTTGATAAAGAAAATAGAAATTGTGGAGATGACTAAATTAGCTTCTCTGATTAGAGGGGGAAAAACTCAATATCTACCTTTATGGTTGACTGAAAACCCTGATAGACTTTTTTGCATGCAATAGAAAAAATGTAATTATGATTTTTAGTTTTGATTATTGCAAAAAAAGGGAAAAAAGGTAAACTAATTTTAAAATCATATCAAAGAATAGACTAACAGAATAGCAGAATAATAGGGTTGGAAGGAACCTTGGAGATCTTTTAGTGCAAACCCTATAATATTTAATAGTAAGAGTAAAACCCTATTACATACTAAAGTAAGAGATAATTTTGTAATTGTACTTATATTTGATGCAAAATAAGATGCTTCTTTCTATTTTTTTCTATTTTTTTCTTTTTATGCTGTTTGTAGTATTTTTTATAAATATGTATGCTAAAAATTAGCTCAGTTTTTCAATTCCCAAAGATAGGTCCTTCTTCTATTATTTGAAAAATTAATTCTGGAAAATGAATTCTTCAGATTTTAATTTCTGGAATATTATATACGTATAATATGCATACGTAGGGTAGGGTAGGGAAGAGGAGAGGAGAGAAGAGAAGAGGAATTTGACTAGATTTGTCTTGCCTATTAGTCAGGAATCTTTTTATATAGTGTTGTACATTGTATAAATTTTTGTGAACTGACATGGGTTCATTTTGGCGAAATCATTCAAACCCTGGAAGTGACCTAATTCACACTGCCAATTTATTTCTACAAAGCAGTTCAAGGAGGCTTCAGATTGCTTCAGACAATTGCTTTCACATTTCTCTCCAGGCTAGGGACAAATGCTTGGATATATTTCTGATTGCTTGCAGTCTTCACAAACCTGGAAAAACTTCAGCATACACAAAGGACCTCCAAGGGTAGGAAGTTTCACTGAATACTGTAGTAATCCTGCACTGATTACTGAAATAGTAACCCTTTGACCAATGTTTGGGAAAGGTTTCTCTTTGGCCTTCTCCTATAAATGCCTTTTGGCCCCATCATATCTTGGAAAGAAAAGGGCACTGCTTTCTGCTGTCCTATTAACCATAATTAGTGATTGGGAACAACATAAAAGCACTCTTCTTTTGCTCTCTTGGATTTTCAGGTTGATTCAGTTTTGCAAATAGAATTCTTCGTTGGCAACTTTTTCTTCAAGCAACACAAATAATCTGTACTTGGACTTCACCTGATAAACATCAGAATCAAATTAACTACTTAATGGGAAAGAAAAGCCAAAAAGTGCAATCCAATCAGCCAGAACATTCCCAGAAATAGCTATGATGAAGCTAAGGAAAAGCTTTTATTGTGTAAATCAGGCCACATTGTGGATTAGATTAAGAATAATGGAATGCTAGAAATGTGACTGAATCTTTACAAAAACAAAAAGCTACTATAAAAACTAAATCTGGAAAACCAAGTAGGAAAGGATGTGAGTTGAGGATGCATATTGTTTTCATACTTTTCATACAAATCTAGCAAATTTAAGTATGATTCATCCCTGAAAGACAACATGAAGAGAGGATCCAGCACCTGGGAGACCTGAATCCAATCTTTTTATATAGTGTTGTACATTGTATAAATTTTTGTGAACTGACATGGGTTCATTTTGGCGAAATCATTCAAACCCTGGAAGTGACCTGATTATAGCATTAGGAGCATATAGAAATATATAACTCCATTCCTACCGTTGCGCCTGTAAATCTCAACAGTGATATTATATCCATAAGGTCGTCACCATTTTTGCATCAAAAACTAAAGGGCAAAGGTGCAGACTGAGAGCTTTTAGAATAAAAGCCTCTACCTGAGATCAGTAAAGCATTGAAACATTAACAGATTACCAGAGTTGGAAGGGACCTTCTAGGTCACCTACTCCAACCCCATCCTGCCCAATGAAGGAGACCCTACACCATTTCTGACAAATGACAGTCCAATCTCTTCTTGAAATCCTCCAATGATGAAGCTCCCACAATTTCTGAAGGCAAGCTGCTCCATTGGTTGATTGCTTTCACAGTCAGAAAATTTCTCCTTATTTCTAGGTTGAATCTCTCCTTGATCAGTTTCCATCAGGGGTGGGTTCCTGCCAGTTCTAACCTCTTCTATAGAAGAGGTTCCACAAATCTACAGTGCCGTTTAGAACCGGTTCCAGCTCCCTCCCCCTGCCCGTCTGCACATCATCAAGATGAAGAGCGAGAGGAGGAATTCTGGGAGTTGAAGTCCACAAGTCTTAAAGCTGTCAGGTTTGAACACCCCTGGGGTTTTTTTTCTAAAGAATTAGGGGTGCAAGGGTCTTTAAGACTTGCATGCTTCAAATGCCAGAGTTTCTGAGCCAACATTTTGGTTGCTAAGCAAGAGCGTTGTTAAGTGAGTTTCTCCACATTTTACAAGTTCGCCACACCCACCCGGTCACATGGTTGACAAGCCACTCCCACCTGGTCACTTGGCCAGCAAGCCACTCCCACAAAGGCCACACCTACAGAAGAGGTTCTAAAACATTTTTGAAACCCACCACTGGTTTCCATCCATTATTCCTTGTCTAGCCTTCAGGTGCCTTGTAAAATAGCTTGATTCCTTCCTTTCTGTGACAGCCCCTCAAATATTGGAACACTGCTATCATGTCTCTCCTGGTCCTTCTCATTACTAGACTAGCCAGTGCTCAGTTCCTGTAACCATTCTTCAGACGTTTTAGTCTCAAGTCCCTTAATCATCCTGGTTGCTCTTCTTTGCAGACTTTTTCTAGAGTCTCAACATCTTTTTTATCTTTTATTTTATTTTAACATCTTCCATGTATCAGGATCATCTCCAGATCAAATTTTGACTTCTTTCTTAGAAAGCTCAACTATTTACCTGGTGCTGACAATGCTTTTTATTCTACTTATTGAATATCATTGTTTATAAGGATGTCTGTATATTCTACACTTTGAATTAGATTGTAACTATTAGGTGCAAGGAGCTGAAGAAGCTTCTTGGATAAGTAGTGAAATGTCTTCAAAGAAAAAACAAGAAAGTTCAGTTACCTCCTGAAAAAGCACCTTTGGAATATTAGGTTTAATAAAGTTTGTTCAGAAAAGGTTACACAGATCCATCCTCAATAGAGTCAATAGAGGATTTCCCTTCTAAATCTACTTCCAATCTTATCTCGAACATGACTGCAATTTTGTATGAGTACTATAATCATATTTGTATCTGTGTATTACCTCCATAGCTCTTTCAATTCAGAAATATTAAGCGAGAGAAAAACATAATGTATTGAACTAAACTTGACAACATTTTAAGTGTCAGGATTATGCTCTGTTTTTTAGTATAACTATATTCTTTTCCCATTGCAAATCACTGTTTCATTCAGTCTCAAGATTAATGAAAAATAGATATAAGAAACACATGAATGTTAATTTACAACATGGAAGGAAGGAATGTGAAGATATTGGATGAATTGATGCCAACATTTTCTGTATGCCATTTTTTGGAGAGGGAGGGTGGAGGGAGAAATGGGACATTGGTAAACAAGAGACCTGGCAATATCAATATACAATGAAGCAATTTATCTTCATTTAGATGGCACTGCATATGAATATTACATAATAAAACAGTTACATAATAAAAAGTAACAGATGGTTAAAAGGCACTTACTTTGCCACAATTTGGAAGCATGATTCAGTGCCTTGATGAACTCATTTTATTTACTTTTGTCTATGGCTATCTATCAAGTTTAGCCCGGATGGATGGATGGATGGATGGATGGATGGAAGGAAGGAAGGAAGGAAGGAAGGAAGGAAGGAAGGAAGGAAGGAAGGAAGGACAGAAATAGGGGAGGGGAGAAGGGGAGGGAGAGGGGAGATAAGGTTTCTGCTGAGTTAAATATTACCTTTTGTTCTTCCCTTAGTTCTTTGGCTTATAGTTGCTATTATGGTTGCTCACTTTTTATAGTCTCATATTTCTTCAGAAATCACTTCGTGTCCTTTAAAAAAATATTAAAAATATATAGGCAGTCTTTCTGTCTGCCTATCTTACAATAGATAATTAATTATATTAAATATTTTATAACCATAGAATGGATGAGTCAGGTTATTCTTTTTTCCCTTCTATTAGCCCGTTTTAGTAGTACTGTGCCTACAATGTAATTATATATAATTAGACCTCTGCTCTATTATTGGAACAGAAGACAAAATGATGCTTTGGAATGTGCAAGGAGGCAAATTTCATTTTTGTATACAAATTTTAAAATGGCTGAACTAAGATATATAAATCCAATTTCCTACGATAATTTGCAATGCATACCCTCCCCAGCTGCCAGGAAAAGATGTACTGAATATAACAAAGTGCAAACATTCATGCCCCAATAGGTATAGCAAATCTTGATGATATTTTTGCTTTTGAAAAACATCATCCAGATTTTTTTTCATGGATCAGTAGTTGACAGTAGAAACCAGGAACAGTATTCATTTTACTTCATCCACTTGTTTTAATTCTCATAGCGCCACTATATTCATCCTGCTAGATTTTTGTATAAGTGTAGCTACTGTTGCTTCTCTTCTCTTAGTTCTTTTTTTAAAACAAGATTATATCTTCTAATTGCCATATTCCAATCAAATAAATTATCCTATTAGATATCTATTGTAACTTTTAAATCATATTTGCCTTTCTCTATTAAGGCTTTAATCTGATTTTGCTTGTAATCCATATTCTAAATATTAGTAAATATAATGAAGTTTATCATAATTAATTAATGTTCTTCCTATGCCTTAATTGAGTGGTTAAGAGATCCTTTATAGCACTACTTTCACATTCTTCTGGAAGACTTTTTTGTTCTTTTCTCTATTTTTTTAGGTCCTTAATACAGAGTATTCGTGTCCAAGCCCACATTTTTTACTTGCCCTAATCAAGTTCATCCTGCTTCAGGCCAACAAATTCCTTTCAGTTCTTGTAACATGCAATCCATCTTGGGACCGAAATCTCTCATCCAGAAAATAAAAAATGTAGTTTCAGTAACCAAATGTCTTCCCTAAACAGAATTGTCTGGCCAGAAACTTTCTTCCTCTTTCCCATGGACTAGAAGAACTGAAAGACAACACTCAAAATATTAAAATTCTCTTGCATCGTTTATCTTTATATGGATGGCAGGAAGGGACAATTATCTGTATACTTTACAAGTGTTGGCAACTGCTCTGTCATGTCTGTGGTCCCTGCCTGGCCCGTACACATTTCTTCTGTTTCATAATTGAAAACACACCCAAAACAGCAATCACTGCAATTCTTCTGCTTTTTCTCTTGTCCCCTCAACCCTTCAAGTTCCAATTTCCTATCTTCAGTTTAGCATGGGCCATTGTTCCTTGCAGGTTTAAAGTCAACTTCTTCTGGAGGGCCCTAAAAATCATTGCTGAGTTCAAGAAGAAAAGAAGATGTAGTCAAAGGAAAAACATAGACTATCTTCTTAAATTCTTAAGAAAATAAAATAAAAAATACAGCACTAAAAAAATAGAATCTATGTCCTATTTAGCAGAATTCCTACCAAAATACAGCCGTTGATAGCTTTAAAAAAGGTTTTTAAAATTTACATCAGACATTATACATTTTTGGCGAGGTTTTTCTCCCCAGATTTCCAGCTTCTACATACAGTATTTAAGATTAATAAGTTTGCAATGGCAAACCACTGTTGAAAAACCTTCCCAAGAAAACTGCAGGGTTTTGTCCAGGCAGTGTCAGACAGAGTCAGACATGATTGAACCGAAGGGAAGAAAAAAAAAACCTCACTAGTACCTTGTGCAATGGATGAAGCAGCAATGAATAAGTCAAGGCATGGATAAAGAAATGTTGTCATAAATAAAATGTGGGAATCCTTCTCTTTAATGTGATCATATGTGCATGAAAGGAAAGAATGCTAATACCACCATGAACACAAATATACATATTGGCTGAGTTTCATTTAAAAACAAGCTTATACCTTTGTGCTGTTTCTCAAACATCAACTTCCCAAACTGCATGATTGCAGTGTATAAATCGGTGGAATTAATTTTCAAGCAAGGAATCATAAATCCCATTGGTCATGCCCAGCCATGTTTTCCGCTTTAGTCCTACTTGAACTATACAGTAATTAAACTCATAAAAATAGTTCCTTGTGGATAAATACAACCTTTGTGTTCCAAACTTAATTACTATGCAAAAAGAAGCATTTGGAGAATTCTTTCTTCCATTCCTATAATTAAGAATTTTTTTAAATGGAATTTATTTGGGGGAAATAATTATAATAACCTCATATACACATATTCTCAGTATTCTGAATGTTGCAATGCTATTATTCATGTAAATAGATTAATAATGTATATGAAAATGAGAAACAGTATATACAAAAATGCATTATATTAGGTAAATCCCCTTAGAATTTTTATTGAGAAAAATGCAAATAAAAATCTAATTATTAAAAAAGCCTAAATAAAAGATGCAAACAAAAGGTTTTAATTGTATAAATTCTGTCTTTTCATCAATCAAATTGCCTATATTCTATATTCAATTGCAGATAGTAGGTACTATTCAACTTATGACTGATTTCTTAATGACCATTGAAAGTTATGACAAATCCCCCAAAAGCTATTTTTGACCCAGTTTCAAAATTACATCTGCCTCAAATCCCCTATGGTCATGTGAACAAAATTTGGGTAGTGGGCAATCTGTATGCCTTTATGACAGAGTGCAGCACCCACCCATCCACACATATCTCCCTCTCTTCTTGCTCCTGAATACCTTGAGGACCCAGTGTGGGACGGAAGCAGACCCAAAGCCTGCAGTGACCTTGAGGGTTTGGAAGTGGACCTTGGGTCCTTCATGTGGTGGGGAGACCCTTGGAAGACCCAGGGAAGGACAAATGTGAGCTGGAGAGACGCTGCAGTGTGGGTATGGACCTATGCTAGGCCTCCCAGGGCCTCTCCCATCCCAAAGTACCCAAAGTACCTCATGTTCCCTTATTGACCTGAGCCCATTGAGGAGACCATGGACAACAGGTCATTAAGTGAAGTGATCACATAAGCCATCACAACTTGCAATTGAAATAAATAAACAATTCTGGACAGCTAAAACTTAATACACAAAAGATAAACAAAACCTAATTTGCTATACTTAATCTGCTGCTTTTAAAGACAGAAAAGCAAAATAGCCGTAATAATGATATTATAATTCTAAATTCCAAAATGTAAATACTAAAAACAATTTTTGTCAAATGAAAACAGAAAATCTCTGACTATATTTTGAACTACTTACTACTTAAGAGTGTCTAATTATCCCTTAGAGATTAATTTGCTTAACTGAGACCATTACTAGGGCACTGCAATCTGTAATCAGTTTGCTAGTGTTAATTTTATCCCCTCACTTCAGAAAAGTTCAAAAATCCATTCTTAATTTTTTAAAAAATTAAAAATTGAAGGCAGGTAACATTTTAGGAAGAACTATCAATAAACCAAAGCATCTGAAGGCAGGAGAAGAAGCAATGGATGGAAAGTAATCAATGAGAGAACCAACCTAGAACTAAGGAGAAATTTCCCAACAGTAGGAACAGTTAATCCGTGGAACAACTTTTCTCCAGAAGTTGTCATTGTTCCAACACAGATTTTTAAGAAGAGATAGGACACTATTTGTCTGAAATGGTATAGGTCAGAGGTGTCAAACTCATGTCCTTAGATCTGTCCCGCAGGGATGGCCTGGAAATATCAAAGGACCTGGCCGTGGCCTGTGTTTGGCCTCCATTGCCTCCAGCACTCTGCCAGCCAAAATCAGGCCATGCGGGGCACTCACGAGGCCCTCCATGGTCCATTTTTGACCAGCAGAGTGATGTAGAAGGCCAAAACGGGCCACATGGGGGTGACCTGCAGCTTGTTTTGGCTGGCAGATTGCTGCAGGAGGTAGCACCTTCTTCACCTTCTCTTTAGCGACATCTGTCAACCAGAACTAGGTACCCTCCAAGATTGGGTTATCCCCCCCCCTCATATTTCTCCCCAAATATTAACCAGGCTTAATTCTGCATAGCTTCTAAATCCATATAAAGAGGAACTATTCAGCTTTGAACTACTGAGATTAGTATTGTATCTAAACCTTGAGACTCTTGACTCCTGAAGCTGATTTAATTTTTCATATTTCTCAGTTGAGACTATTTGGGCCAGAAAATAAATCTCCCTTTGTCTGGAATAGCTGTTTTGAATGCAAAGGGGAAAAATGCATCTTGAGCCTGTGTCAAATACCCACCATGATCACATCCATCACGACCTCAACCACCCCCAGCCCTCCAAGGTCAAACACAACCCGGATGCGATCCTCAATGAAATCGAGTTTGACATTCCTGGCATAGGGTTTCCTGCTTGAGCAGAGGGTTGGACTAGAAGACCTCCAAGGTCTCTTTCAACTCTATTATACTGTTAAAGCAGATTATATAGCTAACAAAATGTTAATGTTTCATTGTTACTTTGTAGTGTTCAAATAACCACTGCAATAGCTTAATAAAATCTAAGAAAGTGTATCAAATCAATCAAGTACAAAAACATTTACATGCTAAAATATTTCAAAATTAGACTAATGCTAGATGATTGACAGCTCATTCTCCTAAACTCAATATATTGAGACATTATTACTGATTTAGATTTTACAAAACAAATTAAATCTGAATATGAAATAAATGTTGAACTTCAGTCTTACCTATGGGTTGCTAACTTTAAAAGATTTTTTTCATTGCCTTTTTAATAAAAAGGGATTAAACATCAGGACATCAATCACATTAACACAATACAATAGAGCGAACTACAATACAGCAGAAAGAACACCTGCAAGCAGTGCATGAATCTTATTTCACCCTGAGTTGTACAAGAATGTTGTCATAAAAATTAACTGATGCTTTAGGGAAGAAAATATATTAGATACAGTAGTGTCTGAATCAGGGGTAGGTTCCTGCCAGTTCTAACCTTTTCTATAGAAGAGGTTCCACAAATCTACAGTGCCGTTTAGAACCGGTTCCAGCTCCCACCCCCTGCCTGTCCACACATCATCAAGATGAAGAGCGAGAGGAGGAATTCTGAGAGTTGAAGTCCACAAGTCTTAAAGCTGTCAGGTTTGAACACCCCTGGGGATTTTTTTCTAAAAGGTTAGGGGTGCAAGGGTCTTGTAACTTAACAGCTTTAAGACTTGCACACTTCAATGCCAGAGTTCCTGAGCCAACATGACTGGAGGAGGAATTCTGGGAGTTGACGTCCATAAGTCTTAAAGCTGTCACATTTGAAGAACCATGGGGTTTTTTTTCTAAAGGGTTAGGGGTGCAAGGGTCTTGTAACTTGACAGATTTAAGACTTGCATGCTTCAAATGCCAGAGTTTCTGAGCCAACATTTTGGTTGCTAAACAAGAGCATTGTTAAGTTAGTTTCACCACTTTTTACAAGTTGGCCATGCCCACTCAGTCACATGGCTGGCAAACCACTCTCACAAAGCAGGCCACACCTACGGAAGAGGTTCTAAAACTTTTTGAAACCCACCACTGATCTGAATGTACATTGGACATTTCTTCTGTCAGCAAAAATTAAAGTTCCTTATGCAGCAATGACAAAGAAATCCAGAACCATGTGGTAATGAAAACCACAATATCATACTGCAGTACTAATTTTCTGTATCCAGCTGAATATAGTGAATTCATTCCTCAATAAAGAAAAGAAATGTATTCTCATTTATCCCTAGTACTGATTTATGAACATGCTACATTGTATTTTAAGAAAACATCATTCCTTTATTCAATCAATGATCCAAACAACATAAATAATTGTAGAACAAAATTATATTGCACTACATCGCTCTGATTTCATATGGATATTAAACAGCAGGGGGAAGAAAATTGACCCCTGTGACATCCACACATTGTATTATTTTTTTAAGGAGAGTGAGGTAAAATGGAGAAGATAAACATTAAATATCATTCTGTGATATAATCATCATATTGTATTTGTGGCTAATAGTCTGAAGCTGAAAATAGAAAAGAAAATGTTTAATTTTCAGAGCATCACAGAGAAGTGGAAATAAAACTGGCAAGAAGAAATTGTGCTGAAGTAGCAGAATGTGAAGGAGAAAAAAGAATAGTAAGTAAATAGTAAGAAGTAACCCTTTCAAGTTGTCAAAGAAATGTGGTTCCACAGGGTCACAGGGAGAAACAGCAGTTTTAGACCATCCATGAATTGCTCTGCAACCGTTCTTCATATGTTTTAATCTCCAGGCCTTTAATTATCTTAGCTCTTCTCTGCACTTTTTACAAAGTCTCAACATCTTTTTTGTAATGTGGTAACCAAAACTGGATGCTGTACTTCAGTTGTGATCTTAAGTAGGATTTTATGAAGTGGTACTAATACTTCACTTTGATTCTATGTCTCTCTTTATACAATCAAGAATTGTATTATTTTCATTTTTTGATTGAATTACTTTCATTTTTCTGTATATTACAGGATGTTCTTGGGAGTGCATGAAAAATTTGCTTATGCTTTATCAATGTACTGATGAGGTTATTTTTGTGTGCCATTTAAATCAATGCATTCTTTCTTTACCCTAGATAATTATATGTGTGACATCATTGCAAACATCATAATAAAGTACAAAATACAAGCATGGATGATTTTGATTATTTTCTCTTTCTTTTTTTATTAGAAAGGATTTCAAAACTATTTCAATGAGACTGACTGCAAACTATAATTCACCTCTTTATGGAACATGCAATCTAGAATTAAATGAGGATGCCTGAAACAACTTAAATGATTGTTCAATTACATCTTAAGAGCAAGAAAAAACCTGCCTATCAGCAGGGGTTGCCTGATGATGAAATAAGCAAATACCAAAATAAAGGCTTTAATTTTCCAGTAAGTCTTTTTTTTTTGCAAGAACAAGACATTATCTTTGCATTTTAATCTAATTATTTAGATAAGGCTTTTGGGAAAATTGTTAATGAAACACCACCTCTACCCCCCACTCCCACCCCCAAATGTTATTCCAGCATTTCTTTTTTAAAAACCTTCAAAATTTAACCATGTAGAAGATATACGTAATGCATGCATGCCTTAAGGTGGGGGTAGCTATAGAAAAGGCACACTTCCAAGGCCCCATTAAGTATCAGGTTTTTAAGAGAGCAATCAGGAGCATACCTATCCTATATGATCTAATAGGACAAAAATCTATTCTTAGGGAGAGGCAGTTCCACAAATACACAAGTCCTGTATGGTGTGGGGCTTTAAAGATATTTAAATTTGATACTTCAATCCAATGTTAATTCTCATGGGAAATTAACATTTTAGAATAATCCTGGCCTGGATTCCTAATAAATCTTTATTCTGGAATCTGCTACAATGTCTTACTTGTCAATGACTACTTCAGCTTCAACCTCAACAATACATGACCACACAATAGATACAAACTTAAGGTAAACCGCTCCAAACTCGATTGCAGAAAATATGACTTCAGCAACAGAGTGGTCAATGCCTGGAATGCACTACCTGACTCTGTGGTCATCTCCAAACCTCCATAACTTTAGCCTTAGACTATCTACTGTTGAACTCACCCCATTCCCAAAAGGTCTGTAAGGGGCGTGCCTACCGTCCCTGTCCTACTGTCCCCACTTATTCGTAGTCATTTCCTGTATTCATAATCATGTTTATACTTATATCTGTTATCTTATACATTCTTGACAAAATAAATACATTAATAAATAAAATTAATTAATGACCCAAAAGAAAAAAAGAGGCAATACTGGGGCTTGGCTCATTGTTAATCAAGACTTTAAAAACTGGATTTCTCTAATATTATCTGAATAGTATGAATTATTATAAATTATAATATAATAATTTTTGGTAATAAGGTTTTTCAGAAGTGGTTTGATACTGTCTCCAGCTGACTTCATGTTCAAGGTGACACTAGAACTCATGGCCTCCTGGTTTCCAGCCTGAAGCTTTAATCCAGGGGTGTCCAAACTTGGCAACTTTAAGACTTGTGGACTTCAACTCCCAGAATTCCCCAGCCAGCAGAGCTGGCTGGGGAATTCTGGGAATTGAAGTCCACAAGTCTTAAAGTTGCCAAGTTTGGACACCCCTGCTTTAATCACTTCACCATTTTTAAAAAATCGAATTTACTCTACCAGAAGCTCATTGTTTAACTTCCTTTATCCATTTGTGAAATACGTAATTGAGTCACATTGAAATTGTTTTCCATTTTCCATGTCTCTGTTAGTTTTATGTATTTCTTATTCTTCCAGGCTACGTATATTCCTTGCAATTACCCTTTTTCTAAATGTATACACCATTTAAGCTTTCTATCATCTTAAATTCTTCAAAACTTTGTTTTATCTGTATTTTTGTCTTCCATAGCTTTTTACAAGTCATCATTCCAAAAAGCATACTATTTTATACTTCCCATTAATGCCGTACAATTCCATGATATGCTGTAACATAATTATTTTCATTTTCTTCCTGGCAGCTTCACCACCCTATTCCTTGCATATTATGTCTATTTTCCATAGAAATTAATTTATCCACTACTTTTTGACTCTCGTCCTCAAGTCATTCTACTTTCACTTTTGTTTCTTTCCTTTCCTGCCTAGGATTTCCTAGAATCTGTTCTTTTGACTTAATCAGATTGCAGTCTCTCACACGTTCAGAATTTTTCATTAGCTGCATACTCTTCACTAATATCTTATTTTGCCATAAATAATAAAATTAATTGTGCTTTTAGATTTCTATTCATGCATCTGTCAGGCATACATATAAATATTCTTAATGTTTCCAAAACAGATTTTTTTTAAAATGTGACCAAATAGTCTCTGGTTATTCGTACTTAAATTTCCCAATTATCCTACCACTTTTAATGAAATCGCTCTACCTTGTTCACACCAATCCTTTCATGTTACCTAGCAGACTAATTTGCAAGCCAGTTATCTTCCACTTATTAATAGATAATAACATACACTCAGGAAACTTTTTATATTTTTAAGCAATTAAGGCCACATAATTATTCTTCAAAAGTTTGATTCAGGTAAACGTATCTGAAGCATCAAAAACAAAAATGTTAATATAGGAACCATTGTTCTGTTTTCTGCTGTGTCAAAACAAAAGTAACATGGAAATGATGTACATTATATTTGCAATCAGTGCAGTGACAAATCTTGGGAAAAACAGTAAAATATTCATATATGTATTGTTCATCAGAAAGATAAGTGAGATTCTCAGTTTCACTTATGCAAATCTGCCTAGTTTGAGTTTCTTGTTTTTGTGACACTGTCCAATTAGGTTTGTCAAATTTGCACATACAAATGATTTGCACTAAAATGTGCATTTAGTTTGATATTTGGCACAAGTAAATTAGGGTTTGCAAACAATTTTTCTACATAATGATTACTAAATGTCATATGTTCATTAATATGGGTATTTTTCTCTTGACTTTCTCCCAACATTGCTTTCGAAATTATAGATTTTTTTTAAAAAATAGATAACTTTAGTTTGAAATGCCAGTATGTCTACACTGATTTTAAAAAATGGACCCAAACGAAGAATACCAATATATATATATAGTAAATGCAAATATTACTGCATATCTCCCTCCCTTTTAAAGTGTTCTCATAGTAAAAAGAAGTATGTGTGTATGATTTTAGGAGCCCAGATTGTGCCATAGATGCTAGATTAATGTTCATAGAAAATTCATTTATGCTAGAATACTGTTGGAGTTTATAGATTTATATATCAAACAATGGAGCTGTGATGAAGCATTTTGGTGATAATTTCATGCCACCTTCAAGTTTTTGAGAAATCATTATGAAACTTTATAGAATGTAGTATACTCTATAATATAGTATAATGCAAGCTACATATAATTTACTGTAGTATTTAATGTCCCTTCATCAATAATGTTCTTTTATCTCTTTTTTCCTTCTTTACGGCAGACACTGGATTTATCTATTTTGTCTTCTGTCTACACAGCACTCTTTCTGAGTTGTACTAATATTTCTTTTGTTATGACATGGTCATAATAAGTGTACGCATAACATACAAAACACAATCAGCTATTTTTTCTCATAAAGCTGCAAAATTAAGCATATTTTTTCAATGTAAGTGAACTAAATTGAGATATCTCTGTGTATCTTTCTGGCCTAAAAAACATGTTGAATAGGTGAGAAAGGTTTTGATGGAAATGGGTGGCACAGACAGACTGGTTTATTATTATTTTTCCCTTTCCCACTGTTCAAATTAAATTTGTCAGCTCTTTGCAGTCCCTTTGTTTTCACTTAAAAAAATAGAGGCAGGTGACCTTCTATCTATCCTGTATCTTATTTAATAAATGCTAAAACAAACCAAAAAATATTTTTCAATGTTCCAATGGTTTTTTTTTCTTTACCAATTAAGATCAGAGATTAATACGGGATAAAAATAATACAACTGACATTATAGCTTTATTCAATGTATTCAATTTTGTAAAAGGAATATTGCATAATTTCTAATAATCATTACTAGTCATCTCCTCTAGCTGATAGAAGTCTGGCATCCAAGGGAACGCAGCTTATTGATCTTGCTATTGAGAACCCTCCCCACCCCCACCCCCACCCAAAATTTGGATACAATATAATAATCTTTCTTCTTTGGCATCTTCTAATAAAACAGATATTTTCAATGAGTTATTAAATCTTGTAATTGTGTACTTTCCGTTGGCTTTGCTGATTTCATATATCGGAATATGACAAAAGCTACAATTAAAAGACATATATTTTAATTTATTTAAATATTTATTCCATTTACACAGTATCAGTGTTCTTGGGGTCTAAGAGATAAGCTGTGCAAGGCCTTGTATTTTAATATTTAGCTATGTTTTCAGTTATAAACATTCATTTCTTGGGCAGCATAAGAAATGGCTACTGTTTTTTTATACTTAGCCTTTTCAAAAGCACTGTTTGGCACATCCATACCAATTGCTTTTGTTTTTCCTCTTAAACGATATAGTCATAACAATATTATCAGGGTTTTTTAAAAAAATATATAAGGTTTGTGACATACTATCTTGGGAGGGCATATCCTAAGCAAAAAGGTAAAATGGAAACTATGTTAAGCATGATGATGACATATTATCTAAGAGACACATATCCTGGTCATAAAAGCAGAATGGAAAGAATTCTGCGAGAACAAATGCTTTGCTTTTCAGCAAAGCCATTAAGGTCAGATCTTGTTTTTACACCTGCCTTATTTCAACATGATCACCTTTGGAGATTTTTCTCCCCAGAACAATAGGCCAAGACTGGATATGTATCCCATTACATGTTGTTTCTTCGCTCTAGCTTTCAATAATAAATGATACACAATTTCCTTTATATTTTATTGTAGAGTCTGTTCCTATGCTTGAATTTGATATATACATTCATGGAATAGATGACATATTCTAGCATAATTTTACTTCCAAAAATAAAAAAAAATCTGAATAAATGGTAACAGAGAAATAGATTTAATTTGAAATAATTGTCATGAAGCTAGAACAAGAAATCTCCATAAGCTAAGCCATTTTGGGAAGGATCATAACATCAATATTTTATTCCTTCACAGCACACAAACACTATATCTTGATTCTGTTTTACTATCCTGCATGTATTTATATCCTATATAAGTTTTAAATAAGTTTTGCTACATTTCCTATGCTTCTTAGTTTATGAGATCCATGCAATATATCTAAAAAATTGCTGTATAGACTAAAAAGTCTCATTGAGGAATTCATTATGAAGATTCATTTAAATGATCATCTCAGAATTCCTTTTTGGAAAACTATTTTTAATGAGGTGTAAATCTGATATATAACATTTCAAGTTAGGTATTAATATGATAAAATTAATACATACAGTGTAGGTATTTCAATGTAAAATAAAAAAGGAAAAAAACCTTCCATATAGAAAGTGGTTTTGTCACTGATAGTAGTCTTCACATTTAGTCTAATTTAGACAGAAATTAATGACAATTATATGAATTAAGATCATACTTTTGAAATCCTCATGAAAATTTGCTAGCTTGTCTTAATTCTGGCTATGCACTGGTTCAAT
Organism: Natrix helvetica; assembly: GCF_964273705.1. Taxonomy (NCBI): domain Eukaryota; kingdom Metazoa; phylum Chordata; class Lepidosauria; order Squamata; family Natricidae; genus Natrix; species Natrix helvetica. The sequence goes on from NC_138550.1 coordinate 47,929,776, forward strand.
ACTATCTGATATTATTGTAAACAGTTTCCAGAACTTCAGATAGTCTTTGAGAATCCTACATGGAAATTCTATGATTAAATCTGGAATTTTTTGGAACTGAAATCAAGCATGTGTTCTACTACTGTGTTATTGACATTTTCTGTGCTGGTTCCTGCTACTTATTTTGGCAGAATTTTTACAGTCTCTTTAAAATCTTTATTGTATAAAGGAGTTCAAACCCAACATAACTGAACGGTACTAGCTGCTTATCCCTGAGCTTGAAATATTATTGGTCCAGATCTCAATAACTACAGTTTTATTGTGTGTGTGAGAGAGAGGTGGCATTTTAGTTGTTATAATTTAAAAATTGTGACAGATAAAAGTGTGTTGTGCTAGTGTGTATTTCTTCTAGCATTGGAAACCCTAATTGCTTGTACTCAAAAGAGAATTACATCTCACCATAGCATTTACTTGCACACTATTCTTGCTTCCATATTTTCTGTTATTCTGGTCCTTCTTATGACTGACACAGAAGTTCAGTAATAATCTTGCAAGGCTTTCAGAAACAAATCCTAGTTAAATGTTAATGAGTGTTCTCCAATACCAGAGTTCAAAAACCTCAATATTCTTCCTATGCTACTATTTCGAAGTCCAAATTTTGCTTTCCTAGAACATCATAGGAAAATCCTATGGTTAGTATGATTTGGATGTTGTCCAACTAACTAGGATGCCAATAGCCTGACTTCCTGAAACCAGGACAACTTTCAGTATTTAGAGATCAGTAATATGAGGAAATTTATATGGTCTACATTGCACAATGATAATGAGATGGTTCCTTTAAATTCTAAGATTCCAAAATTTATTTTTAGGAAATTGGGGGAGATTCAGGAAAATTAATGTTTTGTTTCATTTTCTCCATCTAATGATTCTGATTCTTTGGGTCTAGCTCATGTTTTTTTAATATGTGAAAAATAAAACAAGCTTCATAGCCTCTGGTTCCTATCTAATTCGGATCCGCTCACAATTCAAAGTTTTAATTGTCAAAATATATTTTTCAGAAAACACATATTTTCTACATATCCACATGTTGTATCTATAATAAAGTTGAAGCGTTCTCATTTTAGCTGTGGAATAACTACCCTTTTCAAGCACCAATTATCACAGAAGAATAATTTGCCAGGTTTTCAAGAAACAAAGCAAATAAAATGGGAAACAATCCATTATTCACACAAAAAGGAAAGAGTGGTGCTTATATAGCCTCTTTCATGTTCAGACTAGTATTTGACATGGAAAGTCTTTGCTATTTAATTTAAGAAGGAGAAAGATTTGCTCTCTTACAGAAATTCAAGCTATTTAATTCTTCTCAGGATGGTGCATTTCTTCACAAATGGTGGATCAAAGACTAATACTTTCTGACTCCTGACTGTGGCTCTATTGTGTAAAGGCACCTGGATTTAAGACAGAATAAAAATAAGGTTAAAAAAAATAAAATCACCGAAATATAAATAACCATGTTTTTAAAAAAGAAATCTGCAACTGTAGGCATTTTTTACTGTATAAATAAATAATTTTACATGATCAATCAAAATAAAATACTGATTATAATATCTCAGTTTTGAATCAGTTCTATGCCAAGCATCTGCAGAAAATAAAATCTTTACATCAAACAACATTAAATATTCAATAGCTGACTATCTCCATATTTATATGTGATTGTAACTATATTTATATTGCTTACACCGGCAGTAAAAGACTTACCATTGTTTATTTTGCTTATGTTGAGTTTGTTTCATTATAATATAATGTAATATATACTAAATCCTCTCAGACAGAATAAAATTAAAAATAATGTAAAACTAGGGAATAACCTGTTCTTTAAAAATATGCATCACCATTTTCTGCCATTTGTGTATTTCATTTTTTGTAGTTAAAAATATGTTCTCTTTGACAATTTGATAGATTACTAATGTCAAATTGCTAAATAAGTTGTACCTTTTTAAAAAAAAAAATCTCACTAGCTGTAATTTATTTTTGGCTATATAGTATACACTTGAGACTTTGCAAAGGCATGTTCAATTGTGAACATTTGCAATAACTGCCTCAAAAAGCAATCAACTAAACTGATCTATTTTTTTATCTTCCAGAAAACTGCAATCTCATTTTTTTTGGTACAGTATATAAGTATGTATGTGACTGAATGAGTGACTAACTTGACATACATCCAATACTAGTTAAATAGTGTATAACATGCCTGGTTCCAATATAATCCCTTTTGTTTTAGCTTTGAATATAGCTACTTTTTATTTAATGGCTGTATCATTACATGATCTGGTACCTGGACATCATTCAAGCTGATATCATCAAGTATACTAAAGTCAAAATGAAGGTTAGAAGTTGAATACAACACAAGAGTATCTTAAGGTCCAAACTCAATGGAGGAAATACTACCAAAAAAAACACTTCACCAATTCTAGTCATTGAATACATAGGATAACAGAATGGAGGAAAGCAGAACTAAAAAACATGGCTAGGAAGACTAGAAAAATAAAGATATTTGTGCAGCAATGTTCACAGGCTCTATATACCAAGGAAAATGAGTGGACATGGATTGTTGCAACTACACCAGACAGTTGAATTTTAAAAAATGGTGTTAGAAGAATATCTGAAGGAAAGTGAAGAAGATGCACTGAAGCTACGTAGTATATCAGAAGACGTACTAAGTATTGGTGACCAAACTGGCCTAGAAGAAAGACCAAATAATGAATAAAAAAGAGACATGGCAAGAATAGAAAAGATACATGGCATCAATCACCATAAGTCAATTGCAACATTATTTGGAACAATTATATTTTGCAACTATATATTTAACACTATCAAACAGTAACATTTGGCATAGATCCTTAAATCATTAAGGACCTATGCCAGGTCCTTAATGATTTAAAAAAAATGAACGGGTTAAAATATTATGGGATTTCCAAATAGAAATTGACAGAATTTTGGTTTATGACATGCAGATTTAATTGTAGTTGAAAGTTGTGGATAATTGATGTAAATATTACAAAATAAGACAAAGAATTGAAGAAATAAATTATGTATCAAGGTTTGAAATTGAATGATTATGGCATAAACCAGCTGTGGTGATCCCAATTGTTATCCGCAAACTCAGTGCCATACCAAAATCTCTTGGACAGCACTTAGAAAATCTGTGTATTAACCAAATGTCCATCTGTCACTTGCAAAAGGCCACACTGCTTGAATAGCATAGTATATATGCCAACCCTGAAGTTGGCCATACTATAGTATATACCCGTGATGGCAAACCTATGGCATGCATGCCAAAGGTGGCACGAGAGCCCTCTGTAGGTATGCACGCCATCACCAGCTGCTCTTCTGGTGATGGTTCCTCTTTCATGTCAGCTGGTCTTCATGGGTGCCAGAGCAACAGAAAACAGCCCGAAAAATGCCCACAAACCAGTTTTTCGGACCATTTTTGGGGCTGTTTTTGGCCTAAAAATGGCCTGGAAAATGGCCTGAAAACAGGAATACGTGCAATGGCAGCTGATCTTCAGATTTCTGGCACTTTGGCACATGCACATGCATGTGCATGCATACATGCTCTGGTTTGGGCACTTGGTGCTGAAAAGGTTCGCCATCACTAGCATATACAATATAAACCAGGGGTCTCAAACTCAAGGCCTGCAGACAAGATATGACCCACAAGGTGCTTAGATCTGGTGCAAGGGGCCGGCCTGGTAATAATAAAGGACCAGCCCACGGTGCCCTTGCCAGCTGTCTCCATAACCCATTTTTTGCCTGGATGGCCTCCTGCAGCACTCTGCTGGCCAAAATGGGCCATGGGGGCCTCCAGAAGTGTCTCCCAGTCCATTGCTGGCCAAAATGGAGCCTCTGTGGGCCAAATCGAGCCCTCCCTACCCCATTTTTCATGGCTTTACTGTACTTACTTTTTGAAGAGCTCCAGAAGAGGCAGACTCATGTGGCAGAGAAGCCGAAGTCTTTTATTCAGAAGACCCTGAAGCTATAAGAACATGAGATGTAAGGAAAACAGCTTTCTCTATCTGAATAAAAGACTGGATTCTCTGCCATGTGGGCCTGCAGTCTTAGTTTGGGCCAAGTCTGGCTGGCAAGGAACAACCTCCTACTTGCAGCTGACTGGCTAGTTCGAATGAGTAGCTTCAGGGATTGGGGCATGACAGCCAATCAATATGGGGCTCAGCCCAATGAGATGAAGGAAACAAGCTCTTCGTTGATTGGCTGCTGCTGCTTCCTCAATTCTTGAAGCAGGAGGCCTTTCCTACTACCGGAAGCCCCAAGCTGAAGTGTTTTATCAGAAGCTGGAGAAAATGTTTTCCTGAGATTTCATGTTCTACAGCCTTGCCATCATCTGAATGAAACACTTTGTCTTCTCTGCCAGTAGGTCAGCCTCTTCTGGAGCTCTGGAGATCTTCAAAAAGTAAGTAATCCATAGAAAATGAGGGAGAGGTGTAAGTGGAATCTGGGATGCTAGAAAAGTTGGCCCAGTCTGTTGGGACCCAGCGGGGCAGGATGAGGGGAAGTAATTGTGGGAATCCCATGGGAGCATGAGGTATCTCGGTGGATTTTGGGAAGCCTTGGATGGCTGCTCCAGCACTAGGTGTCACGTGCTCTTCCCCACTCTGAGATACGTCATGTGCATTTAATAACCTGCACATTCAATTATGCATTGGGGAAAGCAGGGAGTGATCACGTTCATTTAATGTGATTCCATCAAATGAATCCCCAGATTACGAATGTAATTGGCTCTGTCTAATAGGATTACCTGTATAATGAGAGTGAGTGAGGATCTCAGGGAAGTCCTGCCTTAGCACTTGGCCACCACAATTCCCCCCATGGCACGCCCACCATGGGCATGACCACCCCAGCCATGACCACGATGATCATGCCCCCCCAGCCATGCCCCGCCCCCAAGCCCTGCGAGGTCAAACACAACCCCGATGCAGCCCTCAATGAAATCAAGTTTGACAGTCAAGTTGCAAAAGGCACAGCTTGGAACAGCTTACACTCTGCAATGATACCTTTTATGTATCAAATAACATCTGCCTATATCACATCCTTGAGAAGGGGGTGATAGGTGAATAAAAATGCCAAATCAAACATCTGGCTAAGTGATATACCTTTTATATATCACATAACATCTGCCTATATCACAACCTTGAGAAGGAGTTGATAGGTGAATAAAAATGCCAAATCAAACATCTGGTTAAGTTTACAACATAAATAATATCTGTCCACTTTCTGATATTCAAACTACAATCACTTCTGTTCATATGATCTGTGTGTCTACACTGAAGAATCTCTCAGGGTCCTGGGTAAAATATATTTGACTGATTCCAGTCTATAGCTTATATTAGGACAAGGCTCATCTAAAAACTTGGTAGGATCATCTGACATACTTGCTTCATTGATTCATTGACTGATTATGTACTATCATGTTGATGACAATTCTTGTTGATCACAGAAATCGATTTTCTCCATGACTATCTGTTCTTAACTAAAGATTAAGGATACCTATTAGGATACCTATATCCCTTAATATATAAAATTATCTAATATCACTAACGCCTTATTTTATTGCCTTTTCCTCTTACTTTAATTACTATTTATATTAATGCTATGTGTATAAATCCATTGTTTTTGACTGACCTCAAACTTTCTGCTAAACATAAATATTTCAGTACTTTCAAAAAATATTTTAGGTTTAGGAGCAACTATTTTCACATCTGGGGTTTATTTGACTTCAAATGTAACCTTTTCTTCTCTCCTTTTTCCTGCAGCAGAACTATTACAAAATGAAATCATATCTGCTAGCTAATTAGCCAGGCTATATAAAAGATTGATAATTAAGCAGCTAAGACTTCAGCAACTTAAAGAATTTGGACAGAATAATGCCACTATATAAGGTAGCATTCAGCTTTGTTTTAAATTTGCAGCACCTGTAATAAACACAGTTAAGATTTCAATGATGTCTTTGTTTACCTTAAGTAGAACGTTGAAGGTAATCTATCTCCACCAGTATGTGATTACATTTTTTTTAAAGAAAGCATTTCCTCACATTACTTGGATATAGTCACCCTTGGATGAACTTCATTAAACCATAAATGACTTATACTGTAAGAATAACAAGCCCATTGTGTGTAAAGTGGGGATGCAAGCAACTGAATAGACCTTTTGTAGCTGTGCGTATAAGTAGCATTACGATATTATATTTAGTTTGATTTGCACAGATGTTTCTGATGAAAATCTGATATTATAACCATTCTAATAGCAGATAACATTTGCTGCACTGGAATATACTTCAAAAGTATCTAATGCAACCATCTAGAAAATCTTTTACAGCTATCCTAACAGACATGTCTGAACCAGAAGTGCTCAAAGAAGCGTTCAATGTTACTGTATATGAAAAGCATAATTGCTGATCTAAAGCCCGTTCTTTAACACTAAAAATGTTAAGGAAAAGTTCTGGCTTTTTTATATGCTCAAGGGATATTTTAACTTTTGTTATTACATTAATACTGCCAAACCTGCAACTGGATAAAGGAAGCTTTTCGATAATATAAATATGACTACCAAATCACAGCTTGATGAGTACTCTCACTTTCATTTCAGGAAAATTTAGAGAAAAAAATGATGTATTATAAAGTTTATTTATTATTATTCTAAAGTGCTAAATCATTAGAGAGAAGATAGATTAACTCTCCCCTCCCAAAAAGAAGGTGGCAATCCCAAAGGAAGTTACTCTATTTTTGTGGATGTCTTGAAAGGAAATATCATTTGTTGTAGAATTTTAGTAACAGACATAAATCATAATGATTTATAAGCTCTAGGTGCTTTTAATAAATCCAAGAAAGCTTAACTTAGCTTTGTAAATCTTCTAAAAAGAGAACCTTTGGAAACAGTAGAAAGATTTATTCTGCAAGAAAATGGTTTTTGTGTCGAGGTTTTGTCAATGACTGGGGAAGGGAGACCCATAGATATAGATACAAGTAGATACAAATGTTATATAGATATGTAGTATTTAAGATCCACTGTAGCTTGTTTATTTGTTTGAGATGTGCCATTCTCAGAAACTGAACAATGCAGTAAGGTCAGAATATGAGAGCGTGGGAACATTCCTGCTGGATCAGATGTGATAGTCAGCTAGATGCTTCAGGGATGCCCTCAAACCATCAAGAGTGATATAATAGCTTTTCCGGGAGACTGAAAGATAACATACAAGTACTATAGATTAGGCTTTTACTGTTGGTGTGGCTAGAAAATCATTAGTGTAAATCAAACAGGTAACCAATAAGAAAAAAAGAGATCTAAACACTATTCTGATAGTCTGTTGAAAAATCACCAGGGCTTGCTCTGTAATATAAATTAGTGGAGATTTTCACAGCATGGGGATAAAAATTACAGGCAGAGATCAATTTTCTATAAATCAACCAAGGGGGCTGATGATTCTAATTCCATCAATGCCTGGACTTCTACTGGTAATGTTGGTAGATACTTAAGATTTAAAAACTGGAAATCAATATACCGTTCTGCATTCTTCACTGCACGCCTGCTTTTTGCAATCCATGTGTTAGTTGTGATTTTTGTAGTCCAGAAAGAAGTGTCTTACTCTAAACAATTGTTGGTAGTTTGTGCCTTAAAAAAGATATAGACAATGGACATCCTGCCTAGGTTATGGAAGACAGCAATGATTATGGGCATTTATCAAGGCTGTATTTTTCTACACATTTTATTTGCTAAGAGACTAATCAGATAGGATTAGGATAAGGATATGAGGTTCTTTTTAAATCACACTTTTTGCTTGATTGTATTTGTTTTTTTATTGCCATAGACCAGTATTTTTCAAACTTGGCAAATTTGAGATGTGTATATCAATTCCCAGAAAGAGAATTCAGTTAAATGTCATGACCATACTAGATACTGTTTTAAGAATAGTTTGAAAACAGTCATGGTTCTGAACCAGGCAAAAAACCCTAAACATAAAAATTCCAAAAAGATAACTTCAATGTTTATTGCTGTTTTCCAGACCTGGTAATTAAGATGTGTTGACTTTAGTTCCCAGAATTCCTCAGCCAGCATGCTAGATCACTGTTCTAGAACACCTCTGTTGGGCAGGAAAAATACAAATGGCTGTTTGTTAAGTTGGAAGCCTTATCTGAATATGTCTTAAGCCTTATCTGTCTGACTCTGCTCTTGGCTTACCGCTACACAATTTCTTCTTTCTCTACCTAGTTGGCAGTGTATATCACAAGCCTCCCAAATACAAAAGGCTAGATTTTAAATAATGTCTTTTGCAAAATTAGTACATATAAAAGCAAAAATAGGATTCCCCATAGCATATATTAAAAGAAATCAAGATGATTACCACCACCACCACCACAGGCTTTTCCCACAAGATCCTCTGACTAAAAAAGGAGAACATCCACAGAATATAAGGCCAGGACTGTTAAATGCTGCTTTCAGTCTTAAAACAAAAACAGATTGTTAAAACACCATTCAACACTGTTTGATGATGACTTTGCACTTGGCATATATAGCAAACCAGCTGTTGAAATAGTGTAGGTCTTTTATTCTTAATCTTATTATTTTGGCAAGAACTGGGTTTTTTGAGGTAAATATCTACAATGAAAGACAAATGATAACAACTTCAAAAAATACCCCCTTGTTAAACAAGGCAACTGAAACCATGACAAATTGTGGTCAAACTATTAGATTTAAAAAATAAAATACTCTGCTATGGATATCAGTATGTGCTCTGTTAGTTGTAATATGTCTAAAGCAGGGGTGTCCAAACTTGGCAACTTTAAGACTTGTGGACTTCAACTCCCAGAATTCCCCAGCCAGCTCTGGGGAATTCTGGGAGTTGAAGTCCACAAGTCTTAAAGTTGCCAAGTTTGGACACCCCTGGTCTAAAGAATGTGCTATCTCATAAGTAAACCACATTGTGAAACTGTTTTTCTCACATATTTTTTTAAAATAAAACAAGCCACTGTAAACCTGGTGTGTCTTATTTTTAAAGACAGAAATGTGTTTACCATAACACTCTTTAGAGCAGTGACGTGCAGTCAGGTGAGGCAAGTGAGGCACAGCCTCACCACTCTCATCATAAAAAAAAAAGTAAAAGGAAAAAGCTGAGCTAGTTGCTGCCTCACCGTGGATGACTCTGCTTAACCTCACTGGTGCTCTCCCTCCCCAAGTGTAGTGACTTCCTCCCCAGGCCCCCATTCATTTCTCTCTCACACACACACAGCTGGATAAAACTATATAAAAATCTAGCCCAGCTTCACTGATTACAAGTTTGAAAAGGCAACGTGGCTCCACCTGCAATCAAACTACACTTGGGGAGGGAGAGCACAAGCGAGCACTGAGGAGACCACAGGAGGAGGCAGGAAGCCAGGCAAAGAGCCATGCTGTAGTACACACACTTCCCCCCAGCCTTTCTTTTGGAAGGCTCGGCTCAGCTCCCCTCTGGCTTCTCTGCCTCTCCTCTCACCCCAGCCTGCCAGCAGGAGGTGGTGGGTGGGCTTTATTGTGTTCCAGGCATTTCCCACCCAGACAGCAGGCTGCATTTGCAATGGTGGAGGTGTCTGGGAAAGGCAGCAGGGGAAGGGGGGGGATGGCAGAGGAGCTGCTTTCAAGCCACTGGAAAAGATATCCAATCCAACTTTTGTGTGTGGGGGGGTTTGTTTGAGAGTGAGTGAGAGAGGGAAGGGGTAGGAGAGATAGTCCAATCCAACTTCTGTGTGTGTGTGTGTGTGTGTGTGTGTGTGTGTGTGTGTGTTTGAGAGAGGGGGAGGAAGGGAGAGAGGGAGGAAGGAGGGGAAGGAGAAGAAAAAGAAAAAGAAAGAAGGAGCAAAGGAGAAAAACAAATGCTATCGCTTTAAATTGGAACTGAGCATGCCTGGCTGTGGAATTATGGGAGTTGAAGTCCACAAGTCTAAAAATATTTGAAACCCAGCACTGTGTCAGTGCCTCACCAGTCATAAACCTCACCACACGTCACTGCTTTAGAGTATACTTCTAGAATAACAAAATTAAGTATGTTAGGCTCCTGTCCTCCTTGAATTAAAAAAGTGTTAAAACATAGAAATGTTTTATAAAATTAAACTTCACATCATTTATAGCAAGGAAAAAATAAAATATTTAATCCCGGGGTCAATAGATTTGCTAGCAATATACAAATGTTAGGGAACAGAAAGTTAGGTGATATCTCAACACTGGAAGAGACGTTAGCATAAAACAATGCAACTGAAATATTTTGGTTATAATAAAGTGAACTGAAGTGGACAGATCAGGTCATCCAAGGCTTTGCTCCCCAGGGAGGGCTGTGTGTCTGGACCAGGTGTTTTCTCTCGGGCCTTGCCAAGAGAGACCAAGAGTCAGGCCCAAAAGGGTGCCGTGCCTCACCTTGCCCCCCAAGGCCTTACTTTTCAAGGTCTTACTTTTCAGCTGTAGGAAGTTAGCACCCAGCCCCCTCCTAGAAAAATGAAATATTCTGGGAAATATTGAAAAGGCAGAACATATTTCCCTGGATCAGAGATGGAGAAGCAGGAACCTTTCCTTAATGGGCCATTAAATGCCTGAGCCAGTCTATTTTACATAACAAAGAGTCCCCCCTTCAGCTCCAGGGTGATGGAGGCATGATAGTATTAGCCTTTAACCATCTCACCACAGGGCATCTGAGAAGAAGCAATGCTCAACCAAACTTGGACTCAAGACAGCCTACAGAGTTGCCCCTGCATGGCCCCATGGGAGTCTGACAACCAATCAGAATACATTTCTTACACAGGAACAGGAAACAGAGAGATGGGGATGAATAGAGTGTAAAAAACCCAGCAAGCCCCTTCTTCATTCTCTTTCTTCTTCATCCAACATCTGGAAGCATGTGATCCACCTTTTCTGTTCAGGACCTCAAAAGAAGATGAGTACCTCTAAATTTTAATTTTGAAGAATGGAAAAACATGGGAAATGTGTGTATACCTGCATGCACAAGTGAGGGGATATTTCTCCCAATCATAGCTGGATCTTAGTTTCTCTGTGCATTTCCTAACTGCAGAAAGACTAACAGTCTGAAGAGCATGGGGGATTTGCCAGAGCACAAGACCTTCTGTCAGGGAAGGAGGAAGAATGTATGTGCATGTGTGAGTGGTTTCACCCTTGGACAGCAGCTGGATTTCATTTCTCTGTTTGGCCTCTAGCCACCCCCAACCTGCTGCTAGTTCGAAAGAGCAGTGACCGGCAGGATTGGGAAAGCAAGGGGGGTCCATCAGAGTGTGGGACCTTCTATATATAAGAGGAAAGTCAAGGGGGATGTAATTGGGGAGTGGGAAAGGAAATTTTGTTGTTGTTTTTGTTTTGTCCTGTGAAAGCCAAAAAGCAAAGGCCCATTGGGCATAAAGAGTGAAGGAGGTGCTAGTACAGTACTCATGGCAGAGGGGCAGAGGTCCTCCCAGATCACCTTTTTGGATCCGAAAACCTTAGCGAGAATTTCCTAGGAAAGGGGCCGTTGAGGGAATCGAAGTCCCTCCCAGAATCTTTTTTTTTTTACAAAAACTTACAGTGGGTCACCCGGCTAGGCCAAAGTGAGTCCTACATTTAAAGGATTATGGGAAGCGTTAGCTCGCGGGTGACAGGAACTTTGACAGCTCCCTATAAAAGGGCTGCTGCCAGACAGAGCAGCGCTGGATTGTACATAGTTCATTATAATAAAGAGCTGTTGTTACTGAAGCCTGAGTCTGCCTCATCTATTCACCCGATCTAACACTTTATACATCTGAAAATGCCAAAATCCCTATATATACTCCAAGGGATTGCAACGCTCAGCAGTCACTAGGTGGAACAAATTGATAGAGAAGATTAATAATATTGCTGCTATCTGTTTTCTTCCAATTTTTTGCAACATACAGTAGATCTGATAGTTCTATAAGATCTTATTCACCAGTATCTTGAATTTTATCAAATGACAGAAATTATTGCCCCACCAGATTTTCAAATTAATGCAATTTTACTTTACAATTACTTCAAAAGATTGAGGATAAATTTTTTGCGAGTGGCATTTCTTGAACACTCCTGTTTTTCCATTATAAACATAAATATTAATTTTGTATCTAAGCACTTTCAAAACATTTTTAAAAATTTCTTCTGATATATGTAAGTAATAGATTTTACGAGCTTTCTGTGACCATTGTGAAATATGTTCTCAGTTCCATTCTGAGTAGCTAAATTTCCATTACATATTTTCTCATTTGTTTTGTATGGAAACACTAGTGTAGATTGTCATAATGGCTATGCAAAAGTACAGTTGCAGGGATGCTTTGACATACCATAAAAACATAAGTGTCTAAGGTAGAAGATCAGCTTCATGGGGCATGTTTAGGTCAAGCATAAGAATATTTTGAAATGAAATATTTAAAAAAGAAAGAAAAACAAACCAGCAGACAATTGCTGGAGGTTGGAAGACGTGTGCCAAGAACTGTAATCCATGGGACCTGAAGCTGCTACTAGACTGGAACATCATTGTGGAGACTGAAAGGTTTAAGACTGCTTGGACTAGAAAATCATGGTTTTGAATTAAAATTGGAAGAACACTGCAAGGTGCCTATGTAATGGGCTGGCGCTAAGAGGACCATCATACCATGCCTTCTGTACTTAAGAAGTATTAGATAGCCATACTATGATGGGCCAAGCAGAAGATGCAGATATGCCCAATGTCTATGGGTTTGTTGTACTTTAGTCCATCACTAATCTTATTGTATTAAAACAGAAAAGTCTGAAGGAATTTTCATTAGAGTTTGGAGTCTGTGGATAGTCTCTTTGTGATTGTTTTCCTGAAAAAGGACATTCTGCAACCAAGAGGAAAAATGTACTTACTGTTCGTTAGTATAATAATAAACAATAAAAATAATATTTTATTATGAATAATATAATATAAAAAATATAAAAATAAATAAAATAAAAAACAATAAAAAGAGGTGCTGAGGATGGAAGTCTAAAGTGTGCGTGAAGGTAGGTTATACTGCATTCTTCTTTTTTTCTTTCCAATTTGAGCTTTAGTTGCTCAGAAGAGAGCACTATAACACAGAGGCTATTTGCCTAACAGCATTACCTTCTTCAAAACGCTGACATTACCGTATTTCATTTGATAACCCGTTCCCAAAATACAGGTAGACTTTAACTTACGAACACAAGTGATCCCAAAATTTCTGTTGCTAAGCAAGACAGTTGTCGGGTGAGTTTTGCCTCATTTTACAACTTTTCTTACCTTCATTAAGTGTGACAAATGGTTTATACGTCCCTTTTTTTGAGTGCTTTGGTAACTTTGGGCACGAAAGGAACTGTTGTAAACCAAGAGCTACCTGTATATGCTCACTTTAAGTGTTTATTTAGTTTAATTTGGTGGCTTTCTTGAGAAAACCACATTTAACAAGGAGAGAGAAACATTGCTGACAATCTTGGTTTGTTGGGAAGTAATGTACTCTGAACGCTACTATGTTATGATTTTCTTAAAGTAAAGGCAAGAAGTTGATCAGCACTTAAGATACAAAAAATATGATGCCAGTGAGTCTGACATATCATCCTTCTGCTAAGACAGAATTCAGAACAGTTGGTTTTCTAGGTTTCCATTCTCTGCTAAGTCTGTCATGGATCTTTTTCAGTGGTTCAGTTCAAAACCTTGCCTCCATCTCTGCTGGTGTTATGACATTATCTGTCTCGCTCTCTTCCAGACCTCCTGTATTTTTTGGCTGCACACTCTTCTTTATGTTTCGTTTCTGTTCAGACATGATATAATATTTTCTACTATCAGATTTATAAAAAATTTGCCACAGGAGCTCAGAGTGAGCAAAATTTATGACAAAATAACAGTTTTCCTTTCTGCAACTTTTTGTGGAATCCTATCATTACTACTTTCCTTTCACATTCTTCCACAGACAGGTGTTTCATGCACATACACAATCATAGAAAGTGAGTTTATTAGAAAGAAGAAATCTGCCCTAGCTTTGTCCTTGATATCTACTGTACAAAGATCATTTTCCTGGTTGTAAGTGCAAGTCAAGAATCATTCACTTACTATACATTTGATCCAGGGCTGGGTTGCTGCCGGTTTGACTACCGGTTCACAATCTGTGTGTGTGCCAGATGCACGCTGAGGGCGTGTGCACTGTTCAGTGTAAATGGTTCTTTGCACATGTGCAGAACAATGTACAATGAACTGCGCACACGCAGTCACTAAAAAACAAAATGGTTGCAGTCCAGCAGTGGCGTGGGAACTGGTTCGGGGGCATGGCAGGCCTGGGTCACTGCCGGTTCTGTGACTCAGGCCTGAATTCCACTACCAGTTCGGCCAAACTGGGCCAAACCAGCAACAACCCACCTCTGGTTTGATCCTATTGACCAGTAGAAGTTTTAGATTATGGTAAGCAAAATATCTTTTCTTATTCTTCAGCCTACAATTTCAAGATTGTTAGATTTCTTCCTAACTCTGATTCCTGCAGAAAAAGTGTTTTATTCTTTTTTCTTTTTCCATTGTCACAAAAATGAGATTAGAAGGCAGGTTTTTTTTATAGTAGCATCTAATTGTTTGAATAAACATATCATTTTAAAGCATCTCTTTATACATAACGAACATGGTTTTACACAAACATATTTAGTCTGCTATAGCCCAATCAGATTACACTTCTGCCAGTAACATGGATGATTTGGACTCTCACAGGATGTACACATGTATGATTAGACAAAGAAAGAAGAAGAAGAAATTACATATATTTCTGAAATTAGAAATGTATAATAAGGGTTGCAACATTTTTTTTAAATGCATAAAAGGAGAAAAGTTAGCTTATACAGTTGCATCAGAATTAATTACAACTTTGCTGGCATATATCAAATAAATCTGTTTTTATTTACCATATTGGCTAAATTTTTAAATGGGCTTTTATCTACAAATGTGAGTCTCTTCCAGAAAGCAACATACAATTGTCTTTGAAGTAAAATGCATTTGTGGCATGTAATGATTTAAGATTGAAAGCATTTGTAACAAGCTGCCAACATCAAGATACTCAGCCCTATTTGCTAAAACTTTTAAGAATATAATAAATATCACAGCATTTTTTGCTTCTCCATCTTTGTTCATTAGTCTTTGTTGAACTTCTGAATTCAGGCAGAATATATAGAAAAATTGAGTTTTATGTATAAACTAAGAAGAACATATTCTAAATTGTATAATGCCCATTTCACTACTGTTTCTGTGCATCATATGGGTTAAGTTAGTGCATAGCCTTATTCTCTCCCCTTGTATTCCTTTTTTAAATATTTTTTTATTTTTCTAGTTTCATAACAAATAACCACATGTATACTGTTACATAACCAACATTGTTTTATATTATTAAATATTTATATCAATTCGTCTTACCATGAACCCCCAAAAACGATTATTGACACTTCAGCTCTCCATACACCTTATTTGTACCCTATCCATCACTTTCTTCTCCCTCTCTTCTTCTCCTCCCTACCTCCTTTCTTCCATTGCCATCCTTCTCTTCTCTACTTCCCTTTGTCTCTTTATTTCCCTTTGTTGGGACACATTCCCCCCTTTTCAATTTTTCATATACCACTGTCAAATTTTTGTACAGTGAATTTTTTTGTCTGCTTTTTATTTACCACTGTTTCTACCCTTTCATTATCCTCCCCCTCTTCTTCCTTCACTTCCTGCCTCTCCTCCGATTCTAACTTCAAAATTCTAATTTTAATGATTTATGCATATTTTTTATAATTTCACATAATTCTTCAAATTCCTACCTTTCCATAATGTCCAGTTCCAAAATTACAGTTGGTTGTACAGTTAATTATAATTTAAACCCCAAATTTGCCAAGGTTCTTCTTATTTCACAGTTCTTGTCCAACTTAAATTCTGATTCAATTAAAATGGAGAGGAAGAAAAGAGGGAGACATCTTGACCACTTTGCTTCCTTTGTTCTTTCCTCCAGCAAATAACTCCATATTTTTTTCCTTGTTATATTCCACCTCTTGTTGGTTGGAGTTGCTTAAAATATTTTAATTAGAAGAAACTGTAACAAAGCAAGTGTCCTTGTTTTTAACTTTCGTTTCTCCTCGCCACTTTTTCCAAGTTCTGATTTACATCAGTCAGTTAATTAAATCTTCTTGGAATGTGTTCACATTCCATTCATTGCTCAGACAAGATTGGATTATAAGTGAGAAAATAGTGCTTTTTTCTTGATTTTTTTCCCTTGTTACATTTCATATCTCATTAATTAGAGTTGCTTAAGATATGTTAGTTAGAACAGGCTCAAACAAAGCAAGTCTCCTTGGTATGTTTTTAACTTCCGTTTCACCCCTCCTTCTTCCATTCCTTTGTCGAGTTCCCAATTGTAAATTAATCTCTTTTAATTACATAATCTTTTCAAATCCAAATTCAAAGTTTCTGTTTAAAGGGGTTAGTCAATTCTCTGTTGCCTCCTTTCAGTCTCCAAGTTGTTTAAAACGAAGAGTTGGGCTTAATGATTTAAATGATTTCCCTTTCTTTCTTTCTGCCAAAATCCCAATCTGTCCATCAATATTATTTCTACTCACAAGGTCCTTTGCCTTTTCCAAATTCTGATTTATGTCAGTTGGTTAATTAAATTTTCTTATCAGGTTTTACATTTCTTTCCTGCACCACTCCTGTTCAAAAGCTTTGGCCAATAGCCCGCAGCTTTCATAGCAGCCATGTTGCCATGCTGCCTCCCCCAACGCT
Source organism: Natrix helvetica (assembly GCF_964273705.1). Lineage (NCBI taxonomy): Eukaryota > Metazoa > Chordata > Lepidosauria > Squamata > Natricidae > Natrix > Natrix helvetica. The sequence continues at coordinate 47,946,553 of NC_138550.1, forward strand.
GATTCAGAGAGCTAATCTCTGACCAACGAGGAACTCGACCGGAAGTTCCTCAGTGAGTTAGATGGAAAAAGGTGTGCTCACATAAGAGCCTCACATAAATTCTGTCTGACAAACCAATGCCAAGATCCTTTTGGATCAGAACTTCCCTGGAATGGGAGTGAAGAAGGAGCAGCGTCTCACTAGACCTAGGGGAGTGTATTCCTTTTCTTTGTAATTTACATCAGCTTTCTGGAAAGTTGGCTTAATCAATAGTGATCTGCTAAAATTAACAAAACTAAAGACTGTCCTACCGCATTTTTTCTTTTACTTTAAACTGTTTCCATGTGGTACTTAGATTTTTAAAAGTTAAGAGTATTGAAGATGATTCCTTCACCCCATTTGTCTTTCCAACATTGAAAATCATTTTCTCCAATTAACCGATGATTCAATTAAACCATTGTGCTAAATGTATTGTCAATCTACTCAAAATCAACTATGAAATAAGGAAGATAATTAGGAATAAGCTGCTTTTGCTCTTTCCTTCTGATTCTGTACCATTTCATGGAATCTTTTTGAAATTCACTTGGAAAAAAAGTACTCCATAAAATTGTGAAGGATATGGCACCAACACTTTTTGTAGTAATTTTTTTTTGAACAAACCTTTTTTGGCTGTGAGAAACTGATGATTTGGCCTGCCTAGTTTCAATGTCTGCCAAAAACTTCAATAGGGTAATGATGGTGATTTACAACTGTCTTTAGGTGTTTGCAAATTTCACATAATATTTTCAACATCCTTGGTAATCATCTGCTTCAAACTATAATTGTATTAAAATGGTATAAATCAAACACTGGCAACAAGTAGTCCCTAATCCTGTAAGTTTGATTGATGAAACTGGTGCAAATCAGAAATTCTCTCCCCCTCTCCCTCCCTCCCTCCCTCCCTCCCTCCCTCCCTCTCTCTCTCTCTCTCTCTCTCTCTCTCTCTCTCGTATGTGTGTGTGTGTAAAACATTTAGAAACCATATATCTCCCTCACAGAGTGATTCTGGGTGATGTACAAGTAAATATATAAATTCATATAAGAAAAATACAAAACCAGTGGTGAACTCATTAAAATCTTTATTATTATTATTATTATTATTATTATTATTATTATTATTATTTACAAAGCTATTAAAATGGAAAATTGTGATTGATTCTGATCAGTGTGTTTCTTCACTCCAACTTTTTAAAAAAATATAGTGAATGCTGTTTTAGTTTCTGAAGTACTACAACCATTTATTATAAATTAACTTCTGAAAACTTCTTGGCACATGATAAATTACTTATTTGGTTTGGAATAATGCTTTGGGGTGATTATTTTATCTCATCCATATTAACTTCAAATTGAAAAGAAAAAAATCTCTAAGCAAAATGATGATTGTGTGAATTTTACTCTAGCAATAGATCAAATCTTATGCTGGATCTCAATAATATATTACCTACATATTTAACAAAAAAGTTCAGCCAGTCTGGACCTGTGACCCTTGAACATAAAGTAACCTAGGTGTTTTATTAAAATTTCTCATCCTAGGAAAGTGAAAATGTAATATACACACTACTACCTCACAGAAGGAAATTCATTATTTTTTCTCTTTTTCATTCTTTGTCACAATTAAGCAATTGTATTTTTTTTATTCAAAATAAGGGCAGAGAAGTACAGTGAAGATACGGAATGTTCTATAACCTTCTACAATACAGCTCATTAAGTGAATATATAGTAGTATTATTTTTGTCAATTCATCAAGAACCTTTAATTCATAAATCTACATATCAAAGTTTACTTTGAGGTAATTAAGTTTATTGTTGTCAGTTTAGTTGGGAGATCACATAAAATTTATAGATTTAAAATACATATGTGATTAAGATGGTGGAGTGAGGGCTAGAGGGACACACTGGTAATGTCTACAGATCAGAGATGAAGGAATTTCTAAAAAGATAATAAATGATCTTGTCACAGCTTGAAGCAAACCAGCTGTGGATAAAGCTCAGCCTTGGAAGACTTGAAATTAATTGATTTTATAATTTTGCTGTCCAGTTATCTACTTAAGTTTATAATGATGGGACACTAGGAGAATTATATAAAGGAAGCATGGACTTGAATGGGTGTTTCTCTTCCCTTTCTGTTTGAGTCACCCTTTATCTTTTTAGCACCATACCTCTAAAGATGAATGAAGAGATAGATCAGAACAAGCAATGTTAATCTTTCACCTTCTTTATTTCTATAAAGATCATGAACTGGAAATGCTTTTTAAATATTTTCTTTTTTGCTGTCTTTCAGGTATGGGGCGGGGACTTGATATATTCGGCAGATGGGATTTTATGCTGGGGAAACAGGAACATTAAATATATACATGGAAATTGTTGGCAAAAAGTACATTTGAAATGTTTTCATTTAAACTGCAGCTTACTGGGGAGCTTATAAAATTGTAATGTAATCTTTAAAATATAGTCAGGGTTGAAACTTCTTTTTCACGTTGACAAAAAACAAAACAAAAATGTCATTTTTCTCCCCATTTGGTAAATTTGAAATTGTTTCCTGTTGATTATTTTGACTCATATAAACCTATGTGTACACACACACACACGAGGATTGCACTGGAAGAATAGAAAATCCATGGGCATATTAATGCACTATAATTACAGAATCTTACCTGACATTGAAAAATGACCCTGTATTCTTACATCCCTAGAGCAACTTTAGTTCCTAAGCAAAAGAACAAATGAAGCCCCTAAACATCCATAACACATGACTAACTTATTAATGGTCAAGTTTGTATCTTATAAATAAGAAATGGGCAATCGGCAGCATGCAGTTGCTTTCTAACCCCATTGCATAAGAAAGTCTTTAAATTAATTAAAGAGAACACTATTAATTAAAAAAAACAGAGATTGTATGAGAAGATATATTCAAGTTCATTGTATAAATCAGATAAACAATTAAAATGCATTCCATCATTTTCAATGATAATTAATTAGGATTAACAAATGTTCTTACACATCTGTGTGGTATTGTACATTTTCTTATCTGGGCATGTTTCCCTAAAACAATGAGATTTTGAAGAACACATATTGATAGTCACTATAACATGATAACTGCTCTGCAGATATAATGGTGTTTTGCTAACATTAAGTTTTTATAGCAGCAGCAGCAGCGGTGGTGGTCTTTATATATGCTTTAAGCTTTAGTCTGATCAAAGGCATTTACAAAATAGATTGTTTATGTTGAGTGGGGCTTTTGATAAATATTAAATTTGTGAAAGAATAAAAATAATATATTTTAAATTAATACTTTCCCTGTTGATTTAAATGTCAAGTGAACATGCTTCTTTATATATATATATATATATATTTATTTTCAAAACAAACACAACACATAGAATCTTCCTTTTTTGCATACTGTAGAAAGTGTATTAGTTGGTTACAAAAGACTTTCGTGCATCTCTTCCACAGTCATCAAGCATAATTCATATTAACTCAAGTGTTTTAACTCAGATATTTATACATGTTACCATCATCATACCTCCATTTACATTTGACTATAATTGTTTAAACGTCCTTCATCATAAAATATACCAAAAATTAATACATAACCACATACTAGCATTTCATTTACTATTTCTAAAATCCTCCAATAACACTGAATCTTTATATCCTATTCTAGCTAAACATCCACAATATTCAATAACAAAATTTTCTAATCCTTCTTTCCAAGTCATTATTTGCAATTTACATTCAATTTCCTTATGTTGTACCCATGCATATATATACCTTATTATTATTATCCCTCCTTTATTTAACTATATAGTATATCATTACATTTTCCCCCTAATATTCAAAACGTAACTATATCTAACTTAGTTCTTATTTATTTATTTATTTATTTATTTATCTTTATATATAATCCAAGATGGTTTCTAATCTTTGTTTCATGGGTACCATTCAATATTCATATCCCATTATTGCTTATAATGACACTACACATAGTATACATTATTATCATTATCAATTATTTGTTTAACTATATCTATTATCACTGAATTTCACTAAGTTTAGACATTAGAACCACTTCTGACCTCCGCTCCTTCCGGCAAAAATTGAAGACTCACCTGTTCCGATTAGCAGGCCTGGCATAATTACAACTGTCCCTCCTGGCAAATGTATTATTATCTGGTTATTTTAGGGTTTTTAATCTGTTGTGTCCGTTTTAGGGATTTTAAAAAATTATATTTATTCAGCTTTGTACAGTTCTTTTAATTGCATTTTAACCTCCTCCAAACTGTACATATTTAATATTTAATTTTTTATTGTATTTTTGTGATATTCTCTATGGACTGTACACCGCCCCGAGTCCCTTCTGGGAGAGGGGGCGGTCTAGAAGCACAAATAAATAAATAAATAAATAAATAATAAATAGCTAGTTTTAAGTTATACTCTTCCATCTATCAACCTATATCTTTCCAGTAACGAGACAGTCTCATATCGTCTGCTGTTTGTGGTATCAGTCCTCTTATCTTCTCTTTAATCAACTTTGCTTATACAGTCTCTCTTGTAATTTCGATGCCCTTCTTCTGTTTCCTTAACCAGCTTATCTTTGATTGTCAGTGGTGTTATCAAAACTATTGCTAAAAAAATTTCTCTCTTTAGGTCCATCAATTCTTTTATTTCTTCTTCTTCTGTATGTTGCCATCTGGAGTAAGTTTCCCCTCCATTTAATTCCAACACTAATTCCAATAGCCAACACTCCAGAAGATAGGCTTAAGATACAGAAGGATCTTGACAAACTTGAACATTGGGCACTATCTAATAAAATGAAATTCAATGGTGAAAAGAGTAAGGTTCTACATTTAGGCAACAAAAACGAAATGCACAGGTACAGTATAGGTGATATCTTGCTCAACAGTAGTAACTGTGAAAGGGATCTTGGAGTCCTAGTGGACAACCATTTAAATATGAGCCAGCAGTGTGCAGCAGCTGCCAAAAAAGCCAATACAGTTCTAGGCTGCATAAACAGAGGGATAGAATCAAGATCACATGAAGTGTTAATACCACTTTATAATGCCTTGGTAAGGCCACACATGGAATACTGCATTCAGTTTTGGTCACCCCGATGTAGAAAAGATGTGGAGACTCTAGAAAGAGTGCAGAGAAGAGCAACAAAGATGATTAGGGGACTGGAGACTAAAACATATGAAGAACGGTTGCAGGAACTGGGTATGTCTAGTTTAATAGAAAGAAGGACTAGGCGAGACATGATAGCAGTGTTCCAATATCTCAGGGGTTGCAACAAAGAAGAGGGAGTCAAACTATTTTCCAAGGCACCTGAGGGTAGAACAAGAACAATGGGTGGAAACTAATCAAGGAGAGAAGCAACTTAGAACCGAGGAGAAACTTCCTGACAGTTAGAACAATTAATCAGTGGAACAGCTTGCCTCCAGAAGTTGTGAATGCCCCAACACTGGAAGTCTTTAAGAAGATGTTGGATAGCCATTTGTTTGAAATGGTATAGGGTTTCCTGCCTAGGCAGGGGGTTGGACTAGAAGACCTCCAAGGTCCCTTCCAACTCTGCTATTGTATTGCATTGCATTGCATTGTATAATTCCTCTTTCAATATTCCACTCTTTCCATTTTCAGAGACGAACCAATCACCATAAATATCAGCAGTTTTAGTTTCTTTATATTCATTTTCCTCTTCATTTTTTTGAATTTTAACTGCCACTTTCTCCATTTGATGAACATCTTCAATTTCCCTGTCACATTTTGCTGTTAAATGGACTAAGTCATCCAACTTCTTCTCAATCCTCTCACGTGCATTTGATAATTTCTGTATTTCTGAAAATACATTTTGCAGACTTAAAGCCTCTTTCTCCTGATGGGATAGCACCATTGTTTTCAACAATGTAAACACTGTTATTCTTAGGACCTGGTGATCTAGGACCATCTGGGACCGTGGATTGAGGTGGCGAAGGCTGGAAGCGCCGGACGCCAAATCCCTCGGCTTGCAGCTTGTTGTGAAAGGTAGCTGTGGGAGGTTTGAAAAGGCTTAAAAACCATGTTGGCCGAATTTAAGAGGATTGGAGACCGGCCGGGACCTTTGAGGCCGGCAAAGACTGGATGGGTAGGCCGAGAAGGAAGCTGGAGGCCGATGGGAGGCCGGTGGGAGCGGCGTTGGGGCCTGGAATGGTGGTTTGGGGGCCAAATTCGCAGCTGCAGGCCAAGGCAGGATTAAAAGCCGAGGACCTGGTAGGAATAGGACTACGATTCAGGAGGCTGTATAGAGACCGGGGGGGGGAGCTTTGTTGGTGGATTGCCAGGAGGCCCTTATCATCGTGCACTCTGACTGCACCCCACCTACCCCCCCTGCTGACTATTTATTAACAACTGCCCCGGATTCCATCTGCGTGAGCCCTAGAGGACTTCTTCCTACCCTATATGATTTACTGCTGATTGACCATCTGCCCCCTGCCTATTCCAACTACAGTCCAACTACCCCTTGCCATCCGCCACCTACCACCCACCGCCCCCACCTCTTGATTGTCATCTAACCAACCTATCACCATCACACCCCCCCCCCATCTAAGACTAATGACTGGACTATTCTGTTTTGCCACAACCATGCTTTTCAAATTTTTACTGGATTATGACATCTTCAGCATAGACCCTAAGCCCCGACGACGAACTCTTTTAACACTCTATGTATTTAAGGTCAGACCTGATCCTACTGCGAGAGTCCCCCCTCTCGCAGGTGTGGCCCTCCGCCCTTTCGAGGGCCCACCTTGATGACGGATTTATTAATCCCGAGAGGTGGAGGAAGCGGAGACTTAGGGGGTTTTTAGTTAGTTGTTTTTTAAAAATTTGTAGGGGTGGGGGCTCAGGGGTTGTGGGGTGGGTGGGTCAGATCAGGAGCGATGTGAGAGCCGGGCCTCCAGGTGTGGTCGCGAGCAGAAGGAGCAGAAGGGAGGAGGAGGGGGAGGATATCATTCCTATACAGGGCTCTTTAATTCCAACGGTCGCAGGGAGGGGCAGATACGAGGACAGATTAAGAACTTACAGTCGGTTGGGAGACCGTGGTTGCTGGTTACACCCGGTCGCTTGTACCAACCCCCGCGTTCTAGGTGGTCAAGAGTTACAGACCCAAGGCCTGAGGCTGTTGTTATGCAATGCGAGGTCCGTTGTTAACAAGGCCCCCCTCATTCACGATCTAATTTTAGAGGGGGAGCCGGACCTCACGGGAATAACGGAGACCTGGTTGGGCCACGAGGGAGGTCTTCCCCTCGTGGAAATGTGCCCACCAGGCTACCGAGCATTTCACCAGCCCCGGGCCCAGGGAAGGGGCGGTGGGGTGGCAGTAATTATTCGGGAGGACTTAGAGCTGAGGGAGTCTACTGTGCCACAGACGTCCGGATGTGAATCCCTTGTTGTGAAATGGGGCCCTGGGAGACAGTTGGGCCTGCTGATAGTATACCTGGCTCCTCGCTATACATCAGCGGCCCTGCCCGAACTCCTCGAGCTGATCGCATCGGTGACGGTTGAGACCCCCAAACTTTTAGTGATGGGGGATTTTAACCTGCCATCAATGGGAGAAGCATCAGAGGGGGTTCGGGAGTTCATGGCTTACATGACAGCCATGGACCTGACTCAAATGATTCAGGGCCCGACACATGAGGGAGGACACACTCTGGACCTTGTTTTTGTCTCTGGCCAGTGGCTGAGTGATCTGGGAGGAGGGGACTTAACCATCACTCCCCTGTCATGGTCAGATCACTCACTCCTTCGTCTTGACTTCCCTGGTGCTACCTCCCGCTGCGGGGAGGCGGAACCGGAAAGTACCAGATGGTTCCGCCCCAGGCGCCTGATGGAACCTGATAGGTTCCAGACGGAGCTTGGGCCACCTCCTGTAACCTTGACCCGCCCCCGGGTAGAGGACCTGGTGGTCGCGTGGAATAATGCGACTACCGGGGCCTTGAACCGGGTGGCGCCTTTGCGGCCTCTCCGGCGGCAACGATCCACCCTGGCCCCTTGGTTTACCGAGGAACTAAGGGTGATGAAATGCCGCAAGAGACGTCTAGAGAGTCGTTGGAGATCCTCTCGCTCCGAATTTGATCGAACACAGGCACGAGCCCATTTAAGGACGTACCTTGTGGCATTGAGAGTGGCCAAACGCCAATATTGTGCCACTCTCATTGCATCCACGGAGAACCGCCCTGCCGCCCTGTTTCGGGTGTCCCGCTCCCTCTTGTTTCAGAGGCCGCGGGAGGCCCCTCTACAGGGCAGGGCAGAGGAATTTGGTAAATATCTGCAGGATAAAATCACTCAAATCCGGAGGGATTGGGTCCCTGTCAGTGGTCCAATGGAGACGTCCATGGCGAGTCTTGAGGAATCGATCTGGGAGGAGTTTGACTTGGTTGCCATCGAGGATTTGGACAGAATGCGTGGACGACTGCGACCCACCACATGTTTATTGGACCCGTGCCCCTCCTGGCTTGTACTGGCATCCTGGGAGGTTACACGAGACTGGCTCCTGGGCCTAGTGAATGCTTCGTTGAGCGAGGGGTCTCTCCCGGCCGCCTTGAAAGAGGCGGTGGTGACATCCTTGCTCAAGAAGCCTTCCCTGGACCCTTTGGAGCTGGCCAATTATCGTCCTGTCTCCAACCTTCCCTTTTTGGCGAAGGTTGTAGAGAGTGTGGTGGCCTACCAGTTTCCACGTCATCTGGAGGAAAATGATTATCTAGACCCGCGCCAGTCCGGCTTCTGCCCCGGTCACAGCACGGAGACGGCCTTGGTCGCGTTGGTGGATGATCTCTGGAGGGCCAGAGATAGAGGTTGTTCCTCTATCCTGGTCCTATTAGACCTCTCGGCGGCTTTTGATACCATCGACCATGGTATCCTGCTGCGCCGGCTGGAGGGGTTGGGGGTCCGGGACACCGTTTTGCGGTGTTTCGGCTCCTACCTTTCTGGCCGGACGCAGCGTGTGTTGGCAGGAGAAGAGAGGTCGACCCTACGCCCCCTTACTTGTGGGGTGCCACAGGGGTCGGTCCTCTCGCCACTCCTGTTCAACACATATATGAAGCCGCTGGGTGAGATCATCCGTGGTTTCTGGGTGGGATACCACCTGTACGCTGATGATACTCAGCTGTACTTTTCCACCCCGAACCACCCCAACGAGGCCATCGAAGTGATGTCCCGGTGTGTGGAAGCTGTACGGATCTGGATGGATGACAACTGACTCAAGCTCAACCCCTCCAAGACGGAGTGGCTGTGGGTACCAGCTCCCCGGTTCAGCCAATTAACTCCATCATTGGCCATTGGGGGCATTCAACTTGCCCCCGTGGAGCGGGCGCGCAATTTGGGCGTCCTCCTGGATGCCCGGCTGTCCATGGATGACCATGTGACAGCCGTGGCAAGGGGGGCGTTCCACCAAGTTCGCCTGGTGCGCCAATTGCGCCCCCTACTGGACCGGGATGCCTTACGCACAGTCACTCATGCGCTGGTGACGTCTCGCTTGGACTACTGTAACGCTCTCTACATGGGGCTTCCCTTGAAATGCACCCGGAGGCTACAGTTGGTCCAGAACGCAGCCGCGCGGGTAATTATGGGGAGTACTAGGTACTCCCATGTGACACCGTTCCTGCGCGAGCTGCACTGGCTTCCTGTGGTCTATCGGGTGCGTTTCAAGGTTTTGATAACAATCTTTAAAGCGCTCCATGGCTCAGGACCTAGTTACTTGCGGGATCGTATTCTGCCCCATACATCCCTGCGACCAATCCGCTCGCACAGAGAGGGCCTCCTCCAGGTGCCGTCCATTAGACAGTGTCGGGGGGCGGCGCCTAGGAGTAGAGCCTTCTCTGTGGCGGGCCCAGCCCTGTGGAATGACCTCCCTCCGGATATTAGGAATACCTCTGACCTCCGCTCCTTTCGTATTAAGCTTAAGACCCACCTATTCCAAGTAGCTGGCCTGGCTCAACTTTGATCTAACCATATCGCTCCTGACGGGTTTTTAATTGGGTATTTTAATTATATTTAATTATTTAGGGGTTTTTTAATCACTGTATTCTAATTGTTTTTTATTCATCAGCCGACCTTCTCCTTGTGTATGTCTCGGTATATGTCTCTGTTATATGTTTGTTTTGTCCACATATTTATTTCATATGTTTCATTGTACGCCGCCCCGAGTCCTTCGGGAGAGGGTGCGGCTAAGAAATAAATATTTATTTATTTATTTATTTAGTAGCTTTTAATAATCTCTCTCTGGTTAGAAATACCTCAAAAGAACATCTGTGTGCTTTTCTTCTTATCGCTCTCTATAAACAAGCAATAAGACCTTGAGGTGCCAGCCGAGATAATCAGTGCAGTGTTAGTTTCAATGTTGCATGTTTTTTTTAAAAAAGTTTTTTGTATTTCAAGTTGAAAAGAAAGTCCAATTCTTAAATGAGTTAGAAAAACATCCACAGTAATGACAGATGAGAGTTTTAGACCATAGGTTACAGAAAATAATGAAAAAAGGAAAAAGAAAATAGAAGAAGAAAGCTTAGTCCGTTCATTTTAAAGGTCTTACATAAATTCTGTCCGTGAAGATAGCATTGAAAAAAAAAGATAACCCCCTGTCAAAATCAATTCCAAATTTCATTCTGCCGCTTATTTCTTCTGTTCTCCAATTTGAATTTATTTTAAGTTTTTTATAGGCAGTCACTCTTAAAACAATAAAATTTTCTCACCAGCTGGAAACACTTTCTCTTCTGTTTTGGAGCCACCCTGACTTTGTCAGCAAAATGGCTGGATTTTTTGTCACCGTCTTGAAGACTTCCTCTTGGATAGATCAGGGACTTTGCGATGTCCCTGAGACCAGCAATACGTATTCTTCCTGTTTACCATCTCTGCGGGACAGTGTAGGTCCATTTGGATCACCCAGTGGCAAAAGTGTCAACTGCGATCTCCGAGCATTGAGATCGCATGTTGTATCATCGCGGCTTCGGCCCCGCCTCCAAGTGAACATGCTTCTTATTGTACCTTACATTCTTTCATTATTTAAAAAGCGATTATAACCAAATAATTATAAGCTTCAGCTTCCAAAACTTCTCATCAAGCAATTCACAAAAAAGGAAACGAAGAAGCATGAAGAGACTACAAAGATTAGGCCAGATGTTCTAACCATCTGCTGCAATCTTGGTATACGATGCTATGAACTAAATGTAGTTCAAATGTAATTGGTATCAAATTTTACGTAGTATTCAAAGACAAAGAATATGGTCGTTTCTCCTAGTTCAGAGATGGCAAACCTATGGCACGCATGCCACAGGTGGCACGCAGAGCCATTTGTCAGGGCACGCGAGGCACAGCAGAGTTCACCCTTTTTTAAAGCCATTTTTCGCCCTCCCCAGGCTCCAGAGGCTTTATAGGACGGTCCCTGGAATATAATTTAAGTTGCCTATTACTATTGAGACTATCTATGCTTCCTTTTGTCACAGTTGTTCTACTTCTATTTGCAGGTCTTTATATTTCGTGATTTTCTCTCATTTTTTCTCTTCTATTCTTCTGTCTCCACTATTATAATAATGTCCATAATCTGGATTGCACAAACTGATTTCAATGGAATAATAAAGTAACTACAATGGTTCATTGAAAGATCTGCAAGATATATCACTTACCTCAACAAAAAAAATACTGGTGGGACCCAAATTAAATAAAGTATAGGAAATGAAGACGCTAAAGTGCTCTGGGACTTTAGAATTCCAACAGACAAGCACATACATACAATATTCCATATTTTAGAAATGTTGATAAGAAAGGCAGAAAAGTCTGGATTTAGAATAAAGCTATTAAAATCATTAGCAGATAATTTATCCATCTTTTTACTGTGAGTCTTTCACAACTAGTTGTAATACCAGGGCTGAAAGGATGGCTTCTAAAGAGCTAAGAGTTAATGCTTGGAATGGAGACCAAAATTAGAAATCCAAAATTAAAAATTTGAAATTCATGGCTTGTACAGCAGCCTGGTAAGTGGGACACACATATTTGAAGAAAGCAATGTCTAACTATTTCCATGCTGTTTTCACGGGGAAAAAAATGTGGATTTGTCCATATAGCTATCAGACTTGAACTCAATTTCCAAATATATACTGGCCCAGATATAACAGACAAATGACACATATTTTAAATATTTCCTAAATTAATTACTTTCAACTTATTTAATCGATTAAGCATAGCTTTATTTTAATTTAGTTGCATGGAATTTATTCATTGCTTATACTGGCTAATTTTAAGATTGCTGTATAGGTAATGTGTTTGAAATTATTCTTTTTAAAAGTTCAGTAGTTTTTTCATGTCTGAAATAAAGGCAGAGGTTTTTTTAAAAAAAACATGAAGTTATTATACTACCGTGTTTTCCCAAAAATAAGAGCCAACTGGAAAATAAGCCATAGCATGTTTCCATGTTTGTAGTCTATTTTATCTATTTCATTTGACTGTACACCGCCCCGAGTCCCTTTGGGGAGAGGGGGCGGTATAAAAATCGAAATAAAAGGTAAAAGGTAAAGGTAAAGCATAATTTTTCAGGATGCTCATAATATAAGCCCTACCTCAAACATAAGCCCTAGTTAAACTTGTCAGCCAGATGGATTCATTTAGTGCTGTATTTCCCCCAAAATAAGCACTAAATGGAAAATAAGCCCTAATGGATCTTTTGGAGCAAAAATTAATATAAATCCTGGTCTTATTTTGCAAGAAACAAGTATACTCAAGAGGTATCTCAAAAGAAAGTATCTTATGGCTTTCTCTTTCTACCTTTTAGAGAGGAAAACAACCCAAAGAATTTCATTTGTGTTCATGTAATTGGAGACTTGACAAGAACTGAGAATGGAAGTGTAATGCAACAAAAAGATTGTACTGTGGAATATTCACAGCCATATATCCCAATCATGGAAACGTTTTTTGTGGGCTTTTTAAAAGTATGTACCAATATACTGTACCTTGGATTCATTTGATATTCTGAAAATAATCTAAACAATTTCATTAGCTTTTTCAGAGCAATCCATGTTTTCATTAATAATGTATATAACTCTTACTTGAAAAATCCTTGCAGAAAAGTAGCACAACTCTTGTAGCTGATGATAGAATCTAATAGTATAGTCTTTATTGTCATTGTACAAAATAAATATAATGAAATTGGTTGAAAGCTACTCAATTTCCTATTATTTAAACTACAATTTCAGCACCATTTTTAAATATTGCAATGTAAATTACATATATGTGATTATGTTGGCTCCCATATACATGAATACATTTTGAGACAACTTGCTGAAAATTCCCTATTAGTGAAAAGAAAACTGCAAAGATTAAGATAAAAAAATATTATTGCTAAAGCCCTTATTGGGATGGCACAGTGGTTCAGTTGTTGAGATACTGGGCTTGTCAGCTGGAAAGCCAGCAGTCCAGGTTCAAAACCTGAGCTCCAAACAATGGGGTGAGCGCCCAACCTCACCCTGGCTCCTGCCAACATAGCAGTTTGAAAGCATGCAAATGCAAGTATATAAATAGGTACCACTTCTATGGGAAGATAACAGGGCTCTGTGATGTCATGCTGGCCAAATGACCAACAGAAATGTCTGTGGGCAGCACTGGCTCAATGGCTTTGAAACGGGCATGAGCACCACCCCATAAAGTTAGCAACTACTACAGGAATAAAATCTGTAGGGCCTCCTTTACCTTTTTTAAAAAATAAGCATTGTTTATCTTAGATCAATGGAGAGGGAAAGCACAAACTATATTATGCTCAAAACATATTATGGTTAAATAGTTTATGAAAATTATGCTGATCTAGCCAACAGTAATCAGTTTTCTTCATAAGATCTTTCAAGTCTGCTTTGTTTTCCTTTGGGTGGTTATGCCTTTATAATTCATCTGTGTTTTGGTTTGATGTTTGATTAGAAGTTTGGAAGTAATCCTTCGAAAAAAGAGGGGTTGGGAATTCATACTTTTTTTTAATCCAACTCCTATTAACTCATTTTTAGATTACTATTCTATGCAGCTTGAAAGCAGTTTCCACCCTCAAGATTTTTCAGATCTTGAATAGCATTGAAGTGTGTATTAAATTTTTAATTTTCTCAGTGATGAAATATTATACTGACATACTGTATCATGTACAATTTCCTTCATCACACCAAATAATACGTAAATCTTATTGTCCATCAGAGATGTTTAGAACTGCTGGATATGTTTTTCTATTTCTATATGGAAACATAATAGCTGGCATGAATCTTACAACATGGAAGCAGAAAGATTCCAAACAATTGCTTAAATAAAAGTACAACTTCATTTATAATTTAATAATTTCCTAATATATTATAAATATACTGCATTTCCTAATTCTAGAATCCTTGATGTTATTCTAAAACTCTTTATTAATCATTGATGGTCATAGACTTATTTAATGACAATCATTCTTCTGATTTTGTATATTACCTCAAGACACTGATAATCTCTGAAAGACAGATGTAGAACATTTAATGTAATTATTTTATCAAAGATTCAGAATCGTGATATCATGTATATGTTATATATTGCATAAATAATTATGACCGTTTCAGTGGATTCTGAATGCATTGATGGGTGCAGTGTGGATACATCCATATGAAATCACAGTTGTGTGAGCTCCACTGATTTCCAGTTGGATTCTTGGTGCTATTTAAGGTGCTGGTTGTCACATTTAAATCTTACATAGCATGGAGCTAGGTTATTTGTGAGATTGTTGCTGCCCATCCCATTAAATCTAGTAAGGTGGCATACTCTATCCTTTTGATAGATGCCATATACATTTGTGAAAGAAAAGAAAAGAAAAGAAAAGAAAAGAAAAGAAAAGAAAAGAAAAGAAAAGAAAAGAGGAAAGGAGAGTAGGAAAAGGAGAAAAAGAGAGAAAAGAGAAAAAGAAAAGCACTGGAACAGTTCTCCCCAATTCCAAAGTGTGTAGGAGGTATTCTGTCTTTGACCATACATATTTTTAAATTTTTACTTCTTTGAGGTGTTGGGCATAAGAAAGCTATGAATACTCAAAATATATCCGGAATACCCTAGACAGAACTACTTTATTCATTCCAATTCCATCAATATCCTTTAAATAAAATTGCAGCTTTTTAGAATTTCTTAAATGGTTTTGTTTATATTATTGTTAGCCTATTTCTGATTTTCTACATTAATTTTAAATCAAAAATTTCAAGAGGGTGGGGAAAAATAGTAATACTTCTGTATTAAAATTAGATGTATATTTCTCAAATTGGTTTTACTATACTGTAGCTGGTTAGAAATAGCTAACCATGTAGGAACTAAAATGTACCTCCAAGCCTGAGAGGAAAGTAAGCCTTGAACTAATAAAAGACATTGCTATTTTTCTTAAGAAAATATGGAAATAAAAAATTCTTCTTACCCATCCCGCTTCACATTGTGGAGCTGGAAAAAATACAGGTAGTCCTTGACTTACGACTAAAATTGAGCCCAAAATTTCTGTTGCTAAGCAAGACATTTGTTAAGTGAGTTTTACGACCTTTTTTGCCACATTTCTTAAGTTAATTACTACAGCTCTTAAGTTAGTAACATGAAAGTTAAATAAATCTGGCTTCCCGACTGACGTTGCTTGTCAGAAGATAACAAAAGGTAATCACATG
Organism: Natrix helvetica; assembly: GCF_964273705.1. Classification (NCBI taxonomy): domain Eukaryota; kingdom Metazoa; phylum Chordata; class Lepidosauria; order Squamata; family Natricidae; genus Natrix; species Natrix helvetica. The sequence goes on from NC_138550.1 coordinate 47,962,223, forward strand.
ACCTTGGGGACAATGTAACCATCATAAATTTGAGTCAGTTGCAAAATGGCTGAATTTTGATCATGTGGCCATGGGGATACGGCAACGGTCTTAAGTGTGAAAACTGATCATAGTGACTTTTTCAGTGCCATTGTAACTTCGAACAGTCACTAAAAGAACTGTTGTAAGTCAAGGACTATCTGTCTTCTCAAATTCAGTCAATACTTGCTTTAAGGTTGCAATATAGACTACTCAAATATGTTTTTTCCTCAGTCTTTCATTTTGTTTAAATGCTTATTTTAAAATCCCATAGGTAGGTTTATGGAACACAACTCATTAAAATAAAACCCGTAAAAGATGTTAAATACAGAGGAATTCCAATCACTGTTCATTGTAAATGATGGCAAAAGTTCATATAAATAGATTTAAGAAAGGATTAAGTCTTGATATAGCAGCATGCATTCCTTTCTCCCATCTAGAATGTGTAAATATTTTTACAGCAACTTCTTCGTGGCTAACACATTAATTGAACCAACACAATTGGATACACATCTACAGCAAACATGGAAAATCACAGGATTTCTTTTTGCACTAATGTTAAAACAAATGAATATGGCCGATCATGTGCAACAGCTCAGAAGTACCTGTACATTAATTTGCTCATACTAATTTTTCACAGGGCAATCCATATATATCGTATTTGCCAAAAAACAAGTACGATTAAGTGCAATATCAAATATAAGTTAATATGATCGTAGCCTAATTCTTTTCTATCCAAACAAAATTCTATTCACCTCAATATAGACAGTCTGCTCAGGCAAAAAACCCAATGCCCTCCCCATGTCATGAAAAATATATATGAGAAATTCTACTTGCAGTATATGATGTTACTCTTGCATGGTAAAAATTTCATTTACAAAATAATTATATACAACGTTTACCTAGATGAATAAACAGAGTACATGGACAATTAATAGTTTCATTTGATTTTGTAACAAAAAAACCTATTGTTCTCACTTTCCTCTTGTCTGTTTGTTAGATTATATATAAAGGTATAGCACACCTTAGTGGTCACAGCTAGTATTGCTCTCTATACGTGTAACTTTTGTGCTTGTGTATGTGTTTACAGCAATAAAACTGAAGAACCATCATCTTAAAACTTCTAAATATCTTTGTGATCTTTAGTTAGCTTTAGCATTGCTTCTTGTAAGTGATTTTATGAATACCTGAGCATTTACTGTGTACCCAGTGAATGTTACAATCTATTCCCAAAACTGTTCAAACATAAATTTTATCCTTATAATTCCCTACACATATCATTCATCTCTTGATCTAGTGTATCAAAAAGTCCATCTAGAACATCACTGATGCATAATAGAGGAAGAATGCAATAACTTGCATTCAGAATAATTATTTGCATAATTAAACAAATGAAATCTGGCCTCGTGACTACCTATCACACTATAAAAAAATATGAGAAAAGGTGTCATATTTTTACAAGCACTTTTATTTTCAGTTTCTTCCCAAGATAATTATATGCACCATAGTTGCTACATAAGGGAATCGTTTTTTACAAAATACATAATTTTAGAAACAATCAAAATTATTTTCTTCAGAAACGTAAAAAACAAACAAACACTAGTTTGAGTTGAAATAAAGCACAGTAAATAAATAAATAAATAAATAAATAAGCACTTAGGACCAGAGGTGGATAGCTCCCGATTCAGGCCAGATCGGTGAGCAAACCAATAGCAAAAAAATTGGAAACCCATCACTGCTTAGAGTAGGGGCGTCCAAACTTGGGAACTTTAAGACTTGTGGACTTCAACTCCCAGAATTCCCCAGCCAGCCATGCTGGCTGGGGAATTCTGGGAGTTGAAGTCCACAAGTCTTAAAGTTCCCAAGTTTGGACACCCCTGGCTTAGAGCCTACAAATAATTGACAACATCATTAGAAGAAAAAGACACTTTACCTGGGTGTGTTCCCTTAGTGTTTGAAGCATTGAAGACTTGAAATAAGGATTTGACAGAAAAATGGAAGACCAATTAAATCTGGCACTCATTGAAATGGAAGACTTGGAGGTCACCAAAGCAAAGTCATATTCAGTACAAAAATCCGTATTTCATGATACAATACAAAAATCTTCCAGCAAAGAGAATTAATATACTTTGTCCCTCGATCCAATACAGTTTACAGTTTTGAAATTTCTTTTAAAATTCAGCTCTGGTTTGGTTTTCCTGCCATTTTTGTTCCCATGCTCTGAAGCATAATGCTAAGTGTATGTTTGTATATGTGTGTATACCCACACCCATCCTCATATACACTCTAACACACACACACACACACACACACACACACACACACAAATTGCCTATCTGTCTGTCTCTCTACATATAACATTGATGTAAAATTATACTTTACATATAAACATTTAAAGCCTAACCAGATTAAGATAGAATACAGGTTTTATAGAATGCCGGTTTGATGTAGTGGTTCAGGCATCAGTCTAGAAAATGGTTCTTTTGGTCCTGCTTTAGGCAAAAAAACAGCTGGATGACCCTGAGCCTGTCACTTTGTCTCAGTCCTAGGAAGCAGGCAATGGCAAATCTCTTCTGATAAACCTTGCAAGAAAACTGCAGGGACTTGTCCAGGCAATTTCCTAGAATCGGACGTGATTGAACAAGAAAATGAAAGGTTTCATACACACATTCATACAGACTGTGCATACATAGCAGTATTTCCCCATTTATATGAATAACATATGACTAAATTTTCACCACTACCATTATTTTATATAATGTACACTCTGACTCTGGAAATTTAACAGCTCAAATTTTACTAACAATTTTCACTTCTGATCACCTGCTAGATGCTTTCCTCTTGGCCACTGACAAAAATGAGTTTTATACACTGGGAAGAGAGACACCATTAGGTTGAAGAGGCAGAATTATCTTATTTAATAATAAGATAATTATTATTATTATAACATGATACAATGACTACTATTGCTAAGCAAAATAAATATGAACTACTGTAAGCCTTCAGGACAGATCTAGAAACAACCTCAAACTACACATTGCAAAACCTTGATTTAGCAGACCTCAGTACAACTTAATTCTGCATACAACAGCGATGTCCATCATTTATATATTGACATCATTATACAATTTAAAGGTTAAAAAGGTAAAGGTTCCCCATATCCAGTTATGTTTGACTCTAGGGAGCAGTGAGCATCTCCATTTATTAGCTGAGGGAGCCAGTGTTGTCCAATGATGCTTCTGTGGTCATGTAGTCAGCATGACTATATGCTAAGGTGCAGAGTATGCTGTTACTTTCCAACCAAAGTGGTACCTATTTATCTACTCACATTTGTGAAGTTGGCAGGAGCTGGGGGAAGAATGGAAATTCACCCTGTCTTGTGGTACTTGGGTCTCCAACTGCTGACCTTCTAGTCAACAACCCAGCTTCTAAACTTCTATGCCACCATGCTCGGTACCAGTGGTGGGATTCAATTTTTTTTACTACCAGTTCTGTGGTTGTGGCTTGGTGGGCATGGCAGGGGAAGGATACTGTAAAAATTCCATTCCCGCCCCACTCCAGGGGAACGTTACTGCAAAATTCCCATTCTCTCCCAATCAGCTGCGACTTGGGATGCAGACAAAAGATGGGGGCAGGGACAGTCAGAGGTGGTATTTACCAGTTCTCTGAATGACTCAAAATTTCCACTACCACTTCTCCAGAACTGGTCAGAACCTGCTGAATACCACCTCTGCAACTTAATTTGCCACAATGACATACTCTTTTAATAGCATTCATAATTAATGGCACAACCTCCATTAATCTGTTAAAATGAAGTTTACATGGATATCTCATCAAGAACAAGGCAGAATAAAATATAACCCAAATATGACCTAAAACCATGCTGCATCACAGCATAACTAGTACCGATAATCCTAATTTGATGACTGGGTGTGTAATGACCTTTAAAGTTATAACAGACTAAAAAAAAAGTTGCCTATGGCTGTGCTCTAATTTACATCTCTTCCCCCCCCCCCCCTTTCTCTCTTTCATACTCATGTGATCACATTTTACGTGCTTGGCAGCTGGCTTGCATTTAGGACTAATTGAAGTGTCCTGCAGTCACTTGACTATGATTTGTGAAGTATTTGCCAGTTTTTGGCATTTTTGCCAAAATAGCAAAATGACTGGGAGAATGGTTTCACTTGTGGTTCACTTAATGACCATGTGATTCACTTAACAACATGGTGACTAGCTTCATCGTTATCACAAAAATGGTCATAAAACTGAGTCATGTCATGTGCTGATTCATTTAAGTATGGCCCTAGTTATGATAGTTAAGTGAGAACTACCTGTGCATAACAATATAAAATCAATACGTTCTACATACCATGCACTTAAGGGAAAGAGGTCCATATTACTGCTTAATTCCTTCTTACAAATCTTCCAGTAAAAGCATCACCATTGCACTTGCAAAGTACTGCAATTGGTAAACACATTAAATTACAGAATGAAAAATAGGTATATTGTGCACCTGTGAAACTAAGACAAAGAATGTAATAGATTTGAATGAAAGTGGTTTGCTGTTCTGAAGTGTATTAAATGAATACAATAAGAAAATGTAGATGTAATTATGAATGAAAGGGGGATAAAATCAGAAAGTCTGATTTTCTTTTATATGGTGGCCTACACCTTGCTGGGTTTTCAATACTATTTTAATATTAGTATAATAAAGACAGTAATTATATTAAAGATATTATGTTAAAAATTGTTTTCCATAAAGGTTTATCAGAGCTTAGGACACCACCCAACCAGATAACAGAGCTGTCCTCCTGCCTGCTATAGTTTGTTAGATAAGACTAACAATGGAACAATACGACTTCATCCATTTGCTATTTCTTATAATTTGGAGTTAGTCTGTCTTTGAAATACTCACAGATAGTGATAAAAGATGTTCTTTCTAAGATATTCTGTAGCAGTCCTTTTTCTCCTCAATATTGTTTCTATGGATTCTGCCATATAATCTAATTATTTCTGATGGGTTGTCTGTTGTAGCACTGGCTTCTTCAAAGGAAAGGAAAACAGCAAGGTAGCTCATTTCAGCAAATTATCTTATTTGTTTGGGGAAATGTGTCACAAAGCTAAAGCTGAGAGGGGATTGAAATCTCTTTTCAATGCCTTTTCTTTGAGAGTCTAAGTGGCATAATCATATAAAGCAGCTTGGTGGGCTCCATATTTTATTTCTTTCTTCCCTTGAATTTGGAAGACATTTTAGCCTTGTTTCTTTTTCTTTCTTGTATTCTTTTCTCCCATGCGTGAAAATATAAAGGATTTATATAGTAAGATTTACTCTAGATAAGGAGTAAAGCAGTTCTTAAGAAGCAGAAGCAGAAATAGAGACTCCACACCTGCAACTTGCAAAAGGGATAATTCCATTAATCCTGGGAGAGAATCCTTCCTTGGTAAGAAACCATGGTTGCAAATACACTGACACATACATCTCCCTCATTTAAGTTAATCCACTTTCTGTTATTAACACCAGGATCTGAATAGCATGATCAAATGCAGTGATTAAATCTTCCTGATCTAAAACATACAACTGCACTCTTGGTGACCTCCACCACCAAGGCTATTGTCTTGTCATTCTTTTAATACCAGTTGGAGGTACAAAACAGCCCTTGGTAACATCAGAGCTATATTTGCCTTCCTGCTTCACAACTGCTGGCATCTGGGTATAACCACTAATGAAAGCTAGCAACATGTCATTTATAGTAATATGGAATTGTAAATTCCTCATTTTCATCCATTGCTATGACCTCTAAGCAACAAAATAATTTCTAAATGCATAACAAATAGCATTTTGTCTCTATGTTCCTAACAAAGTTCAAATCAACATGAGTTTTTCTTGTAATTACTTTGTTGGCATTAGTCTTCAATACTTGCAACTTTAGAAGTGTTAATTGTGTAACAAGAAATATTAACAAAATTCCCTAGGGTGGGAATTGTTTGCAGAAGTTTGCCTATCTCTTGGCAATGTCTTGCCAAAGTTTTAATAACACAAAGATCTTGTCAGTACTTTTGGGGAATTAGAATGGAGCCTCTCTTTTCAACTGCAGGCTACCTTTAGTCAATATATAATAATGTTTCTGGAAAATTATTTCTGTTTTTGAGACAAAGGCACTGTGCAAAAATATCCTGCAATTTTTCAACCATCTCCAAAAGCTAGTTTTCATTGCCAATATTACCAAAACAATCCCTATTGCAATAGGCCTGCGAAGTATTTTTTGACCCAAAAGTTTCAGAAGCTTTTTCTACTTTGGCCAAAAAAATGATTGATTCTAATACAATATTAATTCCTTTAAGTACCTGTTGCTACTTGAAAAGTTGAGAAAGGATTTAATAGTAGACTGACGACAAAAGAAACTAAAATTTTGAAGACAATATTAATTGGAAAAAAAGGATATTTTGAAAAAATAGAAGTGGACTTACTACTTTTTAGAGATATGTTTTTAACTGATTGTTTAAACTGTAGTTATGTTGATAATGTGCATAACAGTACTATATAATCTTTTAGGCAATACCAAATAGATATAAATCATTAACAATGAGCATGCTTTTTGTGCCAAGTTCTTTATAATTTTCTTGTATCTCCTTATGGTATATTTGTTGTTCATTCTCATTCAGTGACAGAGCTAATACTTTAACACATACGCAACTTACATAAATAACAGATTTTATATAATATTTTGTAAATTGGATGAACTTTTGCATGATTTTTACAATTATACTTTGATTTCCCCCCCCCCCTCCATACACCTGTTAATAGGTTTGCCTTGCTATTTGGTCAGACCTATAAATGTCCCATTTCCTCAGACCTGCAATGCTTCCTTATCTTGGCAGTGTGGTGTTTCTGGAAGGAATGAGCAAAACGTCACTGGTAATGTAAGATTCCCACCATGTAAAAATCACCTCAGCTGCCCAGTTAAACATAGCAGGCATCTATATTGGACAGCAGCAGTTATATAGAAAGATGCTAGATTATACATAATATCTAAATTCATAATTTATCCCTTTCCTATTTTTGTTTGCTCAGTGAATAAAAGTACACACTTTTCCAGGATTGCCAGTGAAGCACCTCTTCATGGCTTGAGCTGTGGTAGTTGTAGGATAGTTAATCATGGAGATGAGCTCCCACTTGTGAGCTATGCCTTGTAGATAGTTCATATGAATTCTCTGCTCTAGAATCGTGTATACGATAGACAAAATCATTGGATGAAATCCAGTTTGATTTAATGGATCTACTGCAAGTGTAAAGTTTAAATCCAACAATATCTACTACTTGTTAAGAAATTGGAATTATATTTTTTTATTTCCATTTTGTTAATAAAATATGCCACTCTGGCCATTTTATCAACCAGTGGATTTACTTTACTACCCATAAGCATTCCATTTACAACCCCCCCCCCCGCCCTAAAATCGCCATTAACGTTTCCATCAGTAGTGCAACCAATATCAATGCTGCATTGCAAATAGCCAGTAGGTGGCAGTACTTTCCCAAACTTCACTGTTGAAATGTAGTAGGAAAGTTAAAAACTAAATACAAGGGACAAGGGAGGTAATTTCTAGCAGCAGTCAACAAGTGTGCGAGCATAACATGTACAAACAGAGACGTTTGTTTGTTTCACATCAAACCAAAAAAGCAGAGCCAAGGTCAACTAACAAAGTAGGTGTAAAGGTAGATTCTAAAGAGTGTATCATTTGTTTGTTTGTTTAGTCTGCTTTCTATTTTTCTTGCAGGAATTTCCAAAAATTCAACCAACTGGCATGAATGTTACCATAAATAGAAATGCAGAAGAACAATTGCCAAGATAGATTTTCTGATTGAATAGTCTTTTATGAGTGTATGTGTGTTTTCAAATCACTGTTCATTCCTGACAATTGACTGGACATGTCCTAGAAAATTTATTGGCAGGACTGTCATAAGTGGTTTGCCATTGGCTTTTGCGTAGGGCTCAGAGAATGACTGGCCCAAAGTACCAGCTGGTTTTGTAACTAAGATTGGAATAGATGTCATGGTTTCTAGCCTACTATCTTAACCACTATATAAAACTGGTTCCAAGTCTAACTTAATAAATCTCAAAAGCTAGTTCAGAGCTGCCTAGCCTTATTGGCTGTCAGAGTTGGAAATTCTATTGCATATTGTAAGCACTTGGACCAATAACTGTTATGGAATACTGGATTGATACAATAACTTGATTGTTATACCTCAACAAGCCACAAACTTTTATATATTAAAAACAAAAGGAAACTCCAGAAATCTTGATATTTCCGGGGGGGGGGGGGACAAATGAAAAACTATTGAAATTGTATCTGTTTATGGCTTTCAACTATGCGTTTCAATTGTATCAACACCAGTGTCATTTTCATCCTCTCTACTTGAAAATAATTGTATTAATGATTTAATATATTGTTTACTCTCATGGCGTAATATAACCATTGCTGTAAGCAATTGTTGTAGTTGAATTCTAGATAATGCTGCTATATCTTATTAACAACAGAGCTCTTTGATTCATATAGAAGTGTTTTCAGAACATGCTTTCACACTGCTTTAAAGAGGACAATGATTTTTATCAGTAGAGATTAGATGTTAGAGAAGATGGAAACAACCAATGTCATTCTTTTAAATACATTTATACTTCAGCGGAAAGGCTAAATGTGAGAAAATAGACTTAGCCCATTTAGATCTCTCTGCATAAAATAAACCAAAATGGAAAGATCTTGTGCCTGACCTCTTCTGCAATGTTCATAATATATCCCAAGCAATGCTTAATACCTAAAAGGAATGTCAGTATGTACAATATACAATTCTTTAGAATAGATTCTCCAGGTAGGACAACTATATTCATATTGTTACAAGCTTTCTTTGACTTTTTTAGCAGCTGGACTTTTTTCAATGAGTCTAAAAGCTCGTGGGAGTAGAAAACACTTTAGATTGAAAATAATACATATTTTAGTATGTACGACAACACTTTTACTCCTGCTCTTATACTGACAGTTATATTATATTATATTATATTATATTATATTATATTATATTATATTATATTATATTATATTATATTATATTATATTATATTATATTATATTATATTATATTATATTATATTATATTATATTATATTATATTATATTATATTATATTATATTATATTATATTATATTATATTATATTATATTATTATATTATATTATATTATATTATATTATTATTATATTATATTATATTATATTATATTATATTATATTATATTATATTATTATATTATATTATATTATTATATTATATTATATTATATTATATTATATTATATTATATTATATTATATTATATTATATTATATTATATTATATTATATTATATTATATTATATTATATTATATTATATTATATTATTATTATATTATATTATAATATTATAATATTATATTATATTATATATATTTGTCTCTATGTAGGTACACTTAACTAATATTAGCTAAGTGTCAATCTCAAGATTAGAAACAATATAAATTTCCTTGCAAATACTCTCATTTTTTCCATGTTTCCATGCATAGAATTATATACTGATTAAGCCCAAACTTCTTCAAGGGTAACTTGAGCAAGAATATTGATTTACTGGTAAATCGATTGTGCTCCCTCCAAACAATTAATATAAAATTATAGTGAATCTTCAATTAGAGGTATGATGGGAAATCTAATTGATATTATTGATTTCAGAAATGTTTATCGATGCTTATTGAAAGATGGATTTTCCCTCTTTTTTATTGTAACAGGAAAGTAATCCTTAAGATTGCACTTGGGAATCATCTATTCAGCGCTCTCAAACTTGTATGTTGGTAAAGTTGGAACAATTAGAACCCTTCCAAACAAGGCTTGTAGTGCTCTTCTGGTGTGCTGTTGTAAGCAGCAATTTTCCAAGAACGGAAGTTAGATGCTATTTAATTAGACTCTATTCTAAGCAACAAAATAGGAATTAACTTACCACTCAATTATATGGATATTTCATATAAAATGGATATTTATATGGTCTTTCGGTCATTGTCTTTAACTAAAAGTACTGAAAATTAACTATTCTGCCATATAATGTATATAATATAAAATATTTGTATTTGTATCTATTTTTAATTGTATGCATTTTTTAAAATGTCTATGTTGACTTGATTTTTGCTTAGCAAAAATAATTATATAATTTTAAACCTAGATTTTTCTATGGTTTAACAAATCTTCATAAGGTTTTAATATTTTTATTTTTATAATATTACTATGTATAATTATATTTAATAATAATACATTATTTACGTACTTGCATTTATTTTAAACATGATTTATTTAAATTTACTTAAATATTTTTATTGACTGATTAGAAAATAGAAATTGTATTATGATCCACAGATCTATTTTATAGATAGCATGAAGATATAAATTTTCATTGAGCAATAAACTATATTGGCATATAATCAAACTCCAGAAATATTTTAATATCTGACATCTAATAAAAAAGGCATATTGTTCTCATGATATGGCTTCAGATCTATAAAAGGCATTTACTGGATCAAACTAATTTTTCATAATTTAAACTTGACAGAAATGTCTGATTGTTCCAAAACTCATCATATCATACTGTTTTGCAAATGATAGGTCATATTATGTAATTGTTTTGCTTTTGTTTACTGTTTTCCTTAATGAATTCATTTATTCCACGGAAATATTGTTTTCAGAAAACTAAGACTACAACTTAAAATCTGAAAAGAAATGAAAAGATGAAATGGAACCTTCTAAATGTGAAAACATTTCATGTTTATTTCTAATTTGTTTGTCTCACTTTTTTGAAACAAGCAACATTAAACCATGCTGTTTTCTAGTTGCTGTTTCCTTACTTTATGATTCTATATTTATTTTTGAAGACTTCAGATATTTTTGTTGAGTCATTAAAAAAAATAACCTTGTGAGTTACAATTCATTGAGATAAATAGAAAATTTATGCAACAGTATTACCTGATAATATTGTATATGTTAATAAAACAGAAAACTATGTACATATCTTATGTAACAAGAAATGTTTATTTATTAATGGTACATTTACACTGGATTACACTGTAATACAGGTTACACATCATGCATTAAGAATTAGTCTCATATGAAGGGAAAAACTGTGGATAAATAGTATGTACAGTAACTAAACATAACTTCCTCTTGCATGTGGTTTTGGCAACCAAAGAATCTTGTTTGTATTAAGCTTGGAAAGCAAAGACTCCAAAGGCAATTAGAATGAAACTATAAGATGTGTTAAAACAGATTACTTCCAAGTGGGCAAGCAACTATTTTCCAAGAAGAGAATGAATTCCTGCACAGTCAGCAAGAAACTTGTTAAATCTCCATCTCCAGTGGTAAACAAAATAAAGCAAAATACTTTCATCAGCCAGTGAACACTTGATCTGCTGTTTGCCATAACATACTTTTCATCCATGAATTTAACATAAGAAATCCTGCAAGTTTGCTCCAAATATGCATTCATTAGATCTCTCCCTCCTTCTCTCTCTCTCTCTCATTGTCTCTCTTCTATAATCTTCTCAGTGCATAAAGTATGATTTGCAAATTAAAGCAAAAGAAATAGAGCCGTCTCCTTCAAAAGCTTTCTTTATAAATCTTTAACAGTGGCAGAAAAAAGGGTGTGGAAAGCTAACTACATTAGTCAGAACGACAAACAAAAACCTTTCGTTTGTTTTTCAGCTGCCCTATGTAATTAGACTGAAAACATTTTCCCTGCAGTAAATTTAGAGGTACCGTCTCATATTCTAAACTCGCCATCTGAATGTTGGATGTCCTTGATTAAACTGATCAGCAGCAGCTTCTTGCTAGATTTTAGAAACACTCTTTTAAGGCCCACTGTACCTTTATATGTTCCTGGGATTGCATTGTCTTGTATCTAACATTTAATTTACTTCTGAGGACAATTTGTAATTTGGCTTAACATGGGCAAAATATAGAAAGGCCTACTTTTGGTTTGAGATACATTGCCTCTTGTGTATATATTAATGTAGCTCCAATTATATATGTCTAATAATCCACAAAAATTCAAGAGTAATTGCCTGTAATGCACAATTTACTCCAGTAGGAGTTTCAGAAACTAACATGCTTGAGATAAAACACATGTCTATCATCCAACAACAAATATTAAATAAAAATAAAATAAGACCATCAAACTTTCATATCTGTTTATCCCAGCTGCTTGGAAAGCAGTTGATAAGTAAAAAAAATGCCACTCAGCATCTGGCTGACTGTGGAACGGATAATAATAAAATAAACAATAATTAAAAAGAAAATAAAAACAAACACAACCGAAAAACTTAAGGGCTGATTCGATGGACCACTCAATCTTTCTGCCATTTTTCTATACTGAAATGTCTTTGAATATTAACAGCTCAGATTGGTAGTCATATTGTTGGTTTGAGCTCCGAGCTTGGTGATTTGGTTGCAAACGTTTCATCCCCATTCAAGGAGACATCTTCAGTGTGCAGTTTTCTATGTTTCTATGCTAAAATTATATTTTTGTAAATAAACATTGTTTTATGAGTTATTATTCCTGCTTTATCACTAATGAAGCAAGTTAAACATTATCTACTAATTTTATGATAATGGTCAGAAAATGATATATCATGATCCATGATATTGTTACAGGTATCTTTCTTGTGGCCAGGTTAATATGCATTCAAATATGTGTGCACAACCAATTATGTCAAAGTGTTAATACATTCATTGTGACATCATGATGCAAATCTTGTTCGATTGATGTTCCAATGCCAATATCAATATCAGATTCAATATATATCTTATGATTTCATCATCTGCTCTACTTTCTCTTTTCTTGCTAAGCATAGCATAAAAATGTCTTTCTGTTTTATCTTCATCCCCAGCTGGCAAGGGCAGCCTAAAGTTATCTTTAGCTATCATGTAATGTTTAAATAGTGTCTTCCTTCTACTTCAAACACGATTTTGGCCATGGGAATAATTTAGATGTTTTCACAGCAAATCTACAAAGATTTAATCAGCAATTGGGAATTTCCAACTCTTATTGGTGCCCTTAGGCTGTTGCCAAAGACCCCTTTCACTTCAATCCATGGGCAATATTTTGGGCAGTGGGAAAGCTTAGTTTCTCCCCCTGTGCCAGCCAAATTTCCAAAATCATGGAGATGATGGAAACAGTATATCACTTCATTCCTCTAGAACTGAGGAGAAATTTCCTGACAGTTAGAACAATTAATCAGTGGAACAGCTTGCCTCCAGAAGTTGTGAATGCCCCAACAATGGAAGTCTTTAAGAAGATGTTGGATAGCCATTTGTCTGAAATGGTATAGGGTTTCCTGCCTAGGCAGGGGGTTGGACTAGAAGACCTCCAAGGTCCCTTCCAACTCTGCTATTGTATTGTATTGTATTGTATTGCATTGATTGTCTGAATAAAGAATGGTAAGAGAAATGGAGAGACAAGATCTTTCATCTGCCCGTCTTTGATTCCATGGAGTTGTTTTATGTGACTAGAGACTTTGGACCAGTCTCCCATAAACACTACTTGTCAGAAAGTCAATAAATGAGACATTCCGCATGGTATTGGAAACACAGTGAAATTGAAAATATAAACTTATGATAAACCTCATGTTGGGCAAGCCCTTTCTCGGGTTACTATTGAAGATGAGTTCTATGAAGTTCTGGAAAAAAAACCAGATAAGTCCCAGGTTAAAAAATTGTTTGGAAAACAGGTGATAGACAAGGGGCACTCTGTGCCTTCCCAACCTTCTTCCCATCCCAATCAATAAGTAAGAGAGATATCAAGTGATAGAAAAGCTTAAAAAAACATAGAGAAGGACATTTGGAAGAGTGTTTAGTATGCCCTAAATGTAATTACTTTAATCCAAGGTTATGTCTCAAAAGACAGTCTTCTTCTGTTAAGTCAAACCAGCTTTTAGATAGCTATTTGTGGCATCAAATTTAATTGTTTCAAGGAGGAATCCTCTACATTTTATTCAATTGTTAACTATGTTGTCAAAGCTTAATCCCCAGGGAATAAATTTAGGAGTTTTACAGTAGAATTGCTGTGCTCCCTTATAAATATACTTCACACTTCAGACAGTGTTTTAATATTTTGATCTAATATTTTATCCTAGCCTTTGAATGTGTAACTCCCAGATGGTTGATGCTGATTTGTTTTCTATTCAAAAAACTTAAAACACAGTTAAGGGCCTGGGGGAAAGAGAAGTGAACATTTTCAAATGCAGAAGGCAAGAAGTTTAATTTCCAATGTGATCCCCACATTTAGAAACACATCTCCTACATACAGAAAGAGGTATTGACAAAAGAGAATATTTGTAGCTCAGGGTTGAATTGTGGGGTCCTTGGTGCTCTCTGAGCTTGGTTGTTTTCTTGCAGATATTTCATTACCAAACTAGGTAACATTATCAGTGCTGGTAGGGAGTGGGGTTTGCTTTTATTTTATATACTAGTGGCTTGTCCTTCCAGTGTTGGGAGGAGTCTTGGTAGTTCTTTAATTGGACTGCTATTTGTTGTTAACTTATCTGGCAATTTTCTGTAACAAAATTGATAAATGGATAATGACACAACCTTCAAATTTCAATCATCAATGACATAGAATTTGTGATGCAAGAACAATACTGCTATATTTACAGAAATAAGTTTCTGTTACTGTTTTTTGCTTTGATTATTTTATTTAATTATGAGATTACACTTGATTCATTTTAGATTCAGCATTCATTTTATTCAATGCTGATAGAATATATATATAAATTATTTATTTATCAGTACAAATACAACAGAAATATAAAAAGGTAACATTAAAAATAAAAATATGGTTTTCTGCCTGCATGGTCTTCTGTGATAAGCCGAAGGACAGAAAGAGGGGGTAGTGACCTTCCTCCCATATTTAGGCATACCAGGGGTTGTAACACAAATACATACCTATTTCCCTGGCTCAACTGATAAGGAAGAGAGCCCGTGGCTTAGTGGCTAAGACTCCTGCCTAAGATATATACAGCCCAGGTTATACACACACACACACACATACTCTGAAACATCTTAATATATACATAGAATAATTTATAATTTAATTATTTAATAAAATAATTTAATTAATTAGTTCAATTTACCTTTAAGGGGCAATTTGATATAGTGGTTAAGGCACCGGGCTAGAGACCAAACCACTATGAGTTCTAATACTACCTAGAGCACAAAGCCAGCTGGTTGACTTTAGGTGAGTCACTCATACCCTAAGAAGGAGATAATGACAAACCATTTCTGAAAAACCTTGCCCAGGAAACTGTAGGGATTAGTCCAGGCAGACACTAAAAGTAAAAAACTGACTCAATGACACAATAAACAAGCAAACAACCCACTTCTTGCTTTACACTGAAATAGTTTGCATATACACATGTGCACTCGGACACTGAAGAGCTTGGGATTTGAAGGGGAAAGCTGAACATATGTGGGCATGTAGCATCTGTTGGGAACTCCTTAAACCCAACTTATCTTCTCAGAATCATGCTGCAGCTGCAGAAGTAGTTGTGCAATCCTAGGAAAGCTTCTGCTGCTTTAAATTAAACATGTGCTTTCCCTGGCATTGTTCTACTTGAAAAGTGAAAAAGTAGGTGACAAGCTAAAGTCATTTAAAAAGAAAAAGATTAAATTCTCACTAAAGAGAAGATGGGAGATAGCCAAGAATTAACAAGTTACAGAATCCATGTTGTTAAGATATCTGCAATTAAGATTATAGATCAGCATATCGTATATATCAGCCTTAGCAACTTTTCAGATGTGTGGACTTCAACACCTAGAATCCCCTAGCTTGCTTGCCTTGAATTCTGGGCGTTGAAGTCCACACATCTTAAAGTTGTGAAGGTTGAGAAACACTGTCTTGCAGTACTAACATGGGTTCTGCCCTCATATGTCTTTTTTTTGGGGGGGGGAGAGACATACACAATATAGCATCATAGTACGGAAGGAAAAGTAATTAAAAATCTTACTAGCTGATGTTTTTTCCCAAGGTTCTCCTGGTAAGAGGCATCAGTCAAATTGAATCTTCTGATCAATTGCAATCTTTCTAGCCCTTCTGAATTCCTAGCCTTTTAACCAAGGACTTTCCCCAGACATAAGAAAAATAGAAAGGAAAATGGTTTGAAGTTTTAAAAAACACCACCAACATTTAATAGAATTTAACAAACCTCTTGGTAACCCTGAAATGTGAGAAGCAGCTCTGCAATTTGCTCATGATACAAAAATTTGAAGGAAAAAGAATGAAGCCCATCTAGAAATATAAGAATGAGAAGCTGTAATCATAATACAGATTTCCAAATACAATCAATAGAATCTCACTGGACCCCTTTTCCAATGTTGTACTATTAGAATTTGCACAATCCAAATTTCTAAGACCACTCCTTCAAGTCCCCAAATGTGTCTCTAATGTCATCTCGAGACAGGCTTATGAAATTAGCGGCTAGAATGTGGTTGACCATATTCAAACATTGTCTCAAACTATCCTATTTTCCCTTTCACCTTGCTCCATTAAATATGAGTGATCATTTTAAAGCCAGCTGGAAACAGGCAGTGGCAATTAAAATCTCAAGCCTAGGCTTCTGTCCAGGTCTTCTCCTCAACATAGGATATGATCAGGCCAAGTGTTCATTAATCATTGTGTATCAGATACAGAACACCAATGGGATCTAGCCAGGACCCCAACCTTTACTGACAGTAAATCAACAAGCTCTCTGCCTTCCCTTTACATACTTAACTAAACTCTAAGTACCTAAGGAGGAAGGCATTTACTTGGACAGATGTCATGGCTTATCCTTAGCTGTCCTTGAAGGCCAACACAGGAGGATTCCTGGAGAGACAATTCCCCTGTGATTCTGGATATAAAGAAACAATAGATCATGTGCCTCTTCAGTGCCTATATTACACAGACATTTCTACTAGCCTCATCCCAACATTACCCTAGCTGCAAAGGACAATTCAATACCTTGCTTCTGTTTACAATATACCAATTCTTCTACAATCTATACTGTTGACAGGTTCTACACAGCTGTGCTTAAAAATGATTGGATGATGACTTGTGGCATAAACTAGACTTAATAGACACCTAGTTTACCATACCAGAGTGGTCTCTAATTTGATAGATATCATCTTCCACATGCTTTATGCTCCCTTACCTCCATCTAATTGTCATACCTCTCCTTTCAAATTCTTTTAGACTGTCTCTCTTCTCTTTTAAATATATAAGTTTATATCTTCTAACTTTTCATACATTTTATTTTAGACTCTGATGTATCTTCTATGAGTTTTGATTGACTATACCCCACCCCCTTTGTGCTGGTCTATAACTGTAATAATGATTGATTTGATCTTACTAAACTGATAATTTACTACATAGCAGTATAATGATTTAAGGTTATGCAGAGAGGGGGGACTTATTCTGTCCCAAGTCACACTGGCAAGGCGGTAGAATCTGTTCATTACTCACTTACCACAATGTCAAATGACCCACCAATAGAGCCACTGAAACTTCATCCCAGCCCTCAGCTACCAGTCTGGATTCCCTGGTTCCACAAACTAGGTCCTAACCAACCCATGAGTCAGAGGGAAGTAATACCCACAAATCCAGAATACCAACAATAAAAGCACAGTCTGAGAGTCAGGTCCGAAGTCTACAAGCAAAGTCTGAGGTTCAGAGTCCAAAAACACAGTCCAAAGTTCAAGAGACAGGATCCAGGAAAACCGGGAAAGTGCACATCAAAACAAGCAGGTATTCCTGACAAACACATCTTATCCCAGCGTCTGGTTAAATCACCCTTCCCCAACTGTTCCTTGTGAGGAGAGGCAGGCCTACTTCATTGCAACCAACCTTGCTGACCTCCTCTGTGCTTCCCTTCACTCTCTTCTGTTCACCTGTGGATCGAGTGGGGAGGCAGCTATTTCTCATCAGAGGTGGTCTGAAGCTTGTCAACTCTGCTGGTCCTCTGCAGCTGCTCCACTCCTGCAGGCAGCTCCCTGTCCAGTTTCCCCCCACCCCTCCCAATTGCCAGTCAGCCCTGGGACTGCCTTGTTCTCAGCCCCTGACCTCTCCATTCATTCAGAGGGGACTGTTCCCTCCCCATCTGACAGCCCCTTTTCCAACTCCTTCTTCTCCTCGGAACTGGGATTTGACAAAGCCATGACTCCTACTAATTGTTTACTTGTTTGCCTGCCTCACAGATTCACATTGTTTGAGTTGGGCAGCCCTATAAACCCAATGAATAATTACATGAACAAACAAACATACAATGAGGCATTCTATTATTATTGGGATTCTACACATGTTCAGAATTCAGAATTTGGGTCCCTTCCTTGAATACTGTCAGGCTGGCTTTATTTATTAATTTATTTGGGGTTTTTTTTTAATTTCTTGCATGTCAAGCTGGCTTTCCTTATCTATTTGTTTCTTTGTTAGTTAGTTTATAGCATCCTCTATCTTACAGAATAAGAAATATAAAGTATGTGGAGCTTGGCTTCTTTACAGAAACGTAGTAGTGTTTTATCCATCATTGAAAACTAACTAGTGGCTGAACTCAACTACCCGAGAATGAGTAAGTGATAATTAATTGAAAACTGACCATGCGCCAGCAGTGTGATATTGCTACAAAGGCAATAAATGCAATTTTAGGTACATTGTAGGATTCCTGCACAATTGTTGGACTTGGTAACTTAAATGGCTCATTTCTATGAATCACTGATAAAAAAGAATCTGAAGCCCAGTTGATATTTTTCCATTGGGATACAGGAGCCTTTCTTTCTCTTTTTAAATAAACATAATTTATATTTGATCTGCTGACCCTTGTCTCCCTTCCTTATAGCCATATAAAACAGTAATTAAATCTATATAGATTACCTTATCTATTTAATTATTTTTATCATGCAGTGAAAGTGGAAAAATAGTGCTTTACTTTACCTTTGTATAACTTGTCGGCTCATAAAGACACAGGCAGCTACACCAATATTTAGTTTCATTTTGTACTTCAGTTCCAATAAAAAATGGGATACATTTGTTTGTTTATATAATCAATCCACTACTTTAGAGAGAAGGCAACACTGAAATTTCCTTCTACTCACATGGCTTAAGCAGAAGAAATAGCCTCGGGATATTCAAAGTCCCCCTTTACATACATTAAAGGCAGTGGTGGGATTCAAATAATTTAACAACCGGTTCTCTGCCCTAATGATTTATTCCAACAACCAGTTCACCAAACTGCTCAGAAAGTTAACAATCGGTTCTCCCAAAGAGGTGCAAACTGGCAATCCCACTACTGATTAAAGGTCAGATTCACATTCTGGTGAAAATTACTAGGGTTTAGCTATTGTCAATACAAAGCAATATATATTAGGATTCTGGAAACAGGACGTGATGATTATACCCACTATCTTTTGAGTTTTCGCATGAGCAAAGCTGACTACTTACAGTCTCACAGATATATTATGAGAACACTCTCTACTATGTTATCTTGGTAGTATTTTTTTTTAAAGTATCCATTTTCTATTCCTTGTTTTCCAAAATAGTGTATTCAAGTTGGTTAGAAATGAAAAATGAAATGAGAAACAAGAACTAAAGCAACATCATTGTTGCTTTGGGAACATTTTCACTTTCCCAGTTACTATTTTTTTTAAATCACTGTGTTATCCATCCTTCGACGGTCTTCCCTGTTTGCTGACAGGCCTGTTTTCTTTTCTGCTGACAGGTTAAAGTGAAACTAGTATGCCTCATAGGTGGGGCGTGAACATGGCCCAGAGAAAAAGCAAACAGGCCATGGCATGAGAACAAACATCAGGAAAGGATTAGCTGCAGTCTTCTCTGAAGAGGAAAAGGTTGTTCTTATTTCCTCGGGTGTTGCCTTATGGCGCAATGTTGAAGAAATTGTTCTCCAAACAGGGGAAGAAGAGGAAATACTGAAAAAGAGGTGCAATCACTGATTGCAAGTTGGTTTTAAGCACTCCGTGCCACTCGGGTTAAAGCCAACAACTCCGCTTTCCCATGCAAGGGCCATAGGTCTCAATAGGTAATTACTACGTCTGTGTTTTTCTTATAACCAGCAGTTGTCAGCAACATCGGCTAAATTCCAGCTGCATTGTGGAAAGCCGCTATGTGTGAACAAAGCTGCTACTTTTCAGAGCTAGAGACACGTACGGACATTTCAGTCAAGTATATCAGAATAAAAAATGTAAAGCATAAAACTGCTTTTTAGTATATGTATATAGTGTACCTACTTTGTGTTTTAAAGATTATGCAAGATGAACGTGAGTCTTGTAAACAGTGCATAAATGCCGAATGGGGAAGCAAACATAATTTAGTTGAGTGTTGATCCTTTCCAGAGTCAGGTTTCTTGAATAAGCTAAAAAGTACCAACAGAGTAAATGCTTTTAAAAAAAAGAACAGTTTAGTCATTATCAAAACTATTTGCTGTTAGAGCACAGTAACAGGAGCTATATTAAACATCCAGTTCTGATGGGGTCAAGGCAAGTGGTTTTTATCAAACAAGTTCCTTGTGGATGATTTGATGTATTCACTTTGTTTTCACTTTTAGTTGAGTTTTGTAGATAACGTCAGAGGAGGAGTATGCGTCCTTTGTGTTTTCTTTTGCTCTTGGTCTGGCCAGCTTAAGTGAAAAATGTCACATTCATAGATATCGTGAATTGTCTCTGAAGGATTTTATCTAACAGTGTATGCTAAGGCCTCTCTCCAGAGTTCCTTGAGAAATAATTCAGGGACAGCAGACAAATGATGCCCTGTTCTTGCAGTATCTTTCAAAAGAATTATCTCGGGGGCTTTCTTTCTCCAATATTATGTCTGTAAACCAGCTTGTTTTCAGTACTTTCAAGTTATGTGGTATGTGACAAGTGTGTGATAACAGTATGTCAGAGTTCATTTTGTTCTGTTTGCTGTTTGACCAAACCACCCACCCACACTCAAATAAGACTGCCAATCCTTTGAAGATACTAGATTTATAGTATGAAATGACCTGTTTTTAATGTGTGTTTACACTAGAGTTTTATTTCACAGTAGAAAAATAAATAGGATTATAAGATTTTCTCTACTGCATTGATCTTCCTGGTGCCTTTTATTTTTTTAAAATACTTTTTAAACTATTCAACATTACTTTTGGTAATACAACAGACTTCAGAATTTAACTCTAATATGTTCAGTACTAAATTTCAAATGAATCAATCAATATATTTTTAAGACATATAATGCAATCACATACAAAACCCAAAGTTACTATTGTATACTTCATTTTCCCCTATTATAAGACAAAGGGCAATGGCTTTATAATATATATACTTTTCTGGGCTGAAAATTTTTGATACAAGTATTTCTATTCCATCATGAAAAAGTGACTTTAGTTTTGTTTGTTTGTTTTAAACTAAACTTTAAATATGAGCATATTTGAAATATGAATGTAAAGCCAAACCCTATGCAAAATTTATTAACTCAGAGAGCTAAGGCCCCATGCATGACTTATCTTGCCTGGCTTAGAAGCTGAGGAGAGTTGGATTTGGTTATTACAGGCTGGGAAAGCCACCGAGTAATGCCAAATTGTGGTAGATTAGGAAGATGGAAAATATATTACGAGAATACAATGGCAAACTATATCTGTTTTGTTGCTGAGAAAACTCCAGAGTTGTCTTATGAAGTCAACAGGAGCTTAGCTTGACTCAGTGATGTACATATCTAGCAGGAGAGAGCTATGGTATTGAGAATGGGATTTATATTAGATGTGCAATGCACAATCTAACAAATGTTTAGCTTATGTTTTAAATATTAAGGGTCAAGATTTCAAAAACCATTGCAATCTGGTGACTGAATAATGATTCTCTAATCTTCTATAAACTACATTCAGATTGGTAGAATTGAAAGATTTACATACATATTTTTGATACTATTTTCTTTTCCCTTTCATGAGGGACTCTTTTATGAAAAGCTACCGTATTTTGTTTGGTATAAGACAGACCTTTTCCCCCTAAAAGAGCGTGGAAATGTTGGTGCATCTTATACACCGAATTCAGCCATTTCTGGCTTCCTGAAGCCCCGCCCCACATCCCATTTTTGCTTAAAACGGGCCATTTTTCGCAAAAACGGAGGAGCTTTTGCCCTCCCCCAAAGCCCAGATGCATTCTGCAGGCTTCAGCAGGGCTGGGGAAAGGGAAAAATGCCCCCATTTTTGCAAAATATGGGTGAAAAACAGAGATGTTTTTGCCTTCCCCTGGCCCCCAGAAGCACTCTGCAGGCTTTAGCATGGCTGGGAGAAGGCAAAAATGCTCCCGTTATCGCAAAAAAATGGCACATTTTCTGCCCATTTTTTTCAAAAAAAGGAGGCATTTTTGCTTTCTCCCAGCACTGCTGAAGCCTGCAGAGTGCTTCTGGGGGGCGGGAAGGATAAACACTTTTTTTCTTACTTCTTCGAAATCTTGGTGCGTCTTATACACCAGTCTGTCTTAATAGTCCAAAATATATGGTATATATTACAATATAAACATACATACGTGGAAAACACTGGGGTTTTTTATTGAATTTGTTCCTCATAATATACTGTATATACTAGTGGTGGGTTTCCATTTTTTTTACTACTGGTTCGCGCATGCGCAGAAACCTCCGAGCAGGTGGGTGGAGCCTCCCACTGCCGCCACTACTGGTTTGCCTGATCTGGGCTGATCCAGAAGCAACCCACCTCTGGTATATACCACTGAAAAATTACAGAATTACCTGTAAATATACCACAAGAACATTCTGATGAAGCTCATTGCAAATAGCAATATGGTGTCTTTTTTTTACTTTATCCCTACACACGTTTCACTGTCCCACATACACACACATTCTGGAATAAAACAATTATCCAAATACACACTTGCAGAATTTGAGGGGAAAAACAGAGAAAATGTTTCTCAATGCTTATTATAACATATTATATTTTGTTGATCAAATGTATACTTTGTTTTTGATATAGGAGTTCATGGTGATATACATAATTATTTGTTCTCCCCCCCCCCTCCATCATCACCACTATGTGAGGTAGGTTGGGATGGAAGACAGAGTCCAAAATCACCCTTACCTTACCTTACCTTTATTTCGATTTTTATACCGCCCCCTCTCCCCAAAGGGACTCGGGGCAGTGTACAGTCAAATGAAATAGATAAAATAGACTACAAACATGCAAACATAAAAACATAGAAGAGGAGGCAATACAACACTGTACAGGTAAAGCAGATAAAAACAGTATATAAACAATCTTAAAAAATACCCAATTAAAATTACCCAATTAAAATATATCTGCCAAGAGGTATGATGAGGTTATGAATGGTCCAGGCCGGCTAAACGGAACAGGTGAGTCTTCAGTTTTCGTCGAAAGGAGAGAAAGTCGGTGGTGGTTCTGATATCGGGGGGGGGGGTCATTCCAGAGGGTTGGGCCCATCACAGAGAAGGCTCTACTCCTAGGTGTCGCCCGTTGGCACTGCCTAGTGGACGGCATCCGGAGGAGCCCCTCCCTGTGAGAGCGAATCGGTCGCAGGGAAGTGTGTGGTAGGATGCGATCCTGCAAGTACCTAGGTCCTGAGCCATGGAGCGCTTTAAAGATGGTAATTAACACCTTGAAACGCACCCGAAAGACCACAGGCAGCCAGTGCAGCTCGCGCAGGAGCGGTGTTACGTGGGAGTACCTAGTACTCCCAAAAATAGCCCGCGCGGTTGCGTTCTGGACTAGCTGCAGTCTTCGAGCATGTCCCAAGGGAAGCCCCATGTAGAGGGCATTGCAGTAGTCCAGCCGAGACGTCACCAGTGCATGAGTGACCGTGCGTAGGGCATCCCGGTCCAGTAGGGGGCGCAATTGGCGCACCAGGCGAACCTGGTGGAACGCCCCCCTTGCCACGGCTGCCACATGGTCATCCATTGACAGCCGGGCATCCAGGAGGACGCCCAAATTGCGCGCCCATTCCACAGGGGGCAATTGCTCGCCCCCTATGGTCAGGGATGGAATCAACTGACTGAACCGGGGTGCCGGTAGCCACAGCCACTCAGTCTTGGAGGGGCTGAGCTTGAGTCTGTTGTCCCCCATCCAGACCCCGACGGCTTCCAAGCACCGGATCATCACCTCGACAGCCTCGTTGGGGTGGTCTGGGGTGGAAATGTACAGCTGCGTATCGTCAGCGTACAGATGATACTCCACCCCAAAACCACGGATGATCTCCCCCAGCGGCTTCACATATGCGTTGAACAGAAGGGGCGAGAGGACCGACCCCTGAGGCACCCCACAAGTGAGTGGCCTCAGAGTCGACCTCTGCCCCCCTGCCAACACACATTGCATCCGGTCGGAGAGGTAGGAGCCGAACCACCGCAAAACGGTGCCTCCAACTCCCATCCCCCCCAGCCGGCGCAATAGGATACCATGGTCGATGGTATCAAAAGCCGCCGAGAGATCTAATAGGACCAGGATAGAGGAACAACCCCTATCTCTGGCCCTCCAGAGATCATCGACCAACGCGACCAAGGCCGTCTCCGTGCTGTGCCCGTGCCGGAAGCCGGACTGGCGTGGGTCTAGATATTCGGATTCCTCAAGGTGTTGTGGAAACTGCTGTGCCACCACATTCTCTACAACCTTCGCTAAAAAGGGAAGGTTGGAGACTGGACGATAATTAGCTAGCTCCATCGGATCAAGGGAAGGCCTCTTGAGTAAGGGCCTCACCACCGCCTCTTTAAAGGCGGCAGGAAAGGACCCCTCGCTCAAGGAGGCGTTCACCAGGCCCAGTAGCCAGCCTCGTGTCACTTCCCAGGATGCCAGTACCAACCAGGAGGGACACAGGTCCATTAAACATGTGGTCGGTCGCAGCCGTCCACGCAACCTATCCAAATCCTCGGGGGCAACAGACGCAAACTCCTCCCAGAGTGGTCTCACAAGACTCACTGTTGGCGGCTCCTCTGGTCCACTGAAGGGGGTCCATCCGCTCCGGATCTGAGCGATTTTGTCCTGCAGATATTCCCCAAACTCCTCTGCTCTGCCCTGTAGTTTCTATGAGTTTCTATGGCTATCAGAACTGGGCTGAAAAAATCTAAATGTAGAAATGTAGCATTGAGGTATAGAAACTATTTACTGTCATAGGTTAATTTCATATTTACAGCCCAGATCTGTTAATCCGGAATTGGGTTTTGGCGTAAATTATTTATCATCTAAATGAACAGTATTCTCAATTAGCATTGCTAAAATTTTACAGCTTGTTTAAACCAGGAATACAGATAATCATTTTGCATGATTGACTGTATTTTCAAAATGTAGGTGTGAGAAGTACCTTTTAGGATTTTTTTAAAAAATCTGGAACAACTGCTGTTCTAAGACATTGCAGGAAGAATACCTATAAGCAGTCTGTAAAAATATGTAGTTTAGTCGGCTACAGGAGTCAAGCTAAGTTAGGGAGTTCTCTTTATTGATTCTTTGAACTCTAGCAGTAAGATGTATACAGATTAATTTGGGTTTTTCAGCTGCACTATCAATCCAGTTTTTTTTTTCTTGTAAACCTCACTGAGAGCCCCGAGGTGGCACAATGGTTAGAGTGCAGCACTGCAGGCTACTTCAGCTGACTGCTAGTTGCACTTCGGCAGTTCATATCTCACCAGCTCAAGATTGACCTAGCCTTCCATCCTTCCAAGGTAGGTAAAATGAGGACCCAGATTGTTGGGGGCAATATGCTGACTCTGTAAACTGCTTAGAGAGGGCTGTAAAAGCACTATGAAGCAGTATATAACTCTAAGTGCTATTGCTAAATAGAAAAACTACCTTACTTTTGGCTATTTATTATGCACAAATGAGACATCTGACCAGAAAATTATTTGGACCACAAATAAACCCAAGTTTCTTTGGAGTTATAGCTCTCAATTCTTACAGGTAACTGGCTTAGATGTTGCATAACACACAAAGTCTGCCCATGACAAGTCACTACTGTCATGCAAGATAGCTATTAATTTTCATTATGGTACTTTAGACAATGCATAGGCCTGATGCACTCTGAGTCTGTTCTTGTCATTAGCATTTGAAAAATTCTGTGGTGCATTGCAGTTTGAAAGTTCATCTTGGGAGAAGAGAGCTGATGTTGCGACAGGACAATGTGCGATCTTGGTGTTCCAAGATCGCAGTCGAATTCCTGCTGCTGGACTGTCCATTCATACCTAAACCATCCCGCAGAGACAGTGATTGAGAAGGGCATCTCCTGCTGATCTCAGGGACACCGCAAAGTCCCTGAAAGATCCGGGAATAGCCTTTTTTTCCGGCGACAGAAACACAGCTAATGAAGCTGCTGAAGTTGGGATAGCTCCAGAACGGGAAGAAAGCGGAAAGAGAAAATGTGTCGAATTGGTGAGAAAAATTTTATTAGAGGAAGAGACTACCCAAGAAAAAAATTTAAGTTAAGATTGAAGACAAAAGACTAGGCAGCGAGATTGATCTGCATTGAACTTAGTGTGTTATCCAGTTTCTAATTTTTTTTTTTTTTCATGGATGGAACTTTTGCAGGGGCTCCCTATTTTTTAAACTGAATGGATTAATTTTTTCTTCTTTTTCACTTTTGCTTATACCTGTGGATTAAAATTCTCCTTTTTTTATAATGCTTGATTGGATTGATTAGATTGTTTTTGATCTCCATTTAAGGGTTTTTTTCTTTCTTAAGCTTGGAATATAAAGAAGAAAATAAGAAGGATTATAAAGAGGGTTGTAACAACCGGAGGAAAAGCAGTTACACTGCCACTTTGAGGCTGGAGGCTGGATACATTGTTTTTTCTTCTTTCTCACTTGAGATTCAAGGTTCTTTCAGCTTGTTTACTGACAGTGATAGTTGGAAGTGCACACGTTGTTTATACAGGTACCTTTTGGAAGTTCTATCACTAGCTATTGGAGAGAAGACAACATTTTGACTTGAAAGATAATAAATGAACCTGTTTGAAGTTTATTAAAATAGCCTTGAACCCTAAAGTGGCAGTATATGCAAAATTGAAAGAATGGCCCAGCAGGAAAAAGAAACTGTAACATTGCAAATGATTATGTTTGAAATTCAAAATCTATTAGTTGTGACAGAGAGAATTGAAAAGAGTTTGGAGAATATGGAATACAAAACACAAAAATCTGATGGAGAAACTGAGGATGTTTACCAAATGAAGAAAGTGGAGGGCAGAGTTCAAAAGATGGAAGAAAAAAATGAGCAAAGAGATAAGAAAACTGTGGATACTGATAACAAAGTGAGCGTGGTTGGTAATGGCAAGAGCGGAATATGGAAAGGGGAGATGGATGGATTGGAACTCTACCCCAGACTTCAAAGCACAGAAGAAGAAAAGAGAGAAAATTGATGGAGATAAGGAGATAAATCTTGATAGAAGCACTAGTGATAACCAAAGATAAGCTGATGGAAAGAGCAGATATTGGGTTTCAAGCTTTTGTGAGATACGAAAGGAACAGCATGTTGTCAAGGGAGGTTTATACAATATTTATTAATAATGTAACTAGAACATTAATGCTACAAATGGCAAGAGATATAAGACCGTACCATTGCTGGAGGGATACAGGTTGATGCAATGAAAATGTATAATAAAAATTAAGCTAAATTTATTTTACTAGTAGTATGTATAAAATGAAGCGATAATAGCTATAGTTAAATAACGATTCATAATGATAACAACACATATAGATATATTAGTTTGATAATATGAAATTTTATTTAACAATATATGATTATGAAAGGAGGTTTAAAAGCTTTATCTAGAATATGTTATAAAGTTGTATTGTGATTGAATGATTTTAGCATGATTTAACGGGATGTTATCATATAATCCTATTCTAGATTTTGAATATTATATAAAAAGGACGTAAAAACAATTATAGTCAAATTAATGTTGAGATGTAATAATTGTGATATACATGAATATAGGTGAATTTAAATATGCGATTTGATATGAAAAGCAGGTGGCGACTATGGAAGGGATGCATGGAAATACTGTAACCAACTGACACACTCTACAATTTGTGATGGAAGATGGGTTTTTTTTTTTAAGTTTGTCCTTGTTTAAAAAAAAATTGTTTTTTTTACAAAAAGAACGTTCATCTTGGTTTTCCTATTCAGTTCTACCTGGCTGAATGATTACTTCGATGAACACTTCAAAAAACTGATGAACCACTGAGTTTTTAAGGAAGTTGTTGTATAATAAGTCCTTTCCAAAAGATTCTTGGCTTTAGAAAATTTCCAGATTGATTTTGAACTGCCTTAGAAATAGTGTGTAATCTAGATCTGGGATGGCGAACCTATGGCACGGGTGCCACTGGTGGCACGCGGAATCATTTCTTACGGCACGTGAGACATTGCCTTGTCAGCTCCAGCATGCATGCATGTGGCCAACTGATTTCGGCCTTCATTTTCCGAACTTCCAGTTTGCGCGTTGGGCCGAATGTCCGGTTTGCACTTTGGGCCATTTTTCGTCCCCCAGAGGGCAAAAAACAGAGAGCGAAAACCAGCCCTATGAGCAACCTGGAAGTCCGATCTTGAACTTCCAGTTTCAGAATTTGACCATTTTTCACCCTCCTGAGGCTTCAGGAGGTTTCCCTGAAGACTCCGGAGTGAGAAAAATGGTGCCACAGGAAACCCAGAAATCCATTCCCGAACTTCTGGTTTGCACATTGGGCTGTTTTTCGCCCTCCGAAGGCTTCAGGAGGCTTTCCTATAGCCTCCCGAGAGTGAAAAATGGTCCAACAAGTCAGAAAGCGGGCCATTCCCAGCATCTTCAGAACTTCCGGGAGGTGGGGGAGGCCGTTTTTGCCATCCCCAGGCTCCTAGAAAGCCTCTGGAGCCTGGGAAGGATGAAAAACAGACCTACCTGGCCCACTGGAAGTCGGAAAATGGACCGTTTGCCGCCTCTGGAGGGCCTCTGGTTGGGTAGGGGAGGCCATTTTCACTTTCCCCAGGCTCCAAGAAAGCCGTGTGCACATGCGTGGGGCAGCAGGGGGTGGGGTGGGGGTTACACATGCATGCACAGGGGGAATGGTGCAGGGGGAATTAAGTTATGGAGCCCGATAGTGGCGCACTCGTGCTTTTGGTACCTGAGGCGAAAAAGGTTCACCATCACTGATCTAGATTATAATAAATGGTTCCAAAGAACTACTTGTTTGCAAAAGTGGTGGCCTCTTTTAAGCTTAGGTTATTGACTATCTATAAACACTCTCCTAAAAACTAAGAATTTTCAAAACTGATCACATACTGATTTAACATTTGTCTTAATTTGAAGAGTTGTTTCATTTCTCTATCAGCAATTCTCTGAATTGCATTCTTCATAATTTATGTAAAAACAAGGACTACATAAACAATAATGCAACTAGCTGTTTCAACAGTCATTAAAGCAGTTGTTTAAACAATTATCTTACTGAGCCATTTGTTTCCCACTGTTTTAGAATCATTGCTGATTAAAATTGTACACTAAATGATTATCCAATTCTTTTTTAAGGGATTAAGAAATCTTAACCCTCTCAGAGGATAAAATGCTGGTTTACGCTTGTGGTATAGCTCAGAGAAACCTGCCCAACCTGTTTTATTGTGTTTTGGAAACCGTTTGCATATCCTATCTTTAATGTTATTAGAATAAGAATCATTGCACCTCAGTGAAGATTTCTAGTGAATAAACTTCTATAAGATTATATTAGGTATTACTGGCTTCCAAGTGCAATTCAAGGTGCTGCAATTGAAACCTTTCATGGTGCTGGGCCAGAACCACCTATCTGACTATTTCTCCCCATTTACTAAGATCTGACTGACACAATCAGGATCCTGTCATTTAGACAATATCATATGGCAGGATTCAGGTTCCAGGTAGTTATCAACTTACAACCATTCATTTAGTGACAAAGTTATAATAGCACTGAAAAAAAGTTACTTATGACCAATTTTCACACTTATGATTATTGCAGTATCCCTGTGATTAAAAATTGAGTGTTTGGCAACTGGCATATATTTATGACTATTGCTGTGTCCCAGGGTCACGTGATCACCATTGGTTTCCCAGCTGACTTAAACAAGCAAAGTCAATGAGAGAAGCTAGGTTCACTTAATGACTGCATGATTCATTTAATAACTGCAATGATTCACTTAACTGGCAAAAAAGATCATAAAATGGGGCAAAAGTCACTTAACAGCTACCTTGCTTAGCAACCAAAATTTGGGGCTCAATTGTGGTTGTAAGTTGAGGACTACCCTGTTTTCCTGAAAATAAGACCTCCCCAGATAATAAGCCCAATTGGGCTTTTGAGCGCATGCAGTAAAAGAAGCCCTCCCCTGAAAAGAAGCCCTCCCCAAAAATATTGCAATACAGCAGCAGCTATGAGGTGACCATGCTCATCACCTCCTGCACCTCAACAATAAGACCTCCCCCAAAATAAGGCCAAACACTTATTTCAGGGGTCAAAAGAAAATAACACTCTGTCTTATTTTTGAGGAAACACGGTACCTATTACATTTCTCTACTATTGTTCCCACTCTTTATGACAAGATCTCATCTACCTGCCCTTTGAAAAGCATTAAAGATCTGGTATTTTTCCACAGGCAGAAAGAATGGCCCCACTGATTGTATGGTGGAATGTATTTTTCCACCACTTTATGCATTTGCATGTGTTCTAAATTATAATCTTAACAATTATTCTAAATCTAAATCTAAGATGCTTTATTATATAGATTTTGACTAATTTTTATTTACTAATATTGTAGATCACTTTTATTCATGGCCATATAAATTAAATAAAGTAGGCAAATTATCTATAAGACTCTCACTGTGGCACAAACATATACCACAAAGATTTTACAAGTGTCATGTTGTTTTACTCTTATCTTGTGCCCATGACAAATTAATGTGGTAATCATTGCAGTTTTAGTGTTGTTTTTCTTCTTGTCCCTAAACATTTATTATTTTTTGCTGTGGAGACAATGTTTAACTGGGTGATTCATGATAAAATTAGAAATTGAGATTTATCTGCTCTTTATTAGTCTTTTTAGGCCCTGTATGTCGGAATGCCTTTCTGTCTCTTGTACACTGCTATGACCATTGAAGTTTCAGCTATACAGTAGATATCTGGCTTCTGCACATGCACCATATTATGGAAGTGTCTTATGTGCATGGATTTAGCAATTTTGGGGGGAGAAAATAGACCTATGTTTAAAAAAAATGTCTTTCTGTGGTTGTACTTTTTACTGATTTTATATATTATAAAATATATAAATCATATAAACTAACCAGTTTCAACTTATTTTCTTGTTATTTGTAAATTTAACCCATGTGTTATATTTAATAAGTTTTATTAACATCGTGAAATTAGACCGAAACAAATTTAGGTTATAATCTGTTTTACCTATGATTCTGTAAAACAGGAATGTTGCTTTCTGCTTTTCTCAGCAGGTACTAAGAGATTTTCTTTAAAAGTCTATCACATTTCTTCATTGCGTTAATGGATTGAAGGAATTTGGTGTCATCTCATTAGTCTCTCTTAGAATTTCGTGGAATATACTAAGTCACAATATTAATCATACTTTCATGTAAGATCCTATGCATGATATGTTGGTTTCACAGGAAATCCTTCTCTGCCAGCACCTAGCCATATGCATCCTCTGAAATTTTCCATCACTATGCTCATTTAGAGCATCTGTCTGTTAGATCACCTTCCAGGGAACTCTGTGACTAGCATAGGTGTAGAATAGTGTCACATCCCAATACTCCCACACTTCACCAGCTTAATTATGACCCTGGTATTATTTCCTGCGGCTATTAGTACTGTTCTAGGTGAGTTTCCCATTCTCAAAATTGAAATTGTAACTCTCAGGGTTCAAGACCATTAGAATTGGTCTCAGGTTCACTAGTTCTTCAACCCATCAGAACCATAAATGGCACCTTTCTACCACTGCTACCATTCCAAGTACAGTTAGTAGGCCCCAATAACAGTAATTGTTATTTTTCTGTCACTTAGTTACCAATCTATCCCAATAGCTATATTGTCTTCTTCAGTGTCACAGTCCCAGCTACTGTATGTTTTGGACTATAAGATGCATCGGAGTATAAGATGTACCATGATTTTGAAGAGGTAATTTTTTTTCAAAAAAGTTTTTTTCACTCTGCAGGCCTCCCAAACCCTCTGCACGCCTCGTTTTTTGTAAAGAAAAAGGCCATGCAGAGCTTTGGGAGGCTCTTAGAGTGCTCCTGGGGGCTGGGGACAGGGAAAAAACAGCTCATTTTTTGCAAAAAAAAGGGGGGGCATGCAGAGGCTTTGGGAGGCTTGTTGAGTGCTCCTGGAGGCTGGGGGGGGCAAAAATGAGCAAAACCGGGCCTCCCCAGCCCTCAGGAGCACTTTGCAAGCCTCCAAAAGCCTCTGCACGTCCATTTTTGCAAAGGGGGTGGGGTTTCGGTAGGCCAAAAATGCTGTATTTAGTGTATAACACGCACCCAGATTTTCACCCACTTTTTTGAGGAAAAAAGGTGTGTCTTATATTCCGAAAAATATGGTAGGTCTCACCCTCACAGGTGATAGTAACCATAATGTCCCACTTTCTCTTGATCCAATATGGTAAATGTTCTGATTGCAGTGGTACTCTAGTTCAGGTCCTTTGCCTCAGCTCCTGTCAGCCATCCTCCAACGATGTCAACTATAGATGCTGTCATCATTTTTGAAATGTCCAACTAGCAATTCTAAGCCACTTCTACTATCCACCAATTCTGCAAGTCAGGAACCCTACAACAGCAGTTCCAGTGATAACTCCAATGGCTCTGATAGAAGAACAATTGTTCTCAAGTTGCCAGCTAGTTTGTTCAGACTAGTGAGTCAGTTGACAGCCACTTGAATGACCCAATTAGCTCAGAGGTTCCAATAACATCAGTGTGTGGCTAAGTAACCACCTGGTGGAGTATGTACAAATATATACAAACATATATCATAAGCTTCTTGACAGACAGGAAGTGAAACTAGGCAAAATCACATCAGATACCTGTACAATTAGTCCAGCAGCCCCCGAGGGCTGTGTGCTCTCTCCACTTCTCTTCTCTCTACACAACAATGACTGCATCTCAAAAGACCCCTTTGTTAAAGTACTGAAGTTTGCAGATTATACAACAGTGATTGGTCTCATTTGAGATAATGACGAATTTGCAAACAGACGGGAGTAGTTGAACAACTAGCCATGTGGTGCAATTGGAACAATCCTGAACTAAACACACTCCAAACTGTAGAAATGGTGGTAGATTTTAGGAGAAACACTCCTATATTACCACCTCTTATAATACTAGACAACACAGTATCAACAATAGAGACCTTCAAGTTTCTAGGTTCTATCATATCTCAAGACTTAGAATGGACAGCTAACATAAAAAACGTCATCAAAAAAGCAGAACAAAGAATGTTCTTTCTGTGCCAACTCAGAAAGCTCAAACTGCCCAAAGAGCTGCTGATTCAGTTCTACAGATGAATTATTGAGTCTGTCATCCACACCTCTATAACTGTCTGATTTGGCTCTGTAACCAAACAAGACAGACACAAGACTTCAATGGATAATTAGAACTGCAGAAAAAACAATTGCTTCCAACCTGCCTTCCATTGAGGACCTGTATACTGCACGAGTCAAAAAGAGGACTGTGAAAATATCTACAGACCCCTCACATCTTGGACATAAATTGTTTCAACTTCTACCCTCAATGATGCTATAGGGCACTGCACAGCATAACAAATAGACACAAGGACAGTTTTTCCCTGAATGCCATCACTCTGCTAAACACTAATTCCCAGAACATTGTCAAACTATTTACTAAGTCTGCATTACTATTATTCTTCTCATCATTCCTATTACCTATCTCCTCCCACTTATGACTATAACCATGTTGCTTGCATTTTTACAATTTATATCATTCTGTTTGTTTCCTAGTATGATTTGATTGCTTATTAGTAACCTATGACTATCACGTAGTATTTGTTGTATCTTATGATTCTTGATGAATGTATTTTTTCTTCTTTTTCCTTTTATGTACTCTGAGACAGTGACGTGCGGTGACGTTTATGACTGGTGAGGCTGGTGACGTCATCAAACCACGTGGTTGCTCCGATCGCAGGGGCGCAGCCCAAACGGAGAAGTTTCTTCAGCTCCAGCCTCAATCAGCGCAGCCGCGGTCCCCTTCATCTTGCCTCAGGAAGGAGGGGAATGGGACCATGTGTGCAGGGGAAGGGGATCGCGGCTCTGCTAATCTGAGGCTGTGCGCTGAGGAGCCGCCTGCACACGTAGTCCCATTCCCCTTGCAAGGATCCCGGGCTCGCCCGATGTAAAAAATGCCTAGGTACCGTGTTTCCCCGAAAATACAACCTGTCCCGCGCTCACTGACCTAGCGGTATCCTGAAAGCGCCAAGTTACAGGAGCCGGGGGTGGGGGGAGCGCCCACGTTGCTTGCCGCCTTCAGTATACCGCTAGGTTGGGGAGTGCCTGCTGCCGCCGCCCGCTGCCGCCCCGCGCTGCCGCCGCCCCGCGCCGCCGCCGCCCTATGCCGCCCCGCGCCGCCGCCGCCCTATGCCGCCCCGCGCCGCCGCCGCCTGCTGCCGCCCCGCGCCGCCGCCGCCTGCTGCCGCCGCCGCCCCACGCTGCCTGCCGCGCCACCGCCGCCCCGTGCCGCCCCGCCGCCGCTGCCCCGCTCCGCTCCGTGCATAACATCCAAACTCCAAAACTTCCAGCATCGGCCGCTCTAGGAGTGCTCTCTATGGTGGGCCGGCTGCTGCCGGACAGAGAGTTTTCCGGACAGAGTCTTCCAGCAGCCGGCCCACCATAGAGAGCACTCCTAGAGCGGCCGATGCTGAAAGTTTTGGAGTTTGGAAGTTATGCGCGGAGCGGCAGCGGGCGGCGGCGGCGCGGGGCGGCAGCGGGCGGCGGCGGCGCGGGGCGGCAGCGGGCGGCGGCGGCGCGGGGCGGCAGCGGGCGGCGGCGGCGCGGGGCGGCAGCGGGCGGCGGCGGCGTGGGGCGGCAGCGGGCGGCGGCGGCGCGGGGTGGCAGCGGGCGGCGGCAGCAGGCACTCCCCAACCTAGCGGTATTCCGAAGGCGGCAAGCAATGTGAGCGCTCCCCCCACCCCCGGCTCCTGTAACTTGGCGCTTTCAGGATAACGCTAGGTCAGTGAGTGCGGGACAGGTTGTATTTTCGGGGAAACATGGTACCTAGGCATTTTTTGCATCGGGCGAGCCCGGGATCCTTGCAAGGGGAATGGGACCACGTGTGCAGGAGGCTCCTCAGCGCACAGCCTCAGATTAGCAGAGCCACGATCCCCTTCCCCTGCACACGTGGTCCCATTCCCCTCCTTCCTGAGGCAAGATGAAGGGGACCGCGGCTGCGCTGATTGAGGCTGGAGCTGAGGAGCCTCCTGCACACGTGGTCCCATTCCCCTTGCAAGGATCGCCCGATGTAAAAAATGGTGAGATCGGCACACTTGGGGCTGCTGCTGAGATGTCCAAGGAGGCTAAAGCAAGCCGCGCGCCTCTCCCAGCCACTTTCACGGCTTCCTGGAGTAATTCTTTTTTATTTTCATGATGAGAGTGGTGAGGCTCCGCCTCCCCTGCCTCCCCTG
Organism: Natrix helvetica; assembly: GCF_964273705.1. Lineage (NCBI taxonomy): Eukaryota > Metazoa > Chordata > Lepidosauria > Squamata > Natricidae > Natrix > Natrix helvetica. The sequence goes on from NC_138550.1 coordinate 47,997,950, forward strand.
ACTGCACGTCCCTGCTCTGAGAGCACATGCACCAAAGACAAATTCCTTGTGTGTCCAACCACACTTGGCCAATAAAGAATTCTATTCTATTCTATTCTATTCTATTCTATTCTATTCTATTCTATTCTATTCTATTCTATTCTATTCTATTCTCTCTCTCTCTACACACACACACACAAAATATTGGTTTTCTTGAATATAAGTATACTCTTTGATTTTTTAATTCATTGGGAATTAAAATGAATGATTTCCTGTTTAAAGTTCAATCTTATCATCTAAACCTTCTCTTACTTTTTAAAAATTAATTTATTCCTGCAGGACATATCTGCCTAATTTAGTAAGATATCTGTATACGGTGAAGTAATAAATATCACTTATATGTGCAATTCCTGTCACTATCCTCTGCTTCCTCCTCCTCTTCTTCCGCTGTGATATATATCTATTTAACATGACCAGGAGAGCAGTCATTTTAGTCCACTACAGCAAAATAATAATAATGATGATGTTGATTATTATTATTATTATTATTATTATTATTATTATTATTATTATTATTATTATTATTATTATTATTATTATTATTTAGCCAAGACATTGGTATCAGTTTGGAATTGACAAATGTGCAACAATGGCAACTAAGGCAGGCAAGGTCCTAGAAGATGATGGAATACAACTTGAGAATGAAGAAATTATAAAGCCAGTAAAACCAGAAGGAGGCTACAAGTACTTGGAGATTTTAGAGGCCTCTGACTTAATGCATAATAAAGTCAAGGAATTAACCTCAGCTAAGTACATTCGACGAATTCAGAAGATATTAAAGTCCAAACTGAGTGGAGGAAACATCATAAAAGGCATAAATACCTGTAATTCAATACTTTGCAGGAAAAATTGACTGGACCCAGATGGAGTTGGACAATTTGGACAGAAAAACAAGGAAGCTTATGACAATGAATCATGCTTTGCACCCTAAATGTGATGTTGACCGATTGTATCTACCAAGAGCAGAGGTGGTCGAGGACTCCTACAAGTAAAGCAGACTGTGGAAGAAGAAAGACACAGCTTGAATGATTACATCCAGAAAAGTGAAGAACCAATGATTAAGGAAGTAAATAAAGGAGGCCTTTTGAAGACAACTAAGTTAAAAGCTGAATATAAGAAAGAAGTAATTGAGAAGCGAGCTGAAAATTGGAAAAGCACAGCTATGCATGGCCAATACTTGAAAAGTATTGAAGGCAAAGCTGACCAAAAAATAACTTGCAACTGGATAAGATCAGGAGTACTGAAAAAAGAAACAGAAGGCTTTATTTGGCAGCTCAAGAACAAGCCTTAGCCACAAACTGCATGAAGGCAAAAATTCAACATGTTACCACCAACAGCAAATGTCGTTTCTGTAATGAGAAAAATGAGACAGTCGACCATTTGATCAGTGGGTGCAGCAAAATTTCACAAACTGACTACCTACAACGCCATGACTGCGTTGTTAAGATTATTCACTGGAAATTGTGCCAAAAGTTTGGATTTGAGTACAGCAAAAACCACTGGGAACATCAGGTTGAGAAGGTTTTAGAGAATGAGAAAGGCAAAATCTTGTGGGACTTCAGAATCCAGACTGACAGGCACTTGGCTTACAACACACCTGACATAACAATAATTGAAAAGAAAAAAGTATGGTTCATTGACATTGCAATACCTGGTGATGCACGAATTGAAAATAAACAGCAAGAAAAAAATCACAAAATACCCGGACTTGCAAATTGAGGTTGAGCAACTGTGGAAAAAGAAATCATGTGTTGTCTCAATTGTAATTGGAGCCCTTGGAGAAATACCTAAAGGCTACCTCGCTATTTGAAAATTCTAAATTTACCTGACTTGAACATTCTGACTCTACAAAAAACCACCCTACTTGGAACAACTTATATCCTCCGACCTTACCTTAACAGTTTCTAGGTCCTTAGTTAGGACTCGAGCTGTTAGGCTACCAACCAGCCCCAAAGGCTGGGAATCTCACCAAAGATTTACATCATCATCATCATCATCATCATCATCATCATCATCATCATCATCATCATCTTATGACTAATGGAGAAGAACTGTGTGAGGTTGAAATTAAATGAGGCATTTTCCAGGGTGACTCCTTTTCACCCCTACTTTTTATACTGTCAACGCTACCACTCACAACCATTTTGAAGAAGGTGAACTGTGGATACGAACTTGCAAAGAAAGGATTGAAAATTTTGCATTTGGTGTACATGGATAATTTGAAGCTGTTTGGTAAAACAAATGCTGAAATGAATTCATTAATTGAAAGCACAAAAGAATTTAGCCAAGACATTGGTATGCAGTTTGGAATTGACAAGTGTGCAACAATGGCAATCAAAGTAGGCAAGTTCATAGAAGACGATGGAATACAACTTGAGAATGAAGAAATGATAAAGCCAGTAAAACCAGAAGAAGGTTACAAGTACTTGGGGATTTTAGAGGCCTCTGACTTAATGCATAATAAAGTCAAGGAATCAACTTCAGCCAAGTACATTCAAAGAATTCGCAAGATATTAAAGTCCAAATTGAGTGGAGGAAACATCATAAAAACAATAGATACCTGGGCAATAACTGTGATTCAACACTCTGCAGGAATAATTGACTGGACCCAGATGGAGTTGGACAATTTGGACAAAAAAAACAATGAAGCTTATGACACTGAATCATGCCTTGCACCCTAAAAGTGATGTTGACCAATTGTATCTACCAAGAGCAAAGAACTCGAATACTCCTACAAGTAAAGCAGACTGTGGAAGGAGAAAGACACAGCTTGGATGACTACTTTCAGAAAAGTGAAGAACCAATGATTAAGGAAGTAAATAAAGGAGGTCTTTTGAAGACAACTAAGTCGAAAGCTGCATACAAGAAAGAAGTAATTGAGAAGTGAGCTGAAAATTGGAAAAGCAAAGTTATGCATGGCCAATACTTGAAAAGTATTGAAGGCAAAGCTGACCAAAAGCTAACTTGGAACTGGTTAAGATCAAGAGTAATGAAAAAAGAAACAGAAGGCTTTATTTTGGCAGCTCAAGAACAAGCCTTAGCCACAAATTGCATGAAGGCAAAAGTTCAGCATGTTACCACCAACAGCAAATGTCGCCTCTGTAATGAGAAAGATGAGACAGCCAACCATTTGATCAGTGGGTGCAGCAAAATTTCACAAACTGACTACCTACAACCTCAAGTTGCTAAAATCGTTCATTGGAAATTGTGCCAGAAGTTTGGATTTGAGTACAGCAAAAACCACTGGGAACATCAGGTTGAGATGGTTCTAGAAAATGAAAAAGTCAAGATCTTGTGGGATTTCAGAATTCAGACTGACAGGCACTTGGCCTACAACACACCTGACATAACAATAGTTGAAAAGAAAAAAGTTTGGTTCATTGACATTGCAATACCTGGTGATGCGTGAATTGAAGATAAGCAGCAAGAAAAAAATCACAAAGTACCGGGACTTGCAAATTGAAGTTGAACGACTGTGGAAAAGGAAATTGAGTGTTTTCCTGATTGTAATTGGAACCCTTGGAACAATACCTAAAGGGCTACCTCGCTATTTGTAAATTCTAAACTTATTGGACTTGAACATTCTGATTCTACAAAAAACCCAACTTGGAACACCTTATGTCCGCCGACGTTGCCTTGACAGTTCCTAGGTCCTTGGTTAGGACTCGAGTTGTTGAGCTACCAACCAGCTCCAAGGGCTGTGAATCCCACCAAAGATTAAATAACAACAACAACAACAACAATAATAATACCTAGGACTGCCGCAGCAAACTGTATCAACCATTAGCACCAATCAATTGTATTTGTGATGCATTTTTGAATGTTCAGTTAAGCATGGCTTTAGATGGGAACTATCAAGAAAGAAACGGTTTAATACTTGCTGCTCAAGAACAAGCACTACAAACTAATGCCATGAAAGCGAAGATACAAAAATCCACTAATGATTCAAACTGCCGACTTTGCAATGACAAAGTCGAAACTGTTTCACATTTAATACATGAATGCAGCAACATTGCAAAAATTGATTACAAAGCTAAACACGACCGAGTTGCTAAATTAATCCATTGGTCATTATGTAAAAAATACGACTTACCTGTATCCAAAAAGTCATGGGAACATAAAGTGAAAAAAGTTATTGAAAATGAGAAGGTGAACATCTTGTGGGACTTTCAAATACAGATGGATGGTTATTTGGAGCACAACATATCAAATATCACAGTTGTTGAAAACCGAAACATACAATGTATTAATATCTTGGTACCAGGAGACACCAGAGTCAAAAAAAAAGAACTGGAAAAAAATCACAAAATATTGTGACCTGGCCATCGAAACTACACGATTATGGATGAAACATATAACAGTGGTACCCATTGTCATCGGTACCATGGTACTTTGTACCATGTCCAAGAATTTTATAAAATACACCAAGGAATTGCAGCTTCCTGCAATAACACCAGCGGAACCTCAAAAAACTGCGTTACTCAGAACATCGTATGTCTTAAGAAGGTACTTGGTTGATACCTAGGACACTGGCAGCAACCTGAATCAACCAGTAGCACCAGTCAATGGTATTTGTGATGCATTTTTGAATGTTCAGTTGACTCAGTTTCATGTTTAATGAATAAAGTATATTATAATTATTATTGTAATAATAATAACAACAAAATGTAAAGATTAGCAGATGTATTAGAAAGCAAGGATCATATAGTGTTTAACATATTACGATCACAGAAATACAAAGTTGTCCATTGATAATCATGGAAACTCACAGAATTGCTTTAATTCAGTTCAATCTAGTGGAGCAAATTGAAGCAATGTGATGCATGCTAAGTTAAACTATGAAGGAGAGGTAAGACATTATTTATTACATTTTTACCTGGACCTTATTACTTTATAAGTAATTCAAGGCAGTGAACATACATAATAAAACATGATAAAATTGGAGCCAGGATTTTAGTTGCTAAGTGTTGTTGCTATTACCGTAGCAAGTCATCACATGACTGGACCTGATTTCCAACTATTTTTACTATAGTTATTAAGCAAATAATTGCAATCATTAAGTGAATCCTGTTGATTGTGCAACAGTTGAATAAGTTGTAAGATATATTTTCTGACAACACAGTAACTTTGAACCATCATTAAATAAACGGTCGTAAATTGAGGATTACCTCTATTCTTTCTTCGTCCTATTTTCCCCACAACACCTCACCCTGTGAGGTGAATTGGACTGAGAGATAATAATTGTCCCAAAGTTACCTAACTGGCTTTCATGCTTAAGGCGAGAGTAGAATTTACAGTCTCTTGGTTTTTAAATGAATATTTCTACCTGGTTAAAATTTATACCACTATGCATTTGCCAGTTATGAAAGCTATTAATGTGTTCTGAATTAGCCAACTGCTTAGATAATTAGATAAACATAAATCTGAAGTATGAGTTGCTTAGTATCCAGGAGTAATCATATATCTAATTTGGCAAATCTTAAAATACTTTCTGTAATTTACAAAGCTTTGGTTTTGAAGAACAGATCTCTGAAATCAGTGCTAAATATATAAATAAAGCCTTAAGCATCTGTTTTAGAACTCAAGCTAAACAAACTGTTAAACACAGTAAATTCCTTTGTAAATGATAAACAGAACTTTCAATTGTATTTTCAGGAGGAAAAAAATGACATGCATCCCCTGCTTCCCCTGTAATTTTATCCTGAAAACAGTTACTCAGATTACAAGGGAAAAAATGTAGGTTTATTTACAGAAACCAATGATTTCATAAGATTGTACAGTACATTAACATATTCATTTCAGCAGAATAAGAGACATCTTGGTTGCCATCATCATACACAGTAAGAGATTATTGACAAACATTTAGGAAGAAGGCACATCATCATCTTAGGTGACACTGATCTCTACAGAAGTCAGGAAAAAAACTTGGCTTTGCAATACAGGGACAAGATCTAGGAGAAATGATCTCAACCCCTGGGAAGTAGTTAAGGAGCACAAGAGTAATAATGGGAATTTTTCTACAAATGCGCCTCTCACTAATATATTTAACCAGTTATCTGTGTATTCAACTGTATTAAAATTATTTAAAAAGTCAAGTTCAGTTTCTCTCCTGAATACTGTGATTTCTAAATACAGGAAACGATATGCCAGTTGAAGAGGAAATTAGATTAGTCTACAGCTTTGCAAATAAATGGTCTTTTTTCTCTCTAAATAAATATCTCTGAACTTGAAGCTAGATAAACATATATATCACTTACATTTAATAACTGTTTTGACCAAATCATCTAGCAAATCTACTCACAGAATTTTCAACACACAGACAGGAAATAGATAAAAAGTCCATTTGACTATAGTTCTTCCAAAATCTGCTGCATGCAATTCATCACAGTTCTAGAAGTTCTCATTACAAATTCTATATGTTTTCAATTTCATACAATTTTGCTGTTTTATTCTTGCTGATATATTCTAGGCACCCTGTACATCCCCTTAGTGGGAACTGTGGCCGCTGATACATCTACAGCTCCCACTTGACGAACTTGGCCCTGTCTAATCATGTTATATACGAGGCTAGACCTACTACAGCTACGAGATTCCCCCCTCTCGCAGCTATGGCCTCCTGTCCTTTCAAGGGCCCACCTTGAGGACGGGTTCATTAACCCAGAGAGGTGGAGGAAGCGCACGTTAAGGGGTTTTTTAATTAAATGTTTTTTAAAAGTTGTAAGGGGTTATAAGGATGGGGGGGGGAACAGGTCAGGAGGGATGGGAGAGCCAGGCACCTGGGTGTGGTCGAAGGAGGAGGGAGCGGAGTGGGGGAGGAGAGGGAAGATAGCATTCTTGCGCAGGGCTCCCTGATACCAACGGTCGTGGGGAGGGGCAGGTGCGAGGACAGATCAAGAACGTGTAGTCGGTTGGGAGACCGGGGTTTTTGGTCATTCCCGGTCGTTTGTACCAACCCCTGCATACTAGGTGGTCAGGATCTACAGACCCGAGGCCTGAGACTGTTGTTATGCAACGCGAGGTCCGTTGTCAATAAGGCCCCCCTCATTCACGATCTAATTTCGGAGGGGGAGCCGGACCTCGCAGGAATAACCGAGACCTGGTTGGGCCACGAGGGAGGTCTACCCCTCGTGGAAATGTGCCCGCCAGGTTATCGAGCATTTCACCAGCCTCGGGCCCAGGGAAGGGGCGGTGGGGTAGCAGTGATTATCCGGGAAGACTTGGAGCCGAGAGAGTTCACTGTGCCACAGACATCCGGGTGTGAGTCCCTCGTCGTGAGATGGGGCCCAGGGAGGCAGTTGGGCCTGCTGATAGTATACCTGGCTCCTCGCTATACATCAGCGGCCCTGCCTGAACTCCTCGAGCTGATCTCATCGGTGGCGGTTGAGACCCCCAAACTTGTAGTGATGGGGGATTTTAATCTGCCGTCGATGGGAGAAGCATCTGAGGGGGTTCGGGAGTTCATGGCTTCCATGACAGCCATGGACCTGACCCAGTTAATTCAGGGCCCTACTCACGAGGGAGGCCACACGCTGGACCTTGTCTTTGTCTCTGGCCAGTGGACGAGTGATCTGGGAATAGGGGACCCAACTATTATTCCCCTGTCATGGTCAGATCACTCACTTCTCCGGCTTAACTTCCCTGGTGCTACACCCCGCTGCGGGGAGGCGGAGCCGGAAGGTATTAGATGGTTCCGCCCCAAGCGCCTGATGGAACCAGATAGGTTCCAGACGGAGCTTGGGCCACCTCCTGTAGACCTGACCCGCCCCCGAGTAGAGGACCTGGTAGACGCATGGAATAGTGCGACTGCCGGGGCCCTAGACCGGGTGGCGCCTTTGCGGCCTCTCCTGCGGCGACGAACCACCCTGGCCCCTTGGTTCACCGAGGAGCTAAGGGTGATGAAACGCCACAAGAGACGCCTAGAGAGTCGTTGGAGATCCTCCCGTTCCGAATTCGACCGAGCACAGGCACGAGCCTATTTGAGGACGTACCTTGTGGCATTAAGAGCGGCCAAACGTCAATATTGCGCCGCTCTTATTGCGTCCGCAGATAACCGCCCTGCTGCCCTGTTTCGGGTGACTCGCTCCCTCTTATTTGAGAGACTGCGGGAAGCCCCTTTACAGGGCAGAGCAGAGGAGTTTGGGAAATATCTACAGGACAAAGTCGCTCAAATCCGGATGGGATGGGCCCCTTTCAGTGGTCCAGTAGAGACGCCCGTGGCGAGTCTTGAGGGACCGCTTTGGGAGGAGTTTGACTCGGTTGCCATCGAGGATTTGGACAGGTTGCGTGGACGTCTGCGACCCACCACATGTTTATTGGACCCGTGTCCCTCCTGGCTTGTACTGGCATCCTGGGAGGTTACGCGCGACTGGCTCCTGGGCCTAGTGAACGCCTCGTTGGGTGAGGGGTCTCTACCGGCCGCCTTGAAAGAGGCGGTGGTGAGGCCCCTGCTCAAGAAGCCTTCCCTGGACCCAACGGACCTAGTCAATTATCGTCCTGTCTCCAACCTTCCTTTTTTAGCGAAGGTTGTAGAGAGTGTGGTGGCACAGCAGTTCCCACGCCACCTGGAAGAAAATGATTATCTAGACCCGCGCCAGTCCGGCTTCCGACCCGGGCACAGCACGGAGACGGCCTTGGTCGCATTGGTCGATGATCTCTGGAGGGCCAGAGATAGGGGTTGTTCCTCTATCCTGGTCCTATTAGACCTCTCGGCGGCGTTCGATACCATCGACCATGGTATCCTGTTGCACCGGCTAGAGGGGCTGGGAGTCAGGGGCACCGTTTTACGGTGGTTTGGCTCCTACCTCTCTGACCGGACGCAACGTGTGTTGGCAGGGGAGCAGAGCTCGACCCGGAGGTCACTCACATGTGGAGTGCCACAGGGATCGGTGCTCTCGCCTCTCCTGTTCAACACATATATGAAACCGCTGGGTGAGATCATCCGTGGTTTTGGGGTGGGATATCATCTGTATGCTGATGATACTCAGCTATACATTTCCACCCCGAACCACCCCAATGAGGCCGCCGAAATGATGTCCCGGTGTTTGGAGGCCGTACGGGTCTGGATGGATGGCAACCGACTAAAACTCAACCCTTCCAAGACGGAGTGGCTGTGGCTTCCGGCCCCCCGGTTCAACCAGGTGCTTCCATCTCTGGCCATTGGGGGCGTGCAACTAGCCCCCATGGAACAGGTGCGCAATTTGGGCGTCCTCCTAGATGCCTGGCTGTCCATGGATCACCATGTAACAGCCGTGGCGAGGGGGGCGTTCCATCAGGTCCGCCTGATGCGCCAATTGCGCCCCTTATTGGACCGGGATGCCCTACGCACAGTCACCCATGCGCTAGTGACGTCTCGCCTGGACTACTGCAATGCTCTCTACATGGGGCTTCCCTTGAGATGCACTCGGAGACTGCAGTTGGTCCAGAACGCGGCCGCGCGGGTGATTATGGGGAGGACTAGATACTCCCCTGTAACACCTCTCCTGCGCGAGCTGCACTGGCTTCCTGTAGTCTACCGAGTGCGTTTCAAGGTTTTGATTATGATCTTTAAAGCGCTTCATGGCACAGGGCCTAGTTACATGCAGGATCGCATCCTGCCCCATACATCCCTACGACCAATCCGCTCACACAGAGAGGGACTTCTTCGGGTGCCGTCCGCCAAACAGTGCCGGGGGGCGACACCCAGGAGCAGAGCCTTCTCTGTGATGGGCCCAGCCCTGTGGAATGACCTCCCCCGTGACATCAGGACTACTTCCGATCTCCGCTCCTTCCGTGTACAGCTGAAGACCCACCTCTTTCAATTATCTGGCCTGGCTCAACCGTAAACTTCTCTTACTCCTCCTGACAGTTCTTTTAAATTTTAAAAACCTTAAATTTTAAATTGTGCTTTACAATTGGGGTATTTTTAATGGTGACTTTTAATTGTCCAATGTGATGTAATTTGGTACCTCCTCCGTGTATGTATGTCCTGTATATATGTATGTTTATGTGTTGTATATGTTTTTATATGCCCCACTGTACGCCGCCCCGAGTCCTGTCTGGAAAGGGAGCGGCTAATAAATTTAAGTTTATTATTATTATTATTATTATTATTATTATTATTATTATTATTTCCCATTAGAGCTCTTTTATCCCAATGGCCTGTTATATTTTGTGATAGGACTTTGTCTTTCCAACTATATATGTGATAAGTGCGTGTAATTTATGCACAGGTTTAGTGTAGATCCAGAGTACTTACTTTCATAGATTTAATCTTTTGTTAGGGGAGAAAAGGGTGTAACGCGACTAGTATTAGCCATGGGCTATATGAAAAGATGTTTATGGCATGAAATAGTTTTTATTTCTGTAAAACGGTAACTACGGACTCTTATACACATGCACAAATTTCTCCCTTTCTGTGGCGAGTTAAAAAGGGGTCCAGGAAGAAGTGGCCAAATCCACACAGACCCTCCCTAAGCTTTCTGCACTGGTAGCTATTATTTATGGAATTGTGCGTGTACCGGAGAGAGAATCCACCTTATGGGAAGTATAGGGCAAGTCAGGGCGCTTTTTTCCCTGTTGCAATTTCCCGGAGCCTGTATTGCTGGGAGTTTCTGCTTAGCGTGAGTGAGCAACTAAGTAAGCGAAGAGGAGAGGTCGGCGCCTTTCTCTCGGATTTCGGCTGCCCTTAGCGTCGGGCACCACCAGCGGAGCACACAACAGGGCTGTGGCCGGGCGGAAGTGACGGCCGTTTCACCTGCTGGGCTGCGAGGGGACAGAGGAGGGCGGCGCGAGCCGGCGAGTGTCCGTTGGGAATTCGCTCGAGAGTCGCTCCTTTTCCTTTGGCTGCCGGCGACTGCTGTCTCTCTCGCTCTCCCCGCCATGGCATCGCTGCTGCCGTTCTTCTGGGCTATAACGTTTCTTTGCGCAGGTAAGGCTGGAAGTCAGCTAGGAAGAGCAGAAGACCCCCCCTCTCGCCCCTCCTCCGTTTGCCCACCCCAACCGCCTTTGCCCCCTCCCGCTCTTCTCTCGCCACCCCTCGGTCGCCCAGCGTTTCTTTCGCCAAACTCTCCCCGGGAGATGGGAAAACAAAGGCTCCGAGTTAAAGGGACTGGAGCTTGGATGGATCGCGTTGCGAAATGACTCTGTGGCTCCTGTATTGTTGGGGCTTCTCGGGAGGGATCGGTTGGGAAAGGGCTCCGAAGAGGGGCGTGAGAGGGGAAGAAAAGAAACGCGCCTTTTTTTTTGCCGACTACTGAGTCCTTTTTTTTAAAAAAAAAAACAACCTTAGCGGTTCTCTTCCCTATGTTAGTTTTAAAAAACACTAGTATGTCGGCCTCTTTCTTTTGGTGAAATCTTACCCTCTGGGGGGGTGGAGCGAGCAGGAGGTATCAGGATTTCACTCTCTGATGATTCACCGGAGGCATTGTTGTGAGCTCTGGACTCGCATAACTACTACCCTTCCCTACGCCCAGTAGCAAAGTCCTTCGCCCTCTCAAGTAGTGAGCCAGGCGAAGACTTAAATTGAAAGATGTAAGAGCAAATCGTGTTTTTAAGAGAAGCGCTTACAATTGCACTTGTTAAAAAAAAAAAACTTTCGCAAGTTTTAACCACCCACATGATCTTTACTCCATAAATCCGTGTGATATGAGTCAAGTACTGCCAAAATATTTCCAAATAAGCTGCCCTGATGTAGTTCTGATAGTCCTTGGAAAGGGCTTCAGAAGCTAAATGAAACAAAAGCTTTTCCAACAGTCTCTTTCTGATCAGAACGTGGCCTTATTTTGCTTCAAAGCAACAAGGTCTCACCACCTTTGCAAAAGTACGAAAAGAACATTTAAGGGTACCAGTTGCCGCCCGATTTAGGACTCGTTCTTTGCTTTTTTGAAACTTAAGTTTCATAGCTTTCCTAAATGAAGAACAAAGGAGTTATTTGAAATAGATAAACCTCACCCATTTCAGACCAACCTGTATTGAAATTAGGGCTTCTAATTGACAAGACTATACTCAGATGTTTATGATTGGACAAATTTACCCTTACCTACCATTTTAGACCCACATTGAGAAAAATAACATTCAAGTGATAACCTAAATTAAAATTAGTAACTAACCTTATTTGAATATGTATTCTTGTACGGTAACAACTAGAAGTACAGGTAAAACAAGAAGACACTTGCTTAAATATTATGCTAGATCAGCGATGGCCAACCTTTTTTGGTTCGCGTGGGGGGAGCGCAGGGGGGGTTGTGTGCAGGCATGCCGCACCCATAATGCAATGCGCGACTGAGCCAGTGCGCATGCGCGCACTACAGCCACTCCCCCCCCATTTTTACATGGTTTTTTTGCCCTCCCCAGGCTCCAGAGGCTTTATAGGAGCCTGGGGAGGGCGAAAAGAGCCTCCCCCCCTGGAGGCCCTCCAGAGGCTTCAGGGATCGTCTGGAGGCTTCCCTGAAGCCTTCGGAACGCTTAAAGCGCCCCTCCGAGCAAACCAGAAGTGACTTCTACTTTGCTCGGAGGCTCGTTTTAAGCGTTCCGAAGGCTTCAGGGAAGCCTCCGGATGGTCCCTAAAGCCTACGGCGTGGGTGGAGGGGACATTTTTTGCCCTCCCCAGGCTCCTATAAAGCCTCTGGAGCCTGGGGAGGGCGAAAAATGACTTTTAAAAACGGTGAACTCAGTGCCTTGCGTGCCCCGACAAATGGCTCCGCGTGCCACCTGTGGCACACGTGCCATAGGTTCGCCATCACTGTGCTAGATCCTGAAAGTTTTATGTAGCAAGTACTAAGCTTATACAAATATGTTGGTTATTTAGAAGATATCTTCAGGTGTTCTCCAACACAACATTTTAAAATTAAATTGGTATGCCACCCCACTCCCAGAAACAGGCATTGGGTGGTCTACATTTTTTTAAAAAAATATACACAGATCTTTATGAAGGATTATCTTTATAAAGTTGAATTATAATAGGATTTAAATCATTTAAATGCTACAAAACTGCTGTCTTGCTATAATTATTTCCTGTGTTCAAGATACAACTATCAAACTGCACACAGTTAGAATTCAATTTATACCAACACCTGTGAGGTTAAAAGCTAGGGAAACTAAAAGCTTTTCAGCACTTTCCAGCTCTTTGTTTCCTGTCCAGATATCTTATGCCACTGTTGATGTCATAGTTTTGCAACATTACTCATAGGATAAAAATTATTTTGAGTCATCAAGCAATATTTTGTGTACATATCAATGTCTGTATATCATATTCACTTTTAAATACAAACTACTGAAATAGGAAATTGAAACAGCTATTTCCTCAGATATTAGTGAACTGATTATGATTCACAAAATGTTTCCCCAAACCTTAACAATTTAAAAATTCAAATTTTGCCTTGTAACAATAACTGTAAAATAATTCTCAACATCCTATAGAATCTGAGCAGGCAATTTTAGCTGTGTAAACTTGGCAGAACCACATATCTGTACAGGAGATGTGCCCTGTAGAAATGATCCTGTCAATCTTCCTTTTGCTTGCTACCTAGTCACAAAATTCTAAAGCTAAAACATCTGTAAATGTACATTTTTAAAACTTGTAAATTATGCATGTTCAGAAGTTTTGTTTTAATAACTTCAGACTAGTTAAAAGGTACTACTTTTTAAACTCAATCTAAGGGTTTCAAAAATATTCAAAAATAAGGATAGTCCTCAACTAACTACCAGAGTTGGGACTGGAATTTCCATCATAAGTCATTGCAGTCATAAGTTGAGTCAGACTTGATTCTAAATCAATTTTTACAATTGTCATAAAGTGAATCATGACAATTGTTAAGTGGATTCAGCTTTCTGAATGGGTGTCTTTTTTGCTAAATTATGATCACATGACTTCAGGATGTGCAACAGGTTGTAAATGTGAGTTACTTGCCAAGTGCTGAAATTGTGATCACTAGTGATTATGACTGCCGGAGTGGAATGACAGTAGGTGACTGTAGATCACTTTTATCAAAGCCATCATAACTTTGAACTAATGTTAAATGAACAGTTGTAAGTTAAGCTCCACCTGGTTGAATTGACCTTTGGCTGCTGCATAATATTTAAATTCCAGTTACAGAAAATGGTATAATTAAAAATAAATGAAGTAAAAGAAAAAATGTAAAAGCAAGCAAAATCATAGCTAGCGTCAAGTGAAAAACGTATCAGACATATAATGACATAAATAAGAGAAGGAATTATGTGCAGGAAGGAAGGACAGATGAAATAACCACAACATGGAAGCACCAGTACATTTTCTGTATTTTGAAATTTAATACTGCAAATACTTACCTTAAGTATGGGATAATGGTAAACAGATTCTTTTTCTCCTTCCATACTGATCTAATTTGATCACTAGTGACATCACGTATGTCAAAATAAAAATGCCAGAGAAGAGGATAACTTCATCTCTTGTTGTTTGGCAGGCACAGAGAGATTTAAAACGAACAAGGCTCTTTCTTGTCACAGAGCTATTCAGAAAGTAGGAAAAAAGTGATTAGAAGGGAGATACAGTAGTTTGTGAGTGGGGTACTAGCATCAGAACTACATATTATGGCATTTGTCAGAATCTGCACCCATTCAAATTTATGAAGTTCCTATCAACAACAGTTTAATCTCCTTTAAGGAGATTGTCTCCCTAATGCAGCTACAGGTAGTTTTGGCTTATGACCACAATTGAACCCAAAATTTCTGTTGCTAAGTGAGACAGTTGTTAAGTGAATTTTGTCCCATTTTACAACTTTTCCTGCCACAGTTTTTAAGTGAGTCACTGCAGTTGTTAAATCATTAATACGGGTAAGTGAATTTGACACCCATTCACTTTGCTTGTCAGAAGGATGTGGTAGGTGATCACAGGGCACTGCAACCATCATAAATATGAGTCAGTTGCCAAGTGTCTAAATTTTGATCACATGACTATGGGGATGCTACAATGGTTGTAAGTGTGAAAAATGGTCATAAGTCACTTTTTTTCAATGCCATTATAACTAAACAGTCATTAAGTGACCTGTTGTGGTGAAGGACTACCTGTACTGGTTAAAGCAGGGAGAAAAAATGAGAAATTTTGGCTTTGATTTTCTATACTGTATTATGCTATTGGGGTTATTCAAAAGGTGTGCAAGCTTTGGCCCAGTCATTTCACTTTTTCTGGTGCTAATTCTAATTGTTCTCTGCTGTTCCTCAGTAGCGTATGGACTCCTTCCAACTTGAGGGTCTCATCTTCTGGTGTCATATATTTTAGACTTTAAGTGCAGCTGATATGCTATATTAAAGGTAGAAAAAATTCTGAAGTGATTTACCTTGGTTTGATTTTTTCACATCTCAAGACCTAGCATTTTAATAGAGGTGTGTAAACCTTCTATATCCACTATAACCCGAAGAGCACTGGGGTAATAGGCTTGTAAGGACAAGCATCAGCTAGCAACAAGATCTCTGTATTTTAGAGTAGATATACTGAGTGTGTAGACATGAATTTCAGTATATACAATATAGAGCATACTGTAGTGGTCTAATTAGCGATGAGACACGAGTCAGTATTCCTCCCATTCCAAAACTATTCTTCTGCCCTGCTTTCATCTGCCCTGCCTTTCCTGTTGGGCCACATCCAGAAAGCATGGTTAGGAAAGTAACCACTGAAACACGTTATTTGTTGACTTATCATGTGTGAGAATAGTGGGTAATTAAATCCAGACAGGTCTGAAGTACTATTGGTATACTGTATAGGAAATGTGATAAGGATTGAGGTTTAGGATTTGGAGGACAGGTTTGTACTCTTTTCTATAATGGATTTGTGTAATATATCTGCCTTCATCAGCTGCATGTTATCCTTAGCTAATCATATTGGACAGAGCTGTATTTGAGTTATGTTTTGACTGCTGCAGTGGGTTCTAAATGGGTTAATACTTGAAAGTTTGCTATTAGTTCAAATACAGCAGTTAGTACCACATAGTGAAACTAAAGAGATTGCATTATGCCTTTACTGAATTGTTAGTTGCTTATCCTATACAATATATCATGTGGACATTCATATCAAAAATACTAAGCAGCTTGGGACTTGAATACCTAAGGGTCTCTATCTTTATAATACTATACAAATCTGCAGTGGAAGCCCTTTTGAATGTATCCTACTAGCAGAAACTCATTTGGATGACATGTGAAAGAGGGACTTCACCTTTCCTCCCAAATCATGGGTCACAATTCTTCCACAAATTGTTTGGTCTTCACTTTATTTCTTTTTAAAAATCTGAAAAGAAACAGTTCTCTTGCTAGGTTTTTTAAATGTGATTTTATCACTAATTTCAGTTTGTATTTTGAATTTTTATTGTTTGTTTTTACTTTAATTTTTGCCAGTTCTTTAAACACAGCTAAAGCAGAGGTTAGGTGTAATGTTTTGTTTTATCAGTGAAGATAAAGGAATCACACAAAAAATTACAGCCTCCATATAGGTATACTAATAATTATCAGAATAATACATTAATGTTATCATAGAATTAAATTATTAATATTTAAGACAGTTAACTTAATAATAAAAAGGGAAATAAAACATCAAAACCAGTATGTGAATATAAACCTCTGAAACATTGCATTAAGTTTTTGAAAACACATTTTGTTAAAAAAAATTGAGATATATCACATATCTGTAAGTATATAATTTTATACAAATACTCAGTTTAAATGACACCCAGTTATCCAAATTATTGTTACAATATTTTGATGATAAAATAGTTACATTATTTAATAGCATTTTATATAGAGATATATACAGGGTTAGGGTATACACCGTGTTTTCTGGAAAATAAGACCCAGTCTTATATTTTGTGGGGTTCCAATTTCGGGGAAACATGCTTTCAGGGTGATGTGCCCACATGGGCGCACAGAGACTGACAGTATCTGGTAACATCAGCAACCTGCTGGTTCCTTGATCGGTGCACTCTGGGGCTGCACAGTCCGCACATCACAGGTGAGTTGATTACATGTCCAAGCAACAGATGGAGGCAGAGGCATGGGGAGAGGAGGCAAAGTGTGTGCAGGCTATGGGAAAACTGAGAGTCGGGTCACCGTGAAGTGTCTTGTCTTTGCCCGGCAGCACCAGCAGCAGACAAAGGCAGTGGGGTGGGGTAGAAGGCAGGCGATTCCGACACACTGTGCAGGCCACAGGCAAGCCAAGAGATGTGAAGATGATTCTCCTGCGGCCGGCCCACCCATTCCAACCCACCGACTCTTGGCTTTCCCAGAGCCCACACGGCACGTCTGGATTGACTGCCTTATCCTCCATGCCTCTTCCTCCATCTGCTGGCAGTGCTTCTGAGCGAAGACAAGCTTCCTATGGCCATCTGCTGCTCTAGCCCACCAACCCTTGGCTTTCCCATGGCCCGCGTGGTACGTCCAGATAGTGTGCCTCCTCTGGCTCTCCCTGCTGCTTGGATAGATAATAAAATCCCCAAGAGATAAAGTCACTTCCGGTTTGCTCGGAGGGTCGTTTTGAACGCTCCGAAGGCTTCAGGGACCATCTGGAGGCTTCCCTGATGCCTTCGGAGCCCTCAAAATGACCCTCCGAGACTTCTGGTTTGCTCGGAGGGTCGTTTTAAGCGCTCTGAAGGCTTCAGGGACCGCCCGGAGGCTTCTCTAAAACCTTCGGAGCGCTCAGAAGGACCCTCCGAGCAAACTAGAAGTCACTTCCGGTTTGCTCGGAGGGTCGTTTTAAGCACTCTGAAGGCTTCAGGGACTGTCCGGAGGCTTCCCTGATGCCTCCGGAGGGCGTCCGGGGGGGGGGTGTTGTTTTCACCCTCCCCAGGCTCCTATAAAGCCTCTGGAGCCTGGGGAGGGCGAAAATGGCTTTAAAAAAGGGTGAACTCAGCTGGGCAGCACGCGCATGCACGCTGGCCAGCTGACAGGGCAGCGCCTCGTGTGCCCTGACAAATGGCCCCGCGTGCCACAGGTTCGCCATCACTACCCTAGGGCTTATTTTTGCAGTAGGATTTATATTAGCCGCACACTTAAAAAACAGGCTAGGGCTTATGTTTGGTCTAGGTCCTATTTTCTGGAAAACACGGTACCTAGTTTTTAATGTTAATAATATTTATATTATATTAACAATAGCACTTCTGTTTAATAATCTCAGATACATTTGTGTTATTTGGAGCCTAGGACAAGTTACTGGCCCTTGAAAGTGTCTAAAAAATTTTTTTATATATAATTTAGTACTTCCAAAGGTGTCAGTTTAGTTTAATAAAAGTTCAAGTAAAAAAGGATCTACAGTCATCAACTAATTTTATTCTGGTATCAGTAAATGCCTAGAGACACTTGAAAACAGGAGCAGTAAAGTAGAGTTCCAGAATTTTTTCCCCTTAAGAAGAGTAATCCAAGTTTAAAATGACCTTATATAAAGAGAACTTACTATTTATTTTAAAGGTCTTTATATTCCCAAACCACTCAGTATATGGGAAATATTGTAATTGTAAGAAGGAAAAGGATAGAAATGGGAATAATGTTGGAAAGGAAGATTAGATTTCTTATTTCTTGTATTAGTTGTTACCCTAAGTATTTCTTATAACGTAAGTATTAGTGTTTCATTTTTTAACATTTAAGTCTGTCATTATTGTCCCCTGTAATGAAAATCACATTTTTCAGTGCTGTTGTACTTTTGAAAGGTCATTAAATAAATGTCATAGTAAGTTGAGGACTACCTGTACATAGAGGTAAATGTACTTACCTTATTGAGATTTTTGTTGGTTAAATTTAAATATTAAATGATTTTGGACTTTTTTATTGATAATATATATCAAGGAACACAAACTTTAGTGTTTTCTTCAAATTCCTCTAAAATATTTCTCCCATCTTTAAATCATACGTTGAAATGTATTATATAATGAAATTGACTTGCTTGGGTTTCAGAGGGAGCTTGGGGTTGCCCAGAATCTAACTGATTCTGCTACACAATCTAACTGATCACCATGTGGAATAAGAGGGTACCTGAGGCTTTTGATCTGATTGTATTTCGGTGAACAGCATAGTGTTGTGTTGATTCCCTTCCTTTTTCTGTGGCTGGTTCCAATCTGTATTGAGAGGAGGTCCAGACTATTCTCTCTTCTTTGTGGGGTTCCACAGACTGGATTCTTGCTTCCTGTTTAACATTTATGTGAGTGCTGGCTAAGGTCATCTGACAATTTGGAATGAGATATCATCAATGTGCTGATTATGCTCAGTTTTACATCTTAGGCCTGACCACTTCAGTGATGATGCAGACCTCTTTGTCTGGTCATGTGAGAGTCTGGATGTTGCAGACTAGGCTTTGGTTCAACCCAAGGAAGACTGAGTGGTTTTGGGTGTTTGAACATTCTGGTGCTGGAAATGATCCACTCTAACCCTCCCTCTCTTCCTACCCCCTTCTCGTAATAATCTTTTCTTTAAAAATACATAGTCCTTTTGAGCATAATGTGCAAATGAGGATTATAAAATCAATTGATTCCTCTAGTTATCTAAAGAATCAAACACTTTCTATAAAAATGTTTCAATGATACATGTATTTTTAAGATGCTGTCTTTAACTTTTAAGATATTGAATCATATATACTTGATTTCATAATACTTTTCCTAGATCTAATTGAAGGTGTAACAATAACATCGACAGAACAGACCGTGGTTACAAAAGCTCAAGGAGATAAAGTTACACTGTTGTGCACATTTACTCTCACTACAGCAGATGAAACCCCAGTTGAAATTGAATGGAGTATTTTGCCACCAAAAGGGGAAGAAACAGTAAGTAGAAATATAATATTCATTTTGAATTTAGGCTGTGTGCATTGTAAGTTAAATTCTTAATGAGAATACTGTATCCTTCTCTAGGGCACTTTGGAGAAGTGTATTCTACAGCTTATTTATAGCTAAGAAACACAGTGGCTTAAACCCAATTAAACAAATGAGTAAAAAACATAATAAGCTAAAAAGGTTCAAGAGACCTTAGAGTACCATTAGAAGAAAACAAGAACGATCTCGACTAAGCACTTGTTTAGGTTTACCTTGTGACAGTAAAAGTGGCGAAGCATCAATACTTTTCTGGTCTTATTGCATCCACTGAATGCGTCCTAAACAGCGGTCTTGTTTAGAGTTACATGGACTCTTTTTGGAAAGGGTGACCCGAAGATCAATCTGCAGGACCATATAGAAGAATTCTCCAGGCATCTAGCAGATAAAATCGCTTGGATTTACTCTCAGTTGGCTACCAAGCATGATGCAAGTCTTGTGGAGACACCACCCTGTTGTGTGCAGATCAGACTTTGATAGTGAATATCCAGAATTACTTTGTTCTTTAAATTATTCAAGACCTCCCATACTGCTGAATATTTTTATTGATTAAAACACTTGACATTTCTCCTTTAAATGAATTGATAATCCTAGATATTCACATACTTTTGCTACACAGAAATATGCTTTGAACCATTTTCTTCAATAACTAATTAACAAGTATATTTTGGACAGGGCACTCTTCATCTAATTTAAGAACTTGTGGAGAACAGATCATGTTTTAGGCCATATTTATGCAGAAATATGAGAAATTCAAAAGAGTTCAAAAACTTTTAAACACCAATGTAGCTTAATGAATCTTTTTTTCCCCATTCAGGTTATCATATATAATGAAGGCAAAATTTATGATAAATATATTTTGATGGGACGAGTACAATTTGCTAAACAAAATCCAGCATCTGGAAATGCAAGCATTGATATCTTAAATTTAAAAACAGAAGATACT
Organism: Natrix helvetica; assembly: GCF_964273705.1. Lineage (NCBI taxonomy): Eukaryota > Metazoa > Chordata > Lepidosauria > Squamata > Natricidae > Natrix > Natrix helvetica. Next base: position 48,018,728 of record NC_138550.1, read on the forward strand.
GGTATATACCAATGTAAAGTGAAGAAACTTCCTATTATTAAAACTCATAGAGTCCAATTGATAGTACTTGGTAAGGTATTTATGGTTTGCCTTTTTTGTAAATGTAATAATACATTTATTATTTCATGCATTTACTCTAGGAGTTCAAATTGACATGCAAAGTAGACTTCTTAATTTTATCCTAGGTTTTTCTACCCCTTGGTTCTCAACCTGTGGTCCGCAGACCCCTGGAAGGTTGTGATGTCACAGGGGGGTCTGTAAAGGCTTGGTGCAGTCTATTGTTTTAAATCTTCAGTTAAATCTTGGTGCTCCTTGGCCAAGGGCTGTGGTCACAATAGGTTGATGAAAGAAATATTCATCTGCTTCAGTTCCAAGTGGGGAGAAGGACAGTGGAAACATGGATGCTGACTGGAAAGATGCTTTTTAATGAAACAGAACCATCAAGCACATGGTCCTAGTGCAAATGAACACATGGTTGAGAGAGAGGGGGGTATTTATACCCTCTTGTGGGCTTTGCACTTGAACTTCTTGTTCCTGTGCAAGAACATATATTCTATTGGCTGTTGTAGGGGTCATAGCTAACTTTGTAGGTTGTCTGAGTCCCAGGATTGGTTGGAGCTTGCTGGGTGATGCTATGTCCTGAGTGATTGTGCCATATGCTGAGCTCTGCTGCTAGATAGGTTAATCTTATTATGTCCTGGAGGGTCATGTCTTAATCCCATCACCCTGGAGCTGGAAGTCTTTTGTCTTGTAGATAGGCTGGCACAGTCTTTTTTAATGGGCACCAAATATCTGCTGGGGGCAGGGAGCTTTAAAACATGTTTCTTCTTTTATCATCCAGGCAGATATAATATTCTGCCTTTTTAAATATTTCCTAAAATATTTCACTCTTCTAGGAGAGAGGTGGGTGCTAAATTTCTACAAGGTATTTAAAGGGGATCCATCATGAAGAAAAGGTTGAGAACCATTGACCAGAGAATAACTGGTGCAAAGTCAGCCAGTTGGCTTCCATGGCTAAAGGAGTTTAAATCTTGATTTCATTTAACCTAAGCCAATACCCACTGGTTCTTATATACTATTGTCATGGTAATTCATATCATTAGAAATTATATAACACATATCATTTATTATGATATTGCAGATCAAAGCTTGTAGAATAGTTGTAGCTTGGAATGGTTAGTTGTTAACTATCTGAAGTGAAACAGGTATTTCAGCAAGATTATAGGTTGTTATCTTCTAAAGCAGTGATGGCGAACCTATGGCACGCGTGCCACAGGTGGCACACGGAGCCATTTGTCAGGGCACGCGAGGCGCTGCCCTGACAGCTGGCCAGTGCGCATGCCCGCGCTGGCCAGCTGAGTTCACCATTTTCACTCCGGACGGTCCCTGAAGCCTTCAGAGCGCTCAAAACGACCCTCCGAGCAAACCGGAAGTGACTTCCGGTTTGCACGGAGGGTCTTTTTAAGCATACCAAAGGCTTCAGGGAAGCCTCCGGACGATCCCTGAAGCCTCCGGAGGGCCTCTGGGGAGGGTGGGGGGCTCTTTTCGCTTTTCCCAGGCTCCTATAAAGCCTCTGGAGCCTGGGGAGGGCGAAAAAAGCATGTAAAAATGGGGGGAAGCATCTTTTGTGCACGCATGCGCAGTGGGGGTTGTGCATTGCATTATGGGTGTAGCACGCATGCACACGACCCCCCTGCGCTTCCCCCACTTGTGGCACACGAGCCAAAAAAGGTTCGCCATCGCTGTTCTAAAGTTTGAAACTTGTCCTTGACTCACAGATTAGCATAACAGTCCAGGAAGATACATGCTTGAGCTAATGAGGCACTTACAGGATTATTGTGAACTGAGAAAGGGGTATGGTTTTAGGGTTAATATGCAAATATGTGATATAGTTTTGGATTTGGATTTGCTAGGGCAAATTGCTACTGATTAATAGCCTGCTAAAATCTCCTGGGTATACAAAATATTTCTGGATATACAAGCAAATGCCAATTTATTTAATCATAATTAAAACTTACATTAGATTCTTTATTTATTAGAAAAACCCATGAAGACTAAATGCCACATTGAGGGGTCACAGGAGATTGGAAGTGATGTTACTCTGAAATGTAAATCCCAAGAAGGCTCTCCCAACATAGTTTACTCCTGGAGAAAAATTACTGGTTCACAAGAACTTCCAGCAACAGCGTTACCAAGTAGGCTTTCATGTTATTAATATATTTTTCATAGAGAAGACCGTTGTTTTATTGTCATCAAATGCTAAATTAATTTTAGATATAACTTTGAGATATAAGAAAATCATTTTGTTTAATTTATGTTGTTATAACGTATTTTATTTAGCATGTAATTGTCCAAAATATTTCTCAGTGGTATATCATCAGACTTTTAAGTTCTTGAAACTAGTTGAAAAGGGAAAATAGACTAAAATTTAGCTGAAGGAAACAGAGATATGGCATTGTTCCCTACTGTTTACTGTTGCTCATATTCTTTTGGAAGGATTGATGTGGAAAGGTTCAGGATGGAATATTTGTTTTGTTCCTAAATGGCAAATGCTTAATTAAAAATTAATTTGCATGAATAAAACATTTGGTAGTAGAAAGGGAGCATGAGCAAAATGTACATACAGTATTATTATCCAAAATATGCACTGTGTGCACAATTATTAGGCAAGCTGTATTTTGGAGGATTAATTGTATTATTGAACAACTACAGTGCTCTCGATCAATCCAAAATATTAATAAACCTCAAACCTGAATATTCAAGAAAGTAAAAGTGAGGTTATGGCTTTCTTAGGGGAATATCTATGTGTGAACAATTATTGGGTAACTATTAGTGCGCAGAATTATGCAACTAAATGAAAAATGAAAATTTTTCCATCTCATTTATTTTTGTCTGTTAAAGTGAGAACAAACAATTCAAAATTTACAAATAAACATTTCTGACAATTCAAAATATCTGTGGCCACCCTTCTTTTCAATAACAGCCATAAGCCTTCCCATTCATGGAGTCTGTCAGTTCTTGATCCGTTGACGATCAGCTTTTTGTGCAGCAGCAACCACAGCCCCCAGACCCTGTTCAGAGAGGTATACTGTTTTCCTTTATCATAAATCTCCCATTTAAGAAGGGCCCACAAGTTCTCAATAAGGTTTAGGTGATGTGAGGATGGGGACCATGTCATTATTCTTTCACCTTTAAGGCCTTTACTGGCTAGCCACGCAGTGGAGTACTTCGATGCATGCGATGGAGCATTGTCCTGCATAAAATTCTTGAAAGATGCGAACTTTTTCCTGTACCATTGCTTGAAGAAAGTGCCTTCTAAAAACTGGCAATAGGTTTGGGAGTTGATTTTGAATCTCTCTTTAACCTGTAAAGATCCAACTTTTTGTATATAAATATTAGCATTCATATGTCATAATACCAGCCCATACCACTACCCCACCTCCATCTTGCTGGCATCTGAGTTGAAGTGGAGATTTGTGCCAGTTACTGAGCCAGCCACTGGCTCATCCACCTGATCCATCAAGATTCATTCTCATCAGTCCATAAAACCTTTGAAAAATCTGTATTCAGATATTTCTTGGCACACTCTTGCCGTTTCAATTTATGTGTCTTGTTCAGTGGTGGTTGGATTTCAACCTTCCCTACCTTGGCCATGTCTTTGAGCACTGAACACCTTGTACTTCTGGGCACTCCAGATAGGTTGCAGTTCTGAAATATAATAGCACTGGAGGTTAATGGGTTCCTGGTAGCTTCATGTTTGAATCTCAAATTTTTGGCAATTAAGGCACATCTTTTTTTCTCAATATGTTTCTTGCGACCCTGTTGACTATTTGGAACAAAATGTTTGATGATTTTGTGATCACGCTCCAATATCTTAGCAATTTCAAGAGCGCTGCATCCCTCTGAAACACTTTTTACAATTTTTGACTTCAAAACAGTCAGTTAGCACTCTTTTCTAGTCCATTTTGCATGAGGAAAAGAAGCTGCCTAATAATTATGCACACCTCGATATAGGGTATTGATCTCCTGAGGCCACACCCTCTCTCATTACACAAATACACATCACCTGCTATGCTTATGAGGATACTAAGCATTCAAGTTTATACAGCTTGGAGGTGGAAAATATCCATAAAAATGATATGGTCAAAATAATCACTTGCCTAATAATAGTGCACACAGTGTTTATAGCAATTAGGCTATTCCCTAATGAGAGTAAGTACAGAAAAGTTCTAAGAAATACTGAGGAATTCTTAGACTAGTTTTGAAGCCAGCCAAAAACACCAGTTTGGAAACTGCCAGCTTTGTAAGTTGCTTTGCTTCAGTTCCTTGATCAAGTGAATTTGCACAACCTTGTGTAAGAATCTTTGTATACATTTTTAATCTTAAATGGGATAATTCTATAAGACTCTTGAGGTAATTATAATATTTCATGAAGTCTTCTCGGAAGGTGATAGTACTTATCCAATCTAAATTTGCCTCAGAATGCTAAGCAGGTTTCGGCAGGAAGGAGCAGCCTTGCTCTAACAATCTCAAAATAGTGCATTGAACAAACTTCTCATGTATTATGAATTGTCTTATTTGAAGAATTCACACATTACTAATAATTTTGTATGGTGATAACAGTCGTTTAGTTTCTTCATCAGAAAATCTATTAAAATGTATATGTTTTGTGACTAGTCTGATGACAGAAAAAGTGTTTATCTGTAGAAGTGCTTATTTACCCTTATTTCCAAAATAATTCTAATGCTCAGTATTAGTTGTAGATTTAGATCAATAAATATGCTATATTTAAGTAATAAAGTGACATTACATGAAATAACATATTAAGTTATTGTTTGTATTCTATAAATTGATGCAAAAATTCTAACAAATACCTTAAATATTTACAGATGAAAATACAGGTGACTTATTTGTGAAAAATGCCTCTCAGACTTATTCTGGTACTTACACATGTTTGGCTAACAATAAGGTCGGCAGAGATGAATGTTCTGTCGTACTGAATATTACACCCCGTAAGTATTAGTCAACAGGCAAGTAAAGTAATAAAAATAGACATTAGGTAAATAGTTGTTGTTATAACTGCAAAATTAATTTCTGCTATCTGACATAAGGTGTTTTTTTACATTTTATTCTAGCTATAGATAGAGCTGGTACTATTGCTGGAGCAGTTATAGGAACTCTTCTGGCACTCAGCTTAATAGCTTTTATCATTTTCTTTTGCTATAAGAAACGAAGAGACACAAAATATGAAAAAGAAGTACATCATGATATCAGGTGCGGCATTTTGATTAAATATTTCAAAATTTCATTTCTAAAAATGTTAACTTCTAGAAGTATTGATTTACCTGATTTTAGCTGCAAAAATAGCAGCCAAATAACAATGGACAAATTCACAAGTTTATAAAGAAAAGTGGGAAGATATTGGAATGGGCCTAGTGAGATTTTGTTTTATAAATGACAAAATAAATATTGCAATGTTTGAAAAATTAAACTTGATTAAGAAGGTAAAATCTATTGCGTGTAATTCAATATAAAGAAACAGTAGCAATAATAATAGAAATATTATTTTTTCTAAAACTAAACAAAATCTAAAAGAACATTTAATCAACCAAAAAGGTTGGCACCTTTTAGATGCAATAATTAATAGATGGTTTTATTTGCTTTGGTGAAATGGTATCAGTCAGAAAACTTAATAAGTATGCTTTGGCTTCATAAGCCAATATAATATTTTAGAGATACTGATATTTGCTTTAGCATTGAAAAGCAGTTCTTCAAAGTCAATTTGTTAGCTAAAACAACAACATTTGTAAATTGTTATTCTTAATTCAGCAAGAAAAGGGAATGCTCAATGTACAATTTTTGTATATAAATATTAGCATTTTTAAATATTAAAATATAACATAACATAATATGATATATATTAGTGCATCAATTCTTTCCATTCTTTAAGAAATTATATATTTCTTTTTTCTTCATTTCCTTTATTCCCTGCCCTTGATTTTTTTTCTTTTAATAGTAAAACTGCAACTTGGGAGACACTAATTGTGTTAAAGAATGCACTCTGCCACCCAGAGTCATATTCTCAGGCTGATGGGCGGCATATAAATTTTAAAAATTAATTAATAGTAAATAAAATGCATCTTAAATTGTTATGCATTTATTTATTTACATTTATTTACAGGATGTAGCTTAGAATAAGTGATAGTTTATTAGTAGATTAAAAATAGTTTATGTTACATAATTTATTTGACAAAAATATTCTAAAAAATTAAGGATAGAATAAATCAGTTCCTAGGGGATTGTGGAAATTAAAGTTCACTCATCTTAAAGTTGCCAAGTTTTAGAAACACTGTGATAAAGAAAATGCGTAGTCTGCTATTATGGTAGTGTTAGTACCCTTCATTAAATAAAAAGTATTGATGGGTTTTTAGTGTTTCTAAAGATTCTTAAGTAAATTCTTAAATATACTTTATTTTCAGAGAGGATGTCCCTCCTCCAAAGAGTCGTGCCTCAACAGCCCGCAGCTACATAGGGAGTAATCGATCATCTTTGGGCTCAATGTCTCCATCTAATATGGATGGTTTTACCAAAACTCAGTACAATAAAGTGCCAAGTGAAGACTTTGAACGTACTCCCTCTCAGAACCAGTATTTTGATCCACCAAAGGTAGCTGCACCTAATCTAAGTAGAATGGGAGCTATTCCTGTGATGATACCAGCACAAAGCAAAGATGGTTCCATAGTATAACATGACATTAATTTGAAGTTTCACCAGTTCATTACCACATAGATGATTAGTTTGTTCCGGTTCTACACATTTAAAACTACAGGTGAAACTCAAAAAACTAGAATATCATGCAAAGTTCATTTATTTTAGTAATACAACTTAAAAGGTGAAACTAATATATGAGATAGAATCATTACATGCAAAGCAAGATAGTTCAAGCCGTGATTTGTCATAATTGTGATGATTATGGCTTACAGCTCATGAAAATCCCAAATACACAATCTCAGAAAATTAGAATATTGTGAAAAGGTGCAATATTCTAGGCTCAAAGTGTCCCACTCTAATCAGCTAATTAAGCCATAACACCTGTAAAGGGTTCCTGAGCCTTTAAATGGTCTCTCAGTCTGGTTCAGTAGGAATCACAATCATGGGAAAGACTGCTGACCTGACAGTTGTGCAGAAAACCATCATTGACACCCTCCATAAGGAGGGAAAGCCTCAAAAGGTAATTGCAAAAGAAGTTGGATGTTCCCAAAGTGCTGTATCAAAGCACATTAATAGAAAGTTATGTGGAAGGGAAAAGTGTGGAAGAAAAAAATGCACAAGCAGCAGGGATGACCGCAGCCTGGAGAGGATTGTCATTCAAAAGTGTTGGGGACTTTCACAAGGAGTGGACTGAGGCTGCAGTCAGTGCATCAAGAGCTACCACATGCATACAGATCCTGGACATGGGCTTCAAATGTCGTATTCCTCTTGTCAAGTCTTTCCTGAACAACAAACAACGTCAGAAGCCCTTACGTGGGCTAAAGAAAAACAGACCTGGTCTGTTGCTCGGTGGTCCAAAGTCCACTTTTCTGATGAGAGCAACTTTTGCATCTCATTTGGAAACCAAGGACCCAGAGTATGGAGGAAGAATGGAGAGACACACACTGCAAGATGCTTGAAGTCCAGTGTGAAGTTTCCACAGTCTGTGTTGATTTGGGGAGCCATGTCATATGCTGGTGTTGGTCCATTGTGCTTCATTAAGTCCAGGGTCAACGCAGCCGTCTACCAAGAGATTTTGGAGCACTTCATGCTTCGTTCTGCAGATGAGCTTTATGAGGATGCTGACTTCATTTTCCAGCAGGACCTGGCATCTGCCCACACTGCCAAAATCACAAAAAATTGGTTCAATGACTGTGGGATTACTGTGCTTGATTGGCCAGCAAACTCGCCTGACCTGAACCCCATAGAGAATCTATGGGGCATTGCCAAGAGAAAGATGAGAGACATGAGACCAAACAATGCAGAAGAGCTGAATGCTGCTATTGAAGCATCCTGGTCTTCCATAACACCTCAGCAGTGCCACAGGCTGATAGCTTCCATGCCATTCCACATTGAGGCAGTAATTGCTGCAAAAGGGGCCCAAACCAAGGACTGAGTACATATGCATGCTTATACTTTTCAGAGGTCCGATATTGTTATATGTACAATCCTTGTTTTATTGATTGCATGTAATATTCTAATTTTCTGAGATGGTGGATTTGGGGTTTTCATGAGCTGTAAGCCATAATCATCACAATTATGACAAATCACGGCTTGAACTGTCTTGCTTTGCATGTAATGAGTCTTACCACATATATTAGTTTCACCTTTTAAGTTGCATTACTGAAATAAATGAACTTTTGCACGATAATCAAATTTTTCAAGTTTCCCCTGTACTCTTGGGCATCAAGATGTATGTGCTTAGCTCAACAGTTATTAAGTTTGACTGCTTGCATTGAAAAATGTTGACAGTGAAAAAAATGTTAACCACATTTGTAGGGATTTCTAAATAAATATTCAAATATGAATTATTGATGTATTAGTTATAGCAGATTGTATGACATGAAGCATTTTGTATTTACATTGTTATAGATACCTGTATATATGAGAACTGTTACAATGATAGTTTTTCTGTTCACAAATCTGAAAATAGAGACTTGCATTCTTGTAATATTGGTTCTGGAGTACTTTTCTCAAAAACTTTGAATATTTAAAATGCATTATTACTTATAGTAATGCACATGTTTACCATATTTACCAATTTCTGACCTTTCACACATTTTCTCTTTCTTGCTCTTGTTCTTGCTCTCCAGCCTTACAGGATATTGCTTGTTCTATGTGGATAAACTGCTCCTTTCTAGATATGTAATATTGAATGGATTTAGTCAGCATATTAACTACAAACATGAGCTGATAATGTAATTTCCTGAATTGAATCATGAATGATATTTTACAAGCTGTACTTGCTGTTTTGAAATTCCCATTTTTTAATAAAGATTTGTGCAAAAAGATTTTACATACGAGACCAGAATACCTAAGTTTAATTTATAAAATATACTGGCACAATTACATTTTTGTAGTAACGTTTTCTGTAACCCAAGAGCTGGTGAGGGCTTCCCCACTATATTAATATGCTCAGTGTTATCGTTTAGTACTTTTTTATTAATTCATCCTATTTGTATTCCTCTACTGCTTTTATTACCAATAAAAAAATTGGAATACCAAAAACTGAATATCGGCTTAAGCTGGTAGTTTATATGTATATATGACAAGATATAAATTCTTATTAGGAAATTGCTCCCAATGATTTATAAAATTTGTTTCTGTCTGTCCTTTTCCCATTCATCATGTCCTATTCTTGGAGACTGCAGTTTTCTTGACAAGGGTTTTCAGAAAGCTGTTGCCTCCTTCCTAGGGCTGAGAGAACGTGACTAGCCCAAGATCATCAGTTGACTTTGTGTCTAAGGTGGGACTAGAATTCACTGTCTCTCAGTTTCTAGCCTGATGCCTTAACCACTTCACCAAATTGACTCTCATGCTTTTTGTACACATGAATAATTTCAAAAATTTACTGCAAGAGAAGTTTAAATATTTATACTTGATAACTTAATTTTTTTTTGAAATTGTGGTTCTCATATACATGAATAATTAAAAAATTAAGATATCAGGAATTAATATTTAAACTTCTTTTGCAGTAACCCAAATTAGTATGTATATATTTCATGTCTTGCAATCAGAGTTGGGATCAGAATTTCAGTTGCCAAGTTATGCAGACATAAAGCGATATATCATGTGATCACATCACTTAGCAATCTCAGCACTCCTGAATTATGGGTTGTTAAGCAGAGAGAGTCTCATGTACCACAGAGAAGGCCTGGTGCAGGCTGCATGCAATTTGGGGAGAGCTGCGTGTGGTACAAAGGTGCTGGAATCCTCAGCTTCTCCACTCGTATGCAGTAGCTTGACAAAATGGTGCTGCATTCTGAGAAACTTCAGCTATCCCACTAGGCCGAGCAGAGCTTAATAACTGCAGGGCCGTACATCTCTTCCCATCTGCCTATTTCTTCCTGATCTGTGCCTTTTGGCTATCTTGCAAAGCACTACTGGCCAGCCATTCCTTCTCCAAATAGTACATCCATTCTTGCGAGACCAGAAAATTTTTGAAGAGTCACTAGAATAGGATATGTGGCTTGGAGAAGGAATGGCATGTATGGTTTGGAGAATGAGGTGTCTGAAGCATCGCAAGAATGGGACTTTTGCTATTCTCCCAATAGTGCATCCATTTTTATGAAACTTGGGGAAGATAAGAAAGTTCTGGGGCTGAAGTAGAGGCCTGGGAGTGGTGTTAGCTGGTTGAGCCTACAGAAGGTCATGAGCCTCTACTTTAGCCCCAGCCCTGCCATTTTGCAGGATGGTCAAAAAGTAATAGATGGGGGGAAATAGATGGGGGGGGGAATTGCTGAGCCCTTGAATTTTAATCCATTTGCGAGAGTGTTGCAGTGAGCTTAAACTCAGTCTTAAGCTCATTTTTTCAATGGTCATAAACCAAGAACCACCTGTAATACGTTACTCTTAATTGTAGTACAGTGTTTCTGTGTTACCTGTTATCTGTTAATTTGCAGAATTTTTATTTCTAAATGTAATGCAACATAGTAGTGCAAATAACTGATAGTTATTAAGTGAACCTGATCTGATAGTATGATATATTGAATTAGATAATAAACAGTTTTTGAAGTGCACACACTTATTACTAAGTTTAGATACTGGAGACAAGAATTAGTCGTCACATATCGAGGTCTTTTAGGTTTCTTGATACTGTTGGATATAAATGTTTATGTCTGCCTTAAACATGTGCTCAATAAACTTTATATTTGATTGTATGTCAGATTTCTCCTACAAAATTTCTGTCTGCACCTTGAAAAGCAGTTTTTGAAAAAATACTACAATTTCCTTTATTGTTCAATATTTTTGCCAAATATTGGTTAAGTCACTGCATAATTTTGTATTTCAGACTGTCTGCCTTTACTGTTTTTATAATTCCTTCATGGGGTTTGATCTTACTCATACAACTCCCACTGCACAAGACTACTAAATTATTGTTATTATAACCTGTCTTCATGTTTTTTAAAATAGAATAGTAATATAATAATAAAAATCAAAGATTTAATAAGAAGGCGGCTTCCCCTTAAATTTATATTGGATTAAACCTAACTATTGTGTTTAAAGCTGGCTTGCTGAAATCAGTCTAGTCAAACTCATGAGGTTTTTTTAAAATTATGTTTGCACATTGATTTTTTTTAAAAGGCGTGACTATTACAATAACAAAATAGTTCTTTGCATGTGTTCACATGCTTTCATAAAAAAATCAAAGGATTTGGAAATGCATTATCAACATATGGTGTGGTATACAGTACTCTGAAGTACTACACTCAAGAATGTGACTACATTGTTTAAATAATAATTAAGTTTGAACATTTCTGTCATTCTGTTGTCCTAGTAGATTGCTTCAGTGTCTATACTTAATAGTAGAATATAGACAAAATGCAAAATGCTATTTGTTGAAAAATACTGGAACATTTAATTTTATCATTGCTCATTCTCATGAAAATAATAAATGAATAGTAAAAAGATACAATGGTTTATCAGCAAAATATGATTTCTACATATTTAAATGTAGGGTAGTCTGGTTGTATTTGTATATATAGTAGGAATTGATTTGGGTTGTACTATTCTATACTTCTAGAAGGTATTGAAAGTAATTTACATTTGATAAAACCTGATTCATATTTTGTAAAAGATCGCTTTTCATGAGGCTGTTTCAATTGTGATGTATCAGGGCTCAATAAAAAGTAATCTATTTTACATATAGTATAAAAAACTTGGTAGGAAAAGAGATCAGTTGATTATTACACACACTACCCTTATGAGCCCTTTCAGTAGCTACGTTTGTAGTAAGTGTAAGATTGATAATAGAGGTTGTGCAACTATTACCAATCTTTAATTATGATGTTAAAATTTATTTTGCCTTTTTAAAAATAGCTTTCGAATAAGTAGATTAATTGGTTTATATTAATAGATTGTTGGCTTATATTAATGTATGAACTTAAGATTCTTTTTGAACATGTAGGTTTTACATTAATATTACTTGTGTCAAATCTGTCAAATAACATACACGAGAGTTAAGTTATGTTATGTTACAAGTTCATTAGCTTTATATTTAGTTAATGTTAATTAACCCCTTTTTATGACCCTGTAAATCATTTACAGTACATCTTTTAAATATACGTACTGTACAGAATATTTTGTGGTTTTGAATCAGGAGATGTCACTGTCATTAACAGAGTATGTATTTTTTCATATGTAAAACGGGCAACTTTTAAAGGCAAATGCACCATTTCCTGGAATTATGTGGCTTTGGAATACTGTAGGAGAAAAGGGTTGCTTATTTAAAGAGGAAATCAAAGGACATCCCTGGAACACAGTAAATGGAACAAATTGTGAAGAACGCTTATGAGGCACCATCACAACTTTTGGGTTTTGTGATGAACCCACTTACATGTGATTTTTTTTCTCCCTACATTTTTGTTTAAAGTTATAAGTGCTGAAAATTGTGGAAGGAACTGGTTTTATTACTGGTATAATGTTTTATTACTGGTATAATGTTTGCAATAAAGATATTAGTAAATCATATTGTGATTTTCTTAAATATTCTTTGTTTTGTAAATGCTTTTAAAAAGATAATTTGTTCATATTAAGTAAGTTTTTCTTTACATAATTAAGCCAAAACAAAAACAATTTGGCAAAATTACCAAAGATGTTGGGCTTGATGGTTATTTATTTCATGGAGCTGGAAATATACAATTTTTATCTTTTTTTAAAAAAAATGTGTGAATGTAATAGAAATTGTTATATAGTGCATGTTACATGCTCTTTCATTGCAAAAATTTTCTAACATAATTTTTTAAAACAAATATAAAGAGAAGAGTAAGACATACATGGTTCTTTGACAGTCTTGCCCCCTGGATTTGAATGGGGACACTTAAGAATAACTCAAGACAACTTGTATACACAGCCAGGAGCGGGAATCTTGAAAGTTGCAGCTCCTTGTGGGAGTAGCCAGAAAGTCAATGGTCTTTTTATATTTATTCCTACCGGTAGAATGTTTTGTAAGCCTGGGACTTTTTGAATCTGCTTTTGTTTTTTTATTTTTAATGCTGAATACTGATTCATTTCAAGCCCCTGCTGGATTCTGCTTTTTCTGCTCTCTTTATTTGGCTGTTCTTACCAACTTCTGCTTTTCCTTATGCATGCGCCTTTGAATGGTAAAAGTGTTTATATATATTATTGACTATTCACTGCAGGGAATCTGCATTTTATTAACCTGCAAAAAGCCTTTGGATAAAAATAGTCAGAAAATATCCTTCCTGGTTTTTTGTTCATTCCCTACATATCTACTTTATTGAACAAATAACAGATTACATAGAAAAGGAGGGTGGGTGGGTGGAAGAGTGCCTAGCAACATGCAGTCATTAGCTGACATTTTCTGAAATATTTGATGAACTCATAAAGACTAGAAAATGTTCTGAAGAAACTACTCTAAATACTTTAAACCCACAAAAGGAATAAATATGGACTCAGAAACAACACAGACTATAGAAAATATTCAGAGAAATGAGGACTTAGAAATTACAGAATTGATTTCATATACCTTTTGGAAGGTCAACCCTGTGCTTTTATATAATTTTAAGCAGAGAATTCTCTGGATGGATAATTGGCAAATGGGTCTTTTTTAAGGGCTGTGAAGTACAGAGGGGAATGGATTTATTAATTTTAATTGGGGAATGATCTGATCTGGGTTTTTTTGGGGGGGGATAAATTGGTTTTGGACATTGGACCTACTCTCTTCAAATCAATCAGCAATTAATAAGAAATGGTTTTAAAGGTGGATTTTTGATCCAGTACCAATTAGGGTTAAATTTTTGGGATGATTTGGGACTGAAGCCATGGTAAATTTTGTACAAGTTGGTTACAACAATAGTTTGTTAGCAGGGTTTTGGAATTCAATTTTGTCTTTTATTACTATTAATAATTCTTCATTTATACTTTTATATAATATGTTTATTATTATTTTTCCTGTTAACTGTTTTGTTATTAATATAGTACGTAGATAACAGATTAACAATTTAAAAACTGTTTTAATAGTTTAAAATTCTTTTCGCCTATTTTGCAAGAAATGGAAAATTAACACTGATGTATTCTGAAATAATAGAAAATATTTATAGCTCGGGTTTTAGATTTTGGCAGTGGTTTCTTCTCCAAGCTTGTTTCAATTTAGTTTGCAAATGTTTTGTTACCAGACTAGGTAATATCATCAGCAGGATTGTTTTGCCCTATTCTTCTTAGCTTATAAATGTCTTGTGTGCCACTGTCAGTTGGTCATTTGGTGGTTCATTTGGTGCTATATTTAAATTCTGAGCAGCTGATTGGTTCTTTTGCTGATTGGTTGTTCCAGTGGTCTGAGTTTTTACATATTCATATGCTGGATCTAGGTCAATATGTTTGTTAATTTTTCCTTTGGTAGAATACCAGGCCTCATGGCATGTTGTATTGTATCAATCAGCATTCAACTAGGAAAGATAGGTGTGTATATGTGTTAGTATTTTTTTCTTTTATTTTAAGACAATTTTTAATGTCTTGTAATTTTTCTTTTTATTTTCTTTTTAATATTTTGTCATTTTTTTATTTTAACTCTTTTTGAGTAAACTAAATATATTAAAAACAATGCTATAGGAAAATAAATTGCCAGCTTAATTAATTTCTTGGTTTTGGGAACACTTTTTGGGCAGTTTTCTTAATGTTTACCATCAGACCTTCATTGTTATTTCAGGCATGGAAATTGTGCATTGTTCTGTAAAATACGAATTGGATTAATGAATGTGATTAAAATCAAATTAAATGTCCAATATAAGAGAGCTGAGATAAAAAAAGCATTTGTATTTAATCACATATTAATTTAAATACACTGTATAGAAGCAGTGAAACCCTATATTAGTATAATTAATATTTTAAAGAAATTCAACTAGTTTCATTAGATGGGGAGTTTGTTCATTTAACAATCTGATTAAAAATATCTAGCAATAATAATTTACAGCTAAAAGTTTAGAATAATTGTTTATTTATACTTTAATTTTAAAAATTAATTTATTCATTATTAATGTTTTCTTTGTTGTAGTTCGAAAACGCATGCAGGATGGGTGACATAACAGTGGTATAAAGTTGAAGATAACATGAATTTACATTATGAAGGAAATGAAGTACTCTGTTTTATCATTCTGCTTTAATGTCTGCAGACATTGGTAGAGTAAATCTACTATAGGTAATATTTGCCTCTCAAATATTTAAAAGTATACTGCTTGAAAATTTTATAAGAGACCCAGACATGGAAAATGTGAAAAGAGAAATGAAATCGATTGAAGATCATGCAGTTACCTACTTGAATGGAGCAATTTAGGCCATCAAATCTTCTGCTTAGTGCACTAATCCCTTTTAAAGCACTCCTGACAGATGGCTGCCTGCTTTCTTGGGACACAACCAATGAATGGAAATGTATGATTGGTTTCATTGTTGAACTGTTCTTACAGTCAGCTGATTTAACATGTAATGGAGATAGTAAGTAATATAGCTTTGGTTCAAGTACTTAATTAATTGAGTAAAACATGTATTTTCTAATGTACTTTAGAGGCAATCAGTATGATTTAACACTCTGCCTTTCAGATTGTTTTATGCTTTTTAAAATTGTATGGATCTGATTTTTTAAAAAAGGTATGTCTTATTTTTTATTATTTGAATACAATTAAAAAACTATAATATACAATACAAAATCATAAAACCATAAAGTAATAAAAACATAAGGTAGATATTCATGACTCTTTTTTTACACAAACTATTCAATAAATGGTTCCATTTCATTATAATCGTCCATAGCTAATCTACATTGATAAGTAATTTCTTGATAATAAAATCTGTTCTGCAAATTGATGAGAAGCTGTGGATCATATGTTTATGTTCCAAATTTTAAAATAAACCTTAACTGAATTATTTTGTTTAAAGCCCCTACTTAATATCAACACGTTCCATGTGGCCTATTTGTTTTGCATCCTTCATCTTTCTTTACTTTTAAATGGAGGCCTTGGTTGAATCACCTATTAGCTTTTTGTCGCTTTATTTTAACAATGACTATATATACTTCTTAATGGGATTCCTTACAAGAGGAATCAGCAGAATCAGTAAAATTGTATTATTTATAATGAAATATTTAATGTCGTTTGCAAAATCCTGACAAAAAACCTGTGTAATAAACTTTATATGGAGATAATTGCTTTGGTTTTTCATGCATAAATTTCTAAAATAGGGAAGTGAATTATAATAATTTATTATATAGTATTTAAATCTGTTATTTGGAAATGATTCTTGAGAGTATAATTTAACTTCTGAATAAAGAATTGTGAAAAGCTGAAAAACTATGTTTTTAGGAATGTAATGTGATATGTGTTTACACCACAAAAATAGAAATTTAGAGGCAATCAAGGGAATTGATAATTCATAAAAATATAGAAATCTTGATAATAGTTAATAAAGCTAAAAATCTTGCAATTGTTCAAGATACTGTCATTTTTATTCTATTTTAAATCTGATTTTTTAATATATCAGTGTCATTTTTACTTTATACAGAACATTGTTTTGTTTTTATATATTGTATTTGTATATGTAAAGTCTCAGAATGCTTATCAACAAAGTAGCATTTCCTTACCAATCTTAGCCAACCATTTTTCTCATACTTAGAAACCTGCTGGGAGAATCTGCGCCCAGATAATTTACCTGTACCCACACCCTGAATTTTACAGTTGCCTGCACTTCTCCTTGATCATTCTTGAATTTAACTAATTTTTATTACTACCTAGTCAAACCTTCAGTGGAAAATTCATTCCAAAGCACTCTCCAGCACGGCCCTATTTGTGTAAAGTAATGAGCCCACATATGCTCACTCCAAGAAACCATTTCAACATAACAATTTTAAGCACCATATGACTAACAGACACTGCAGTATGATAAATGACAATAGCACTTAGACTTATGTACCGCTTCACAGTGCTTTACAGACCCCTCTAAGCGGTTTAAGGAGCATATTAACCCCAACAATCTGATTCATTTTACTGACCACAGAAGGATGGAAGGCTGAGTGAACCTTGACCCGATGAGACTCAAACTGAAACTGCTGCAGCCAGCAATCAGCAGAAGTAACATGCAGTACTGCATTCTAACCACTGCACCACCATGGCTCATAAAGTTGCAGTTGATTTGATATAATAGATTTCCAAGCATCAACCTAATTAGACCCACACAAATTACCTCAATAAAAACTGCCCTCAGGAAGGGCAAATCCAGCAAGTAAACAGCAACAGTAATAATTGCAATTATAATGGCAAGTAGTTAAAACAACAGATATCAAAACATTCATAATAATAGAAATACAAATACATAGGATGAATACTGTAGCAGAAGATGTTTAGTTTTCCTACTGCATTTCTATTCAACATTAAATCTACATTATTTTTCTAGTCTCTTCACACTACCAAATAATTTTTCTTAATAATTCTATTTCCTCTCTTTTCTAATACTCTACTGCTAAAAAAAACACCTATTAATAATTAAGCACTTGTTTCTCTTCATCAAAGATTTATATTTTCCAACAATGTATTCTTCGCCAATATAATGTTTATGTTCAGCTGTGTTGAAAGTACCCTTCTCTATCCCTTTCTGTTTTCCTTGCTTTTACTCCTTAACAATTTTACTTCACCAAAACTTTCCAATTTTTCCTCCAAAATAGCCTCGCTATCAAGTGTCTGTATCCAAGTCCCTTCTATTTCCATTTTGATCCTAGATCATCATTTGTTTCTACCTGCTGTTTTTTTAAATCATTTAATAGCTAATTAGCTAATATCAATATTTTAGGCACATTTGAAAGAAAAAAAATTCTGCTACAGAACTGCAAATTTCAGACCTCCACATATTTTGCCATGGCCAGAGCTAAGGAAGCGAAAGAAAGACATGTTACCTCCAATAAGAAGCACAGGGATGGATAACCGACTTAATTGCTGGAAGAAAAATCTTCACAGAGGCCTCTTACTGGGTACCTAGCAGGATTGTCACCTCCTGAAGGTTGTTGGGTTCCCAGCAATGCAGTTCTCCGTTGAAATCCCAGATTAAGGCAGGAAAAGTGGCAAGCAGTCACATGGGTACCTCTGGGGCTTACGCAAGGTTTGAAAATGACTCATGAGCAACCACTTTTGAGTACAATTAGAAGAGGTGAAATACCCAATTCTAACCCAATTCAGACTAGTGTCATAAAATAAGGAATGAAAACCTGTCTTGTTAGTGCATCAGGTTTGCACCATGGTTTGTACAGTGGGTTCAAATATGAAGAGATTGCAATAATTGGATTAATAGAAACCATAATAGTCCATTTCACAATATTAAACTATAGTGTGACCTAATTAGATATGTGAACCAAGCCAGTATAACATGGTTCAGTCTCTGTATATAGGCACAGTATATTCATGGTTCAAATGAATGTGCATATATTGTGTATAAATGGTCTTATCAGCTGATACCAAATTTCTTATGCAAATTATTTTTAAAATTAGAGGGAGTTGTTTTAAAAAGCCAGTATAATAAATTTACATCCATGTAAAACTGCTGTAAATTGAGTTTTCCACAGAGAACTGTATGAATTGCTTTGTAATTGTTTCTAGACAAAGCAAAAAAATTGAAAACACTCAGAATTAGCCGTTTGAACATCTAAACAAAATGCTTTCCTTTACTTTGATGAATTTTTAAAGCCGTCTCATGGAATGTAATCTGCATGGGTTGGGGAACCACAATTGAGAAGAATGTATTATAGATATGTGTTCTGACCCCCTCCTCTTGTATACCAAGACACTCCGACACAAAGTCTCTTCAAAGATGTTTATTGACATACAGGTTCCACCTTGGCAGCAATCCAGCCTGCCAAGGTCAAGATAGCACTCTGGGCAGCAATCCAGCTACAGCGACACCCCTTGGCAGCAATCCAGCTACCAAGCTCCAGATAATCACCTTAGCAGCCAAGGTCCAGGGAACAGATTGACAGTAATCCAGGTAAAACCTTTAGCAGCAATCCAGCCTGCCAAAGTACGACACAGATCTGAGCTTCTCCAACTCCAATGATCAGTTGATTCCTGCAAAGGGTGTGTCCACAAGCAGTCCCTTTATAGTCTGGAGAGGAGTCTAATGATCAGCAGCTGAGAGCCATTACCTCCGGTAATTGCTCAATTGCTCCTTACGCCGGGTAGCACGTCGGTAACGAGCATCAACAGATATGTAGGCCACAACAGATATGTAGCATTTTGATACTACAGTACAATGTATTGAGGGCTCATTCGTTTACACAGTGCCATCCTTCAGCATGACTGCTGAAAAAACAAATGAGTTCAATTGTGATGTTTGGTGAAGGAGAGTTACAGAAGAAAATAATACTGTCAATTAAAATATATGTCATTCATTTTCACAATATTACTATTCAAGGAAGTATGATATTAGAAATATTCCTAATCAGTATTTGTTCTAAAATAATAAACCTTATTTTGTTAATGCCCTTCTGCCCCTAATTTATGCATAGACATTTAATTTAGAATTTGCAGGATGAACAGCAAAGAACAAGAGAGAAGAGAGAGAAACCTTTTACAGGAAATTTATTAAGAATTGCCCTATAACACTGTTAAAAGGCCAGAGGGATCTACTGCTCAACAGCCAGGTGAGTTCAATGGTGCGGTGGTCACTGGAATGCAACTCACAAAGTGTGGCTTATGGGCAATTCTTAAGATCCTTTTACTTATCCAATCGGTGGAATACTCACTTTTGATATTGGGATAATTAACAAGAAAAATTAATGTTTGTACTTACATTTATTGGAAAAGGATTACAAGAGAGTAAGCAGACACATAGACAAAGGGGAATACACAACAAAATATGCTGACATTGGCAGTCCTAAGTACAGTACACAAACAGTTGGTGTTATTTCCCATTGTGTGCCTGCTTACTCTTATAATTCCTGTCCAGTGTATAAAACTACATTTTCTCCTTCTTGCTAATTATCCCGGTACCTAGATGAGCATTCCAAAGGGTGGAGAAGTGGAGAAAACTGTCTCAGTCATATCATTTCCCACTTAGAGAGTTCTTTGCTTAACAATCGATGCCTTATACAAATCATAGTCAATAAACGAGAACTACCTGTATACCTATAACAACATTTGTGTCTACATCTTATTAGTCTATTCTTTGTTACTTGAGCTTACACCAAAGAGCTTAGTCACCTTCAAGTTGCTTTCTGGTGCTGTCTCCTGTTTTAAATTGCTTTGGCAATTTCTCAATCTTTGCTGGGGTGAGAAAAGGAAGGTGTTTTTTCAGATGCTGCTCCTTGTTACTACTGAGTGATGAAACTGCTGGACTCTGTTTCTCTTTCAGCTTGTCTGTTGTCTTTGTGAAGTCCTTCCTGTTTCTTTTTTACTATCAGTTGTCTATTCAGCTGACTTATTCCACTCTCTCAGCTGCAAATCCCTTTCCGTTCTTCCCTACACACAAACATACCTACCCACCTACATTCCTGGGCTCTCAGTGTTTTATGTTTTCATACAGGGAAGAAAAAGAAGAGCTTTTGCTGGACACTGCAAGGCTTTCTTCCCCCACCCTGTGTTTAATATTTACATTAAACTGTAGGGTGAGCTCATCTTATGGTATGGATTGAGACACCAATGAGTATGCAGATGACACCCAGCTTATATCTCCACCCCTGATTGATCAAGTAATGCTATGAGGTTTCTAAATGTCTGGGGACTATGGGCATGTGAACATGGTTAAGCTGAATCATAGTAAGATTGATTACAGAGATTGGCAATTTGTCCAAAAGGCCACATGAGAAACAGATGGTTGTGGAGATCCGAACCAATAGGGCCACTGCTGCCACAGGCTGTACAGAGATAGTCAAAGGGCCAGAAGTAACCCGCAGATTGTAGAATGCCCAGATCTGAGATTGATACTGATCCTACATTTGTCACCTGGGCTTGGCGACATGGATATGTGGAATAACTATTCAGCTAATACATGTTCAGCTATTCAGTTGGTGTTAATTTTTTATTGGTGTTTGTTTTAATTTCACCCTTAGAGTAGTTTTTAGTAGTTTTTAGCTATTTTTATCAAAGAGTCATGAGTTTGAGATAAGCTGCCATATAAATTTAAATAATAAATAAAAGTTTCCTTCCATAGTCATTGGACACATTAGAAAGTTGAATAAAGAATTAACTATTTCCATAACACTGTCAAGTAGGGCAACTGCAGAAGTACAGGTTATGAGGTTGACACAAGAATACTGGGTTGTGGTTAGAATGCAGTATTGCTGGCTAACTGGATTCCCATTGCCAGGAGTTTGATCCTGACTGCTCAAGGTTGATTCAATGTTCCATCCTTCTGAAGTCTGTCAAATGAGAACCAGATTGAGGAGGAAATATGCTGACTGTAAATCGCTTAGAGAGGGATGTAAAGCACTATGAAGTGGTACATAAGTCTAATTCATCAATGGTGAACCTTTTTTGGCTCGCGTGCCACAAGTGGGGGGAGCGCGGGGGGTTATGTGCAGGCGTGCCGCACTCATAATGCAATGTGCGACCCCCAGTGCACATGCGCGCACAACAGACGCTCCCCCCCCCCGATTTTTACATGCTTTTTTCGCCCTCCCCAGGCTCCAGAGGCTTTATGGGAGCCTGGGGAGGGCGAAAAGAGCCCCCCCGGAGGCCCTTCGGAGGCTTCAGGGACCGGCCGGAGGCTTCCCTGAAGCCTTCGGAATGCTTAAAACGACCCTCCGAGCAAACGGCCCTCCGAGCAAAAAGTGACTTCCGGTTTGCTTGGAGGGTCATTTTAAGCGCTCCGAAGGCGTCAGGGAAGCTTCCGGACAGTCCCTGAAGCCTTCGAAACGCTTAAAACGACCCTCCGAGCAAACCGGAAGTGACTCACGTGCCCTGACAAATGGCTCCGCGTGCCACCTGTGGCACACGTGCCATAGGTTCGCCATCACTGGTCTAATTGCTATTGCTATTTTTATCTTTTGCATTTTATAGAACATAGAATATTTTATTTGGCATACATTAATTAGGAATAGTGAGGGCATGCATTATGTTATAATTTTGGAAAATGTTTAATTTTTTTTCTTCATTTAATAATTTGATATGAGAGATTAATTTCAAGGTGTTTTCAGCTGAAATTTACAGCAAAGCATGTTAATGAGTAATGAAACATAATTTGCTGCTTTACAGATCTATAATTATATTCTGTACCAAGTATAAACATGTTTTATCAAATGTGCACTTCATTTTAAATAAATTACTAAGTTAGATTTAATCATTGTTTTGTTGCTCCAACCCAGAATATGAAGAAATATCAGTAAGCAGAAAGTAAAGCATCATATCATTTTCTTTTTCTATTAGTTATAAACATTTTGTTTCATTGTACATTTCTTCTCCATTTCTAATGATTTAGAATGAACTTCTGTACACATTAGGACATTTACGTATTTGTTAATAACTTTTAATGTATAAATAAATGCTTCAGCAAAAAAAATCAAAAAATGAAAAGAATGAAATTTTATTTTGCAGAAAAAGTTATTGACTAAAGTATTCATGACATTCAGTTAGTCAGATAAGGTTCTACTTATAACCCTTTTAAGGTTAAAAGAAAAACCTTGAGTCTTTTTACTTATGGCATCTAGCAGATGACAGTTTGAAAACTAATTTAAGTTGGCACTCTGGAGGGAAAGTTTTTAATCGTGAAGCTTAGTCTTCAATGTAGCATCACACCTGTGCTATAGTTCTGTAATGTTCACAACCTTTTTGTAAGCAGCTTGTAATACTTTTTCATGCCAACAATTTATCTCATTGATGTTTAGATGAATTAAAAAAATTAGTGTTTGCTTACCTCATTAAAAAAGTTAAGTATGATTCAATAATAATGATCAAATGATTCCCCCCCCCCCTTTTTATGACCCTGTAATCCCTTATATCGAGGTGGGTATAACTGGGTGAAACTGAATGTTTACTAGATGCCCTTCCTGACACCTATGTGAAGTTTGTAGCAGATATTTTCTCTTTGTGCTCCAATGGAAAAATATCTCTCGCTGCCTAGTATTGAATTCTCTTTCAAATTTTGTTTGTTTTATTTAAAATAAAATGGGAAATTAAGAGAAGGAAAAGGAGAAGGAAAAAGGAGGTGTGAGATACAAAGGTGGGGGGAGGAAAAAGGCATTGACTTCCAACCCTTCTTAGCACAGTACAAGATAAAAATACTCCATCCTCAACTGTTTGGTTTTATATGTTAATATATAACTAGCTATTCCTATAACGACAAATCTTTCTGATCAACAAAACCAAAGTCAAAGTTTCAATTTTTTTTCATCACAAGCATAAAATCCAGAAGTGATATCCAACGGAAAACTTATTTTCCTCTTTGAATAAAATAATCAATTTAACCATTCCTGCTTTTATCTTTCTTGCTATGGAAATGGTATGTATTTCTAGGTGCATTTAATAATCTTTATGAACTATCACCATTTTTATTTACAAAGTTCATTGTATTCTTTCAAATATTTTGATCTTACTGAAAAAAAAAAACCCTCTTTTTTCATTCTTTTTTAAAGTCCTAAACTTTTTTTTGTCAAAACTTTCTAGCGCATCTTTTCTATTGACTTCTTAACATACAAACTTTAAACTTCAGTAATACAGTTAGATCCCTCCCTCCAAACTACCCTTATAGAATATTTTTTCTTTTATAAACATTCTTTTATAAAGAATGCTTTTATAAACATTCTTTTATAAAGAATTTATAAAGAGTTTACCTTTAAACTGGTACATCATTTTATTTAACTTTCTCTTAATAGAGGTACTTTGAAATACATTTTCAATAACATACCTACTTTAAGAATTACTTAACGCTCTGTGTGTGTGTGTGTGTGTGTGTGTGTGTGTGTGTAAAGTAAAATCTTTTTCTTCTCTGGAAGTTTTATCGGAGTTATAGGCCTTTCTTTTTATCACGAAATCCTCAACCTTGTTAATATCCTTAAAAGTCCCAAATTTGTATTTTTTCTCAATGCTCTTCTTTCAGTTGTGTTGAGAGGTTTATATTTAAACCATAATAGTGAAAGTTAATATCAGGTTCTTCCAAAACTGCAATGAACTCCTCTGCATTTTCAGCTACCTGCCTTTGTAGTTTGATAACATTCTCCACATGTTTGCATCTCGGTATTTTGAGATGATTTTTTTTATCATCCTTGGAGCACAGCTGGTCAACAAATTAGCAGATTTTATTTATGGACCTTTCAAATAAGTATATCTTTAATACTTTGTTCTACCACCTTGGCTTTCACTTTTAATTAGGATCAGAAAATTTTAGTCACCCACAGCAAAGAAGATCAAGCTACAAGTGTACTACAATAATAAACTAAAATCCGGCCTTATGTGTGTCAGTTAGCTCCCCCCCCCCCCAATACTTCCTTATTTGGCTTTCCTTAGCAACCACCTTCCTTGTTATTTAAGACAAAAAAATCCCTAAAATGGCATGAGTCTTCAAAAAGGCATAGCAAGCTGTGACTGAAGAGAGCCTTTTTTTAACTTGACTTTAAAAAAAAAATTTGTCTTTGAAGGCGATTAAGAAGAGAAAGGCACAACTTACTGTCTGTTTGAAAGGTGAATTTCAAAACAGTGGCTTCAACCCTGAACAGACCAGCATAATACCACATACTAACCACTGTGCCACCATGGCTCCATAAACAAATATACAACTTTTAATTTTCACAAATCTCTTCCACAGAGTGAATGCAAAATCAAAGGTGGCTGAAGAATTGGATAGCAAGAAACACATAATACCAGGAGTGCTACCTTGTCTATGACATCATAAGAGGTTGAACCACAAAGCTATATACAGATTAAATGAGTTGCTCTGCACCAAATATAGAATTACACATGCAAGAAATAATGGTCTTTTAAAAATTTGATAAAAGCGTAGTCCAGCAATCAGTAAGGTTGTCTTATATCACAAAAAGTACTAAAGTTAATTGTAGAAAGATACTAATCATTTGTGTAGGGCCAGGGAGAAAATTACTAACATTGTTTCCCTACCTTGTATATCTCTGCAAGTACCCATTACTTGTGGGTGGGTGTGGGAATTAAATTTGGGGAAGCTGTGGCTGTTTTAATGCTACTGGCCGTTGCTGTGTTTATGATTTTCATTTTCAGTACTATGTGATAACCCCACATAATCTTCCCAATCCAGATGATACCTTTTATGCAGCCCCACAAACCATTCCTGACCCTCAGTCCCTGTATAATCCTTCAGGTGCTCCTCCACCTGACCTTGGACTTGAAACGTCCTGCTAGCTTGGTTTTCTCTCTGCAAGCTTCCCAAAAGCAAAGTAAATGGGGAAGATGGCAGGAATTCAAGGGAGGGAATAAAGAAAAGAAACAACAGAAAGGGTGGGAGAGAGAGAAGAGGAGAGGGGAGAGAGGGAAAGAGACAGGAAAGGAAGGAAAGAGGAGGGAAGGAGAGAAGAAAGAGGAAAGGGAAGAGAGGAAAGAGCCAGGAAAGGAGAGGAGGAGGGAGGGAGGGAGAAAGGAGGATAGTGAAAGAATGCCAGGGAGGGAGGGAGGGAAGAATTTTGATGCTCTCTACCAGCTTCCCACAATGAAACCTAATGGGATAGCCCAGAGGTGGGTTGCTCCCAGTTCAAATGAGTAGTAGCGGCAGTGGGAGACTCCACCCACTCTTCTGTGCATGCGCAGAAGCATCGCACGCTCACAAAAGCGCACGCAGGAGCAGACCCGAACTGGTAGCAAAAAAATCGGCAACCCACCACTAGGGTAGCCAGTAGGGAGTTGAAAGTTATTCCTGCTTCAACTGCTTTTTTGCCATCCATGTGATCATTTTTTTCTGTTTAGGTAAGCAACTATCTCTTAAACTATGACCCAATTGGACATGGCTTGTCTATTATTATTTTTTTATTACAATGGGGCTGGTTTTTTTTTTACACGAAATGAAAATTTACCTGAAGCATTTTCAAGAGTTATTGACTTCTACCACCAGGGGGCATACATAACACAGCATACTTAATAAAAATTTGTACTGTATGATTTCCCTTGGTTTTTTTTTAAACTTCTGCATTTTCCTAGAAAATGGAAAATACTAGCATTATCTAAAGTCATGTGTAATGACTATAAATTCATTTTTTTTACTTTTTCTTTCAATTTAGAGTTATAAATTGCCTACTTAAATATCAAATTTCACATTTTTGAATTTTTTGCATACCGAACCAGTAGTAATGCTGGCAGGAACTCGCTCCAATGTGTCTGTGTACATGTACACAGGGAGTAAATTCTTAATTTTCTAGACTAAAGGAGAAAAGGAGTAACTGTTAAATAAAAAGTAAATGAAATCTTTAAATGTAATGGTAACATCTTATTTCAGCCATTCATGGGAAAGGAAAATCAAACTGATAAAACCAACTTCAGAGTGTAAGCTCTGCCCTTTAATATCTACATACATGTATGAAAGGGGAAAAACATGTGCCATGGCTACAATATTAGTTTTGTCATTTTGATGAAAACCACAGCTATTTATAAAATGTCTATCTGAATATAACAGCCACTGACTCTCATATGTAGAAATCACTTTCTCAAATCCATACTCATCCCTCTTTTTAGTAGAAACATAAGAAGCAGTAGAATGCAGGTTGGGTAAGTGACTTGGGAAAAAGAGAAAGGGAAAAGTAAAATTAGAGGAGGCAAAAAGAAGAGTTAACTGGACAGAAAAGGAAAGGAGCCCTACTTAGGCACTGAAAGCTGGACAACATACAGATGAAACTGGAAAAATTTGATTATCGTGCAAAAGTTCATTTATTTCAGTAATGCAACTTAAAAGGTGAAACTAATATATGAGGTAAGACTCATTACATGCAAAGCAAGATAGTTCAAGCCGTGATTTGTCATAATTGTGATGATTATGGCGTACAGCTCATGAAAACCCCAAATCCACCATCTCAGAAAATTAGAATATTACAGGCAATCAATAAAACAAGGATTGTACATAGAACAATGTCGGACCTCTGAAAAGTATAAGCATGCATATGTACTCAGTCCTTGGTTTGGGACCCTTTTGCAGCAATTACTGCCCCAATGTGGCATGGCATGGAAGTTATCAGCCTGTGGCACTGCTGCAGTGTTATGGAAGACCAGGATGCTTTAATAGCAGCCTTCAGCTCTTCTGCATTATTCGGTCTCATGTCTCTCACCTTTCTCTTGGCAATGCCCCATAGATTCTCTATGGGGTTCAGGTCAGGCAAGTTTGCTGGCCAATCAACCACAGTAATCCTACAGTCATTGAACCAGGTTTTGGTAGTTGGCAGTGTGGGCAGCTGGAAAATGAAAGCATCCCCATACAGCTCATCTGCGGAAGGAAGCATGAAGGGCTCCAAAATCACCTGGTAGATGGCTGCGTTGACACTGGTCTTAATGAAGCACAGTGGTCCAAAGTCCTGTTGCTCAGTGCTCCAGAGTCCTCTTTTCTCTTTTGGCAACTTTTGCCAAAAGCACCAAAAACTGGTTCAATGACCGTGGGATTACTGTGCTTGATTGGCCTCTCCATTCTTCCTCCACACTCTGGGTCCTTGGTTTCCAAATGAAATGCAAAAGTTGCTCTCATCAGAAAAGAGGACTTTGGACCAGTGTGCTTCATTAAGACCAGGGTTGTTTTAGTCTCTCGTTTCTAGTCTGGTGTCTTGAGCTACTACTCAAATTATTGACTCTCAAATTATGTTTTGTTGCAGTTAGCCAAATGTTTAGATTTTTATCTACATACCAAGTCCTTCCCAAGGCTCTTGGATAGGCAGATGTTGTTTGATGGTACTGTCACAATACGTAAACTGCTAAGCTGCCTTTTGCAATTGAGTAATGATTTTGTCAATGAAGTGATGCTCCAGATGTTTTGGGATTGCACTGAGTGCCTAGTACTATTGAGACCATCTTTGCTTCATTTTGCCAGAGTAGCTCTTTTATTTGCAGGTCTTTGTATTTTAATTCCCCCCCAGCTTACTTTTCTATTTTGCTATTTCAAAGTACTGGAATGTCTACTATTAACAATTATGTCTGGAGTGGTGTATGAAAGTTGATTGTCTTTTTGAATGTTAAAGACTCAGCACACTTGATCTATTTTGTGATCCCATCAGTTCTTGTTTGCAGGCAGTTAACTGTAAATTATAGTACACTTGTTGTGAATGGGTGACAAATTTGAGAGATACAGTATGTAGTATTTCTTGCAGATATTCCAATGCGCTATTGTTGCTACTTCGTTACACACTTTAAAGTCTTCTTCGTTCTCATGATGTATGTATAAGGTCATAAGTCACTTTTTCCGAGGCCATAATTTGGAAACCACATTAAATAGGTGGAAGTCAAGGACAGCCTGTACGATCAATGGACAGACTATCATTTCTGAAATGCAAGCTCAATTTGAGGAATTATTTAAATTAAATAGAGAACCAAGGCTATGTATAGTCCCAACTCTTGGAAAAAAAGTTTAAAGATGAGATCTGAAAACACACACACAAATCATGTTGCCTATTTACAAAAAATCTATTTACCAGAATGAGATTCTCCGGGCAACTTTCAGCCTATACAACAAATGAGTGTTTTTGTATTTTAGAGACAAAGCATTTCTTTTGCAGGACATTTGAGCCATAGCCTAATTTAGCATTTAACAGTTTCATAGTTTCTATAAAGTTCCTAAGTGA
Source organism: Natrix helvetica (assembly GCF_964273705.1). Classification (NCBI taxonomy): domain Eukaryota; kingdom Metazoa; phylum Chordata; class Lepidosauria; order Squamata; family Natricidae; genus Natrix; species Natrix helvetica. Next base: position 48,047,676 of record NC_138550.1, read on the forward strand.
CATAAATAATATAAACAACTAATTTGAGGCATTATGTTTTTAAAACCATTTATTTTTATAAACAATAGAAATTCACATATAAAACTGAAGTTGAGCTCTGCTTATATTAGCAAAGCCTGAACCATCATTCCAAAAGTAGGTTCTTGGCTTAAATTTGTGATGCTTGATATAATTATACACTCTTAAAATTAAAGGTAATATTATACAACTGCTGAGATCATCTCTTTGGGAACAAGCTTTTTTTTAAAACAACTTCCATCATGAAAGATAATTTACATTGAGCTGAAAAAAGAGTAAACACCTATTACACCAGGTAAAATGCTATTTATAATCAAAACGTTTATAAAAAGATCTGGAAAAGTACCTAAAATAAGTTTTCTTTTTTTATAAAATTCAGTAATAAAATATTGCTTGCAATAAATAAAAAAATTGAGATGAATACTGGTGGTTCCATTATTTCTTAATACTTAAAACTGTATTTCACCTGTTATCCCAGGTTATTTAACAAGTGGTTAAAAGTATTAGTTAAATTAAGCTGAAATATTGGTAATTGGTGACAAAGGAAAATATTTATTAGGCTGGAAAAAAATTTAGAGGGATTTTTTGCATTCATTCAAATATACTACTCAAAATATAGAGATGGTAATCATATCATGATGTTTGGACAATGTGTGTGCATGCACATAACCAATGTGGGAGGCTCTTAAACAACCATGTTTTAAAGACTTGGTGTCCCATTGTACCATGAAGCAATGGATTCACACAGTTCAACTAATACTGGAAATGTTTATATAAAATGAAAATGCTATCAATCTTTATTTTTGTCTTTAAAAATGCAAATACATATAGCTACCTTGTGTACCCACAAGCTTATTTTCCCCCAAAAATACTGCTCAAATGTGCAAGTTTTCCCCCAAAGTCTAACTCACAGAGAAGCAAAAGTGGAAAATGCAAGTTTGCCATGGCTATATGGATACATTGGATTTCATGGCTGCCCGTCCCATCTGTAAACATGGCAGTTTTGAACAGTTCTTTAAAAGTTGTTCAATAGCAATATGACGGACATTAAGCTCAGAAGCCAAGGAGTCTTTTTCTTGTACTTGTTTCGTTAACTCTTCAAACACATCTGAAATCAATAATGATGGCATGTTAGCCTATAACATCAAATAGTTATACGTACTAAGAGATGCAACAATGTACTTTCATTTATGAGATAGATTTTTCAGAGTATAGGACTTACTGGAGTATACGACGCACCAAGGTTTTGATAACTATATAAAAAAGTTTTTGCAGTCTGCAAACCTCCCAAAAACGGCCCGTTTTTCTTCAAAAAACGGGCATGACTACCCTTTAGGAAGCTTGTAGAGTGCTCCGTAGGGGCGGAGATAAGCAAAAAAATCGCCTGTTTTTCACGAAAATGGGCCTGTTTTTTGTAAAAAAAAAAGGACATGGATAGCCTTTAGGGGGCTTATAGAATGCTCCTGGCGGTTGGTGGGGGGGAGGGGTAAAATTGAGCAAAAACGGGCTATTTTTTGCTCCTTTCTGCCCTCTTTAGGAGCACTCTGAAAGCCTCCTAAAAGCTATGCACGGCCATTTTGGTGAAGGGGGCGGGATTTCTGGAGGCAAAAAATGCTGTATTCAGTGTATACAGTAAGACGCACCCAGATTTTCAGTCTCCTTTTTTGAGGGAAAAAGGTACGTCTTATACTCCAAAAAATATGGTAGCTAAGAACATAATTAAAAATGTGAATTGTAGCTGTGCCTAGACTCAACACAAATCTACCATGGAATGTGGCAATTTGGGGCCATTTTAATAATCTGATATAACTAAAGGGTCTGAACTGATTGAAAATCTTCCCCAAAGTTCTGCTTGCTATATGTAATTGAAGAACTCAGAAAGCTGGGTTTTAAAGAATGAGACTATGTATCAAAAAGGGTAAAATATACACACACATTTAATAAATATCCACACAGGGACACTCTTTTGGTGTTTGCTGGCTTTCTAAATTGTCTTGATAAGTAGGACATGATACTGTTCAACTAAGTGACAGAAAAGTTTTCCATTAGTTTTTCCATACCTTCCCCAGAATGAGAAACTCTAATTTAGGTATTTGTCAGTTCACTCTTTATCCTTGCTCATCCTGAGATGATCAAAGTACAGTACTGTGTTATCTATGAAACTGACTTTAGAACCATATTTTCCTTAGGGGAAATGTGAATCTCTTATGCTTTACCAGTTAATCAGTTCTAATCCATTTAGAAAGGGGCAATGCTATCACTCCTGGCACAAACTCCCATTAACCTATTTGTACCTGTTGGAGACATTCCTCACAATACAATCCATTTTTGTTTCGAGATGCAAAACATACCATGCTAAAATAGCAAGGTTACTGACAGAGATAGTCATAGTACTGGAAAGTATGAATATCCAATATTTCCTAAAAACCTCCACGATGGAGGTTTGACTATGACATTTAAAAAATCAAACTCTGTATAAATTAAATTTAAAATAAATTTGGTTTCTGAGGGAAAAAACCTGTTTCATGCGTTCTTTAATAATGATAAAGGCGTGTATCTCAAAAATTCCTCTCCCAATAGCTTCTTTATACTTACTGCATTTTTTGGAGTATAAGATGCACCTTCCCCCCCCCACAAAGAGGGTGAAAATCTGGGTGCAGCTTATACACTGAATACAGCATTTTGGCCTCCCAAAACTCTGGCCCTTTCACAAAAATGGACGTGCATAGCCTTTAGGAGGCCTGCAAAGTACTCCTGGGGGCTGGGGGGGGCAAAAACGAGCAGAAAATGGGCTGCAAGCCTAAAGGCTACGCATGCCCTTTCGGGGGGCAAAAAACGAGCCTGTTTTCAAAAAAACGGGCCGTTTTTTGCTCATTTTTGCCCTCCCCGCCCCCAGGAGCACTTTGTAGGCCTCTCAAACTCTTTGCATGCCCCACTTTTCACAAAAATGAGGCATGCAGAGGGTTTGGGAGGTCTGCAGAGTGCAATTTGTTTTTTAAAAAACTTTTACCTCTTCAAAATCTTGGTGCGTCTTATACTCCGAAAAATGTGGTATATACACATAGTTCTAACTTTCCTACAACTTTCAATTCACTACCATAGACATATATAATATTACTTTTAATGATTGTTTCCATGCCAAGTAGTGGAAAGACAGAGCTTGGCACTGTAAGATCACTCAGGACCACACAAGGTACGCTAAATTGAGGACTTCATGTAATATGATCTCGGCAGCGCACATTTTTTTCTGACAGATAAATAAGCAACAATTGACTAGTGACAGCAAGTTTCCAGGTACTTTCAGATCTGCCTTCTCCAATCAGAATCTTAACTACGCTGGAAGAGCTGCACAAGGTAAAGAATGCTGGGGCCTAGATAATGTTTTTGTTTTTAGTGCCATTTGATATGTAGGCGACCGTATCCCTTAAGTTTGACAGTTACCCATAATTATTGTGGGGCAAAAGAAACATTGCTACAGAATATATAGCAAATAAGCCACCCAGTCACTTTATTGGTGACAGCGGTGGCATATACCATATTTTTCAGAGTATACGACGCACCAAGATTTTGAAGAGGTAAATTAAAAACATAAGGTTTTGCCCTCTTCGGCTCTCAGGAGAACTCTGCAGGCCTCCCAAACCATCTGCACACCCTTTTTTGTGAGGCCTGCAAAGTGCTCCTGGGGAGGGCAAAAATGTGACGCATGGGGGCTTGATCTTCTTAAAGAGTAAAGCTTTTATCTATCTCAAATCTACTTTTCTCTACTCCTCACACGGCAGGGCTAAACAGCTCTCTCCGCCCTTTATTGTTTTCCCCCTTCCCTCGGACTGGCAGTGACGGTGAGCCGCTTGGCCCAAGGAGCGGCAGTCGGCTCGCTGCTTCTCTTCAGCTAGGAGGGAAAGACATGCGGGTGCTGCTGAATGGCTGCTGCTGTGCTTGGCTGGGAACGACCCTTGGATGAGGAGGGGTGGGGATCCCTCCCATTTGGATTAATGGTTCCTCGTGGCGGCGCCTCAGCAGCAAAAGGGAAGCATAAAGGAAACGAGGCTGCCTTGTCACCCCCCCTCCCACAAATCCGCCTGGATCTGTCAGCAAAGAGATACGGTAGCTGGGCTCAGTAGCAGCAGTAGCAATAAGCACCGCATGACAGATCCGGAGAGATTGGGGGGGGGGGGGAAGCAAGGGAAGAGAACCAATCTCCTGTGCACAAAGACTTTTCTTAGGACCCTAGATCTCCACTTTCTCTCCGAAAAAAGCTATTGACATTGTTGGGATTTTGGCTAGTGAAAGAAGCACAAGATGGAAAGGAAACTTCGGAATGTGGCAAGCTTGATTTAAAGGCTTTGGCTCCTGAGATCGCTGCACGAAAATGCTATTACCGCGATCTCTCCTGCCTGGAACCACCCGAGAAGGGACAGGTAAAGCGGGCGCTGTAGAGATCACGGTACCAGCGTTTTGGGTGGCAACGCAGTGATCTCAGGAGCCAAAGCCTTTGAATCAAGCTTGATTGTACCCCATTCCAAGTTTTTAACTTCCCATCTAGTATTCTGATAAGTGTCTTCCTAGAGAGATTGTTCCTCTTCCCTTCCTCCCCCTGCCCTCCCTCCCAATCTCTCTGGGCCAAAGCCTTTGAATCAAGCTTAATTGTACTCCATTTCAGGTTTTTAACTTCCCAATCTAGCGTTCTGAGAAATCTACCATCTCTGAGGCACCTTTCGTTTGCAGGAGGAGGATGGCTTAAAGCAGCGCCTCCTTAAACCAAAGCGTCTGTGTAACTGGGAAAGAAAGGCGTGCTTTTCGGGCGCAGTTTTCGGCAGGTTCCAAGCTCGGCTTTCTTTTCCAGTTACTCAAAGTCTTTGGTATACTCCGCCCTTGCCCTCCTCCTGCAAGTGAAAGTTGCCTCAGATATTTGGCAGGCAGCTCAGGGGAGACAATAGCCACAATTACTTCGCTCCCCAGCAATGAGGAGCTGCTGCCACCGCCTGAGCCCTCCCGGGAGCCGAGCAGGGGGGATCCTTTCCAGCCATCTCCTTTCCAGCCATCACGATCTCTGCAGCGCCCGCTTCACCTGCCCTTTTTCCAGAGGACCCAGACAGCTACATTCGGAGTATAAGACGCACCCAGATTTTCACCCTCTTTTTGGGAGTAAAAAGGTGCATCTTTTTGAAAAATACAGTACATTTAATAATAATAAATAGTTGAAACTGTTTTTTATTTGCTTCCAATGACAGATACAGGTTTAATTTACATATGCATGCATGCATGCATGCATGTGCATGTACATATACACACATACGTAGCATAAATCTTTTTAGGGACATAAAATGGGAAAATACAGGCTTATAAAAATGTATTAATCAGCAAATATTAAAATGCATCTCACCATTGACTTGCTTGAGTAGTTTCCCATTCAGCTGCTCAACCTCTCTCAGAGGCATCATATTCACTGGTATGAAGTAAAGACAAAGTAAATTGTTAATGAGTGTGTATAAATGGGAAACAATGCTTTCATATAGAAATATTAAATACCAAGTTTTTACTTGTACAGTATATTAGTGATATATACATAGTGATCAATACATTCCTTTATATTAAGTCAGTGTTGGGATTCTTTTCTCTCTCTTGCAATTATAAATCAAATTACTAAAAGCACTGATATCTCTTTTAAAATACAATGCAATATATAAGTTGAGAAAAGCTGCTTTTGCAATTTTTCAACCATTCTCTTTAAAATGATGCATCCAACTTTTGTCCAAATAATTTTTATACTTTGAAATAGTAACTATTATTATGTTGCAGATTTGCCCCAATTAATAAACTTGTAGGGCTGCTTATGAAGGTTCCAGATGAATCCATCAATTTAAAGTCCTTCCTAGCTGATCCAGGATTGTTATAAGTAGCCTTACATTATATTCTCGAAGTAGATAGATGGACTAGTATATTTAAGCAACATTGCAAATATACATGCTTAATCAAAACAAAATAGAGCTCCAAAATCCGATGCTGTGGGTAACTTTCTCTCTCTTTGATGTCTAAAACTAAAAATCTGATGCTGTGTTGGTTTCGAACCTTCTGAATCCAAATCCCTATCTTTGTTTTGTGCATACTGTATAATCCAGTTAATTTTTTTGCTCAAAATGTTTTTCACTTCTGCATATGTACTTTTGGACAATTTTGACTGTGGGCAACTCTGGTTTGCTATTAAGTGAGGGAGCAAGGCCCAGCACCAGGCTTTGGGCTAACACAGGGGTCTGCAAAGTTGGCTGTTTTAAGACTGGTGGACTTCAATTCTCAGAATTCTGGGAGTTGAAGTCCACCAGTCTTAAGAGCCAATTTTGCAGATCCCTGGGCTAATATGATTGATGCCCTTGGTGGACTTCAATTCTCAGAATTCTGGGAGTTGAAGTCCACAAGTCTTCAAGCTGTCAGGTTTGAAGACCCCTGGTTTTTTTTTTTTTTCTAAAGGATTAGGGGTGCAAGGATCTTGTAACTTGACAGCTTTAAGACTTGCGTGCTTCAAATGCCAGAGTTTATTGAAACTAAAAACAGTGTACCATCCTATGTATTTTCGGTTTTAAAAATGTGGCTCTCAAAATAAATTTCAATCGTGGTTTTGGCGAGATTTGGCTCAGTTGAAAAAAAAAAGTTGCCCACCACTGGGCTAGGACAAGTTGACAAACACTGTATCACTGGATTCAAATTGTAATAATTAAAGTAATGCACCAACTGAACATTTACTTCTTTCAATAATTTTAAGTTAGTATTTTTATTTTCCAAGTACTACAAAGTTTATATATACAAATGGGTTTATAAATTACTTCTTGCACTTACACTGTTCTCTGCTGTATTGGGGAAATCTTCGTACAGAAGTATCTGGATCTTTTTTGGTTTTTCCCAATTCCGATGACTGATTATGAGTAGACCATAATGGATTATTACAACAAAATTGTGCACTTCTTTGTTGCAACATGTCAAATCTAAAATCACTGGATTCTCTTGATTCTAGAATACTCTGTGAACAGTTTGTAATACTCCCAGAGCTTTCATTGATCCATTTTGCAGAATATTTAGGGACTTGGGAATCAAACTGTGGAAGTAACTTTCTCTCTTTTTGATGTCTAAAACTAAAAATCCGATGCTGTGTTGGTTTCGAACCTTCTGAATCCAAACCCCTATCTTTGTTTTGTGCATACTGTATAATCCAGTTAATTTTTTTGCTCAAAATGTTTTTCACTTCTGCATATGTACTTTTGGACAATTTTGACTGTGGGCAACTCTGGTTTGCTATTAAGTGGAATTTCTCAAAGCAGTCTCTATGTCCCCTTAATGATCTTGTATGCAGAAGATCAGACTTTGGTATTCCTAAGAAAGGGGGGAAAAAAGAAATAAGGAGTATAATTCCATGAATAATACTAAATTATAGGCTGAAAATAATATATATACCGTATTTTTCAGAGTATAGGACACACCAAGATTTTGAAGATGCAAATTAAAAAAAAAAAAGTTTTTGCACTCTGCAGACCTCCCCAAAACGGCCCTGTTTTTCTCCCCCAAAAGCCATGCATTTTAGGCAGCTTGTAGAGTGCTCGGGGAGGGGGGGGCAAGCAAAAAATGGCCCATTTTTGTCAAAAAAAGGGCATGCATAGCCTTTAGGACACCTAGAGTGCTCCTGGGGGGGGGGGGAATAATAGAATTTAGCAAAAAACAGGGCGTTTTTCGCTCATTTCTGCCCTCCCCATCTCCCAGGAGCACTCTGAAAGCCTCCTAAAGACTATGCACGGCCATTTTGGTGAAAGGGGTGGGGTTTTGAGAGGCAACAAATGCTGAATTCAGTGTATAAGACGCACCCAGATTTTCAGCATTTTTTGAGGGAAAAAGATGCGTCTTATACTTTGAAAAATACATTATATTTTATGCAGATAATATGTATGCAGATATGGCCAGCTACAGGTAGTTCTCAACTTACAACAACAATTGAGCCCAGAATTTCTGTTGCTAAGCGAGACAGTTAAGTGAATTTTGCCCAGTTTTATGCTACAATTTGTTGCTACAGTTCTTAAGTGAATCATGGCAGTTGTTAAGATGGTAACAGGGTTAGCTGGATCTGGCTTACCCATTGAGTGTGCTTGTCAAAAGGTCACAAAAGGTAATCACATAACCCAAGACATCGCAACAATCATATGAGTCAGTTGCCAAACATCTGAATTTTGATCACATGACCATGGGGCTGCTATAATGGTCATGTGAAAAATGGTTATAAATCAATTTTTTTCCAGTGCCATTGTAACTTTAAGTGGTCACTAAATGAACTGTGGTAAGTTGAGGACTACCTTTACTAGAACTAGATTTCAACATTCTTTTCATTTGAAAATTTTGCAGATTTTTTTCATTGGATATTGGAGTTACATCTTTTATCTTGTGTTTGGCCAGGATGCTTTGCGAATAATAGAACTATAGTTTTTCAACTTCGTATTTGTTTTATATCTTACCTCCTTGAGAGCAAAAAGTGACCTAAATGGGGATTTCCTTAATGTAAATCCCCAACAAGTGTTACAGCAACCCAGAGAATTGAAGGCTGAATTGAAACCCACAAAGTGTTACCACCAAGAGTTACCAAATGAGTTACCCTGACTAAGTTTGAATGTGAATACAATCCAAACATCAGCTCAAGAAATCTAGTTTGGTTCACCAATGTCCAGTAATAATTTTGTGCAAATGTTTACAAAAGCGTGTAAGGGAGTAGTAACTTATTTATTCACTAACACCATTCTAAGTACATTTGGATATAAAGTAATGACTTTATATACATACATATATTATCAAGAGCATCTAATACTGTCACTCACTGAATCTCAACGAATTCTTCACTAATATTGAAGAGAGAGAGAGGGAAGGAGAGAGCGCCAACTATTCAGTCTTACAGGATTCTGTATCTTCTTAGTACTGTGATTAACCTATCTTAGCACTGATATTAGTATCGGCATAGAAACTTAGTCACAGTATCTGTGTGGCTAATTATCTTTATTTTATGTGAGTAATATAGTAAACTTGGGATACTTTAGTTTACGAATCTTGAAAAAGCAGAAACGTTAAATTATCTCTATTCATAGATAACAAATGGAAGTGACATGCAACCTGTTTAGTAAAACAAAAGTATGGGATTTTTCTAGTGAACATTACTTTCAAAGCACAATTTGTCACAAAATTCTTACGGTGCTTGAAATTGTTACTGATTTTCTGAATAAAGTCTCATTATTTTCATCTGCCAGAGGATTAATAAAAATAATGTGTCTATTTTATTCACTTCTGCAAGACAATTGGTAGCTGTTTTTCCAAACCTACAAATTCTTCATAAAAACGCATGAGAAGCATTATTTCATTGAGAAAACTAAGGAACCATAACTTAAGATATAGAAAAGTAAGCATTTATAAAATTTTAAATATATTTAAAATTTAAGGGGAAATTGTTGACTAACTGATAAAGCAATGTTATCAAATTAGAAAATTACAGAAGTAACTATATATGGGGAAATGTTAGGTTCTTCCTCCCATGTCTTTGAGTCCATCCTGATTCCTGGTAAATATATAGATAAGTCCTGCAATTTTCTTGGCAAAAGTTTTTGAATTAGTTTGTCATTACTTTCTTCCTACAACTAAGAGTGAATGACTGGTCCAAAGTTACCCAATTATGTCCATACGTACTGCAGGATCAGAACTCAAGTTTCTCACTTCTAGTCCAGTGCCTTAACTATTAAACCAAACTGGCTTCAAGGATAAGTTTATATTTATAAATTCACACAATCCTAATGAAAATCTATTATAAATATGAGTTACATTTTAATTTTTATTTGTAGAACCATTGAGAAATAGATGAATTGGAGCCTTTTTACACAGAGGATTACTAAATGATTTATAACTTTGAAAAATCAAAGTTCTGAATACAAACAAACTCATCTTCCCACTCAGGGATCCCTCCAAAGAAAAGACCGATGTTAGCAAAACAGGAATACATTTATTAAGCTACTATGATCACTAATCTGGATATTGAAAGATTTTGTTTGTTAAAGTTAGATCCCCCCCCTGCCTGAAATTAGATTACACTTACCTTCAATGCTTAGCTCGAAACAAATGTGGCAGAAGGAAAGAGTCTCTCTTTCTGTTCCTAATTTGCATATGCTGCAAACATTATCATCATTTAAATCAATGTTAACAAATTGCTCTTCAGTCATAATGCCCCTAAAAGAGAAAAGTTTAATAATATATTGTTACTGTTACTTACAATATGGAAGAATCATATATTTAGCATCCCACACAAGTTTTGACAGAAAAACCTGGAAAAACTCTTTTTTAATTCAAATACAGTTTAGTAAACTTAAAAAAATTTATTTTCCAATTGATTCAAAATTGAATATATTTGCTACATTGAGATAAGATCTGGCTGAAACCTAGTAATCGTTGTTTATTGTTGTAGGCTACTGGGAGCTGGTTTTTGGATTTGTAAAAATTGTTTCATACACAAACACACTATTTTTACTGTGAGTCACACAGATTTATGGTATATAACACGGGTGTCAACTCGCCGCATCACATAAAGTTTTGTGATGTTTTTCCCATTTGCAGAGCTGGGGTGAGCGTTGCCTGTGTGTGATGCAGCCAGCTTGTGATCTGCCAGTTTGACATCCCTGGTATATAAGATGATCAGCTTCCAGAGTATCTTAAATAAATACACTATATTGCCAAAAGTATTCGCTCACAACTGAGTCTGATTATGTGTGAGTCTGATGGGTGAGCGAATACTTTTGGCAATATAGTGTATGTAAATCATTAATGAAACACATAGAAAAAATCAGTGTCTCTTCAATAATTTCTCATTTTAATAAGTGTTTAAATCTTTGTGCTAGTTCAGTAATGACTTTACTACCTCAGAGCAGCCTGTGGCAGAACAATATTACACAATTTATCACATAAATAAATGCAGGGAGTAATTTTGGCAGCTCTAAGGTATCTTTTTAAAGTCATTTTGAGCTTGTGAATTTTACCCCAGCAGAGTGTAAAATTAGTCTATGTGCTGTGAGCACAAATCATCCCATTGTATCTGCTAAATAAGCACAAAGAAATTATATTTTATATTCAACCTTGTTTATATACTTCATTCATAGAATAAGTAACAATAGTCAATATATCAAATCAATTGCCTTTCATTTCATTGACTGGGCTTAGAAAAGCACAAAATGAGCACACAAAGTTAATTTCAGAATTGTTTTCTAAACAGCATTTCTCATTGGGAAATGTGGGAATGTTTCTCAGGTTTTCCTTTTCCCCAAAACTGAAACTAGGCCATTTTCTCTTTGCTGAAAGGGTACTAAGAGATAAGATAAGAAAGGGTACTAAGAGATTAAAAAAAAGGCTTGGCCAAGGCTTCAGTGAAGAGGATAGCAGATGTGTACACTTCGACATCTCAAGTATAATTATTTCTCTACTGCTAGGGAAAACCTATATCTAAACATTTATATTCACCTTAATGAGAAAAGAGCTATACCAAGGAGCGGCATTTTGCATGTTGTCATTTTTACAATAAAAACCAATATAGCTGGAAAACAGGAAAACTTTCTCACATCTTGGAAAACTCAGAGCTAATTTGGGGCCAGGGAAATGTACTTGGTACAGGTAAAGAGGCAATTTTGCTCTCGTACATTCTGGCCCTTGCATATATGTGTTCCATTGGTTTATATCTTATTGTTCCAGGGATGGCATCTGTACAAAAGATGTTTTTATCATTTCATTAGGCACATTTAATCCTGACAATATTTACTTCCCTGCCTCTCCTTAGTCCCCTTCAGTTGATGGGCCCAATATCCCAACCTCCAGAGAAGCAAGCCTTTTCTGCACTGGAGGTAGATTACCAGGGGGTTTCTAGAAGTGATAGAAGAAGAGTCCCAACTCATCTAGAGGGTGGAAGGCTGGGTAAAGTTGAGAATGGGAAAGAGGTGATGAGCCGCATGTCGAGGGGAAAAGAAAGGTAAAAATTGAGACGGGGAGAGGAGAGCTAAACCACGCAGCTGCAACTCATCCGCCCCCAAGCCATCCAATGGCTGCCCTGAAATTACCACGAGTCCTTCCAGCCTTACACAAAGCCGCTTGGAAAAGAACCCAAATATTTCCTCCTTGCGCTCCAACGTCCTCCTGCCTTACCGTTCCCCCTTTAAGAGTAAATCGCGCTCTAGGCAAGCTCCAGCTCCACTTTGACTTGACCCTAGTGAAACCCTTAGCGCTCCCAGCCCTGCCACACGCAAGCATGCCACCCCCTGGCCCTCCTCCTCACCCTGGCCACACGGGACCCGCCGCCTTCCCGCGTTCTCGGTGCTCACGACAGGCGCTCGCGAAATGGCTGTCGGAGAAACAGCAACAGCGAAAACAGTGGGAGGAGGCGGCGGCAGCAAACCTAAGCTTAAGCCTGGCCTCCCAGCATGGGGGAAACCCCGAGTTTGCCTGCTTCCGGACTATACCATTGTTGGTCAGGGAGGGGTGAAAATCTAGGAGAGTGAGAAAACTTTCCCTCTTCCCCAACCAGCCTTTCCACTTTCTCCTTTCTTTTCTTGTTTCTCTCTAGAGAATGGGATTTGTGTGCAGTAACATTTACTTTGCTGTCACTCTGATTCGGCAGCACCGTAAAATTATAATTCTCCCCCCTCCCCACGGTGCAAGAAAAACACGACCGTCAGTCCCAGACAGGTAGCAACCAGTGCTGCAAGCTAGAGATATACTCCATATAGAGTTACGCATTTCCTGTTGAGAAGTCCTCCCTCCACCCCAAGTTTTCAGAAGTGAAATTTGGGATACGATAGTAGAAGATAATAAAGGATGATTGGGAACTTCAAGATTTCTCAGATGTTTTATGGTTAAGCGTATTTCCCCCCCCCCCTCAAAACTCTTACTATAAATTTTAGTAAAGAGACTTACTTGTTCATTTATACTTCATTGCTTTATTTACTGCTTTATTCATTGCAATAGATACACATAAATATATGGGTACGTATATGTGTTCCTTTGTGTATGTATGTATATTTGTATTGTATTTTATATTGGAATTTCAAGGTTTTTATCTTCTAGATTGCTAATTTTAACCTCTTCTTATTGACTGTGTAGCCTGAGTAAGCCTTTTAGCTAACTTTTATTTAAAATTATTTTTAACCACAATGTTTGTATGCATTTACTTTTCCTAAACATCTTAACCATTGAAACAATTTCCTTGTGCTGGTTAATGACTGCAATAAAGTTATATATCTTTAATTTATAATTCTAATTTAAAAGTAATAATGTGTAGATGTTTTCAAAAAAAAAAGACCTGCATCTTTAACCCTTGTTGTTGAAAGAAATGTCCTTCTGGGTTCAGCTCCAAGTGGGGAAAAAGACACTGGAGACATGGAGGCTGCTTGGAAAGATGGTTTTACTGGTGGACAGGACCACATGGCTTGAGTCCTGAACAGAAAAGGTGATCACATGCTTCAATGTTGGTGGAGAAGAAGAGAAGGCCTGAGATGCTGAATCCCTGGTTTTATGTCCTCTGACCTTTGATCTTGAGCTTGTCTTCTAATTGGTTGTCAGACTCCCATGGGCCCATGCAGGGGCAACTCTCTAGGGTGTGTTTTGAATCCCGGTTTGGTTGAGTTCTCAGATGCCATGTGGGGAGTTGGGTAAAAGGCCAATACTATCATGCCTTAATCCCATCACTCTGGAGTTGGAGGGGACAACTCTTCATTATGTAAATAGAACTAGCTCAGTCTTTAATGGCTCATTGACAAAGGGGGATGGGCAGGAAGCTGCAGGCAGCTATTCTGTCTTTTAAAACATGTTTCTTCCTTTTCACATCCAGAGAAATATTCTGCCTTTTCAATATTTCCTAGGATATTTTATTTTTCTGGGAGAGGGCTGGGTGATAACTTTCCACACTGTTACATTTAGTTCCTATTAACTATAGGAACTATAGTTCATGTGCAGTGGCACCCATGGTTGTGCAGCAACCAGGAAGTGGAATTGATTGATGCTACAAGATTCTATTGGCAGGGTGGATGATTCTGTAAAGGACCTGGAACTCCAGGCATAGATCAGCACAGTTCAAGGAGGTTTGCCCTAACATCCCTCTACAATTCTGTGTTGTGACCAGCATCCTGTTCTCCATTATATCTCTCTCTACTAAAAGAAGTGCTACAGATGGTGCAGAAAGTTCAGCCATGAACAATAGAGACCCTGATATTAATTATAACTACTCTCTCGTTTGCCTTCAGCTTTTCAGAAATCCTGACCAGCTTTGAAGTACATGAAGGCAGAAATGAAGTGTGTAACTTATTTACGTAGGGTATCCCAAGTTGTGACATGCATTCAAGGCTGGTGTGGATAATCCTGCATCTAATATTTAAGTGTGCTGGTCCATCTAAGGCTAAGAAATACTTCCTTCATCTACCTTTCCCCCAACATATCTGAAACAGCTGCTTGAGACTATGCACAACAACCATGGGTTTGCTACACAGTGCTAATTCTGGATTGTGCACGAACTTGTAAATGTGGATGATTAAAAGATTTTAAATAATCAAATTATTTTAATATGAAAGTCTGGCATGGATACAAATATATATATATATATTCTTGCATGTATAAATGTATTCAATACTTTATTGACTGGTCAACCAAAGGATCAAACTGCCTGTCGGCGAGGTGGGTGGCAAACAAATTAAATGTAACCAATCAATCGATCTGATTTTAAAATACAGTATAACATTGCACTACTTGGATATTAGTCAAAGACATTTATACTGCAGCATCCCTGCAGATAGGGTTGCCACTAAAAGACCACCAATCTGGGACTTTGCAGTGGTGTGGTTGGTGACAGAGCACACCACTGGAGCACAATCAGAATATACAATCCAGGTGAGGGTACAACAAGGGCCTGATGTGGGACCAGTAAGACGGTGAGCAACAGGGAGTGCCATGGGATGAGCATGCAAGGAAAACAAAGGCATTAGGTTTAAAGTAAGAAAGTATTCCTTTGCCTCAGTTTTATAAGAATCAATAAACACAACCTAATTGAAATTAATAATATAATCTATTCTGATTACATGCAAAAAATATTGCCAATGTTTGTATCTCTGAATTCCTCTATTCAAGCCTCTGACCTCAGTGACTTGGCACCAGTCAGGCTTAATACCTCCTCAGATCTTGATTCATTTAATGAAAAGCAAACAGTAATCTGGCATGTTGCAAGAGTAATAACATGGCAACTAATATTATTGCAAAATGATACACTGCTGAATTTGCAAACATCTTAAGAGGTATAGAAAATAATGCATTACAAGGGTAAATGAACTATTCTTAATACTAATTGCGTAAGAAACCAAAGGTGCTTCTTCAAGAGGCAACTGGGCTCTCTCGAGTTTTCTTTGAAGACGTTTCACTTCTCATACAAGATGAGAAGCGAAATGTCTTCAAAGAAAAAAAACAGAAAGTCCAGTTGCCTCTTGAAAAAGCACTTCTGGGGCTTGAATGACTCAGAATCTCCATAGACAAATTGGGTAAGAAGACAACTATGCTAATTTGCTACTTACAGAATGTCGACTTGGGGTTACAAAAAATAGGCTAGCTTTTGAGGACTAAAAACTCGTCGAGACAAGATAACTTTATAAAGTCATAGGAAAGGAGGCGTGACTAGTTATTGTTAGTGTTGAGGTTTTAACAGTATATGTTTACATTTATATTGCATATTATACCTTTTTTCCAGAAGCTCAAACTGATTTGCAGAACACGCGTGTTTTCCCCCCACAATCTTGTCGCGTAGAACGGACTGAGACGGGGCGACTGCTCAATACAATATTTTGTATCAAGTTCTATTACGATACTATATTAATATGGATTGTGGGTTATCAGTGTTAAAAAAGGGATCATATTTCCTAAACAGAATAAAGGCACAACTGAACAAAACTTTTTTAATGTGTTTTTGCCGCTTACATTTAAAATTCAGGGGTTTTTCCAGGGATTTTTATTGAGCAGTTTCCATTTCAGCCACAAGTGATTCGGGTTAATAAGGGGAATTTTACTGAACAGCATATATAATAAATTTACTTCTTTCTATTGTAGCTCTGCTGTGTAGGAGCGATTGGAAACGGGATCTTCAGATTACCCTGATGAACTAGGAGGAAGACGAGGGAAGTCCCTGTTTGTCGGTAGTTTTCCGTGACGTCGCTCACAGTTAGAAAGAGACTTGCACGCTTCCTTTTTTAAATGTGTTCTGAAAGTGGATTATTGGGCAATAGAGTTGAGATGGGGTAACTTCAATTTATGACGTGAGTGCTTAGTTTTGGCCAACCACGAAGAAATGTGCAGTTTTGTATGCAAGCTCTTATGCCGCGCTGCGTATACCTAGGAACGCGATCGCAGATAGTTGGTAAAATCTTCAAGAGACAGAAAATGTGGGAAGTTTGTTTGTTTATGGCGGCGAACATATCCAACAACATATCTTCCTCTTATTTTCCTCACAACCAAGTCGTTGGGCTCAGATAGAGTGACATTAATTTTACTTCTAATGGTGCTGGGATTCAGAGCTAGCCAATTAAAATGTTTTTAAGGCACTTAAGGAATAGTATAAGGTCTGAAAATGAATTCAATTTTCAGAGATCTGAGGTATCATATGTCTTTTCAACAGTGTTTCTCCCACAACCTGAAAGATTATGTTCTTTCAGCTAGAGATAGAAAGTCAGCAATCTTCTCACTATTACAGAGCTCCAGTTTCCAGTAGCATAGATTGTATATTTCTTTTATTTGGACACCTAACTCCATTGAGTTGTATGAAAATATTTGGACTTCATTTCAGACTCCTTGCACTTCTGGTAAGTCCACACATGAAAAAGAGAAATGAATGGCTCTCCATTTTATGGAAAAAAATTAAGTTACTTCGCACTTTGAAGGTACGATTAAACTTTTAGGTAGCATTTCATTTTTTTAAAAAATGCAGTTACTATAATGATATTTTTCAGTACTGTATAATATCTGATGAAACATTATTAAGCATATGATAGACCACATTCTTATTACTGTGAGTTGTCTATAAAAAGTTCCCACAGGAACAGCACAGGCCATATTTAGCTGGCAGAATCTCTTTATAATGTGTAAAATAGAAAGTAAAAGCTGCATTTGATCCTGTTTACATAGTGTTAAAGAGATACCTTGCTGTATATGCAAGAAAAACCCTAGTCTTTAGAAATTGCCAGACAGCCAGCATTAAACTCATTGTTAGCAAAGGCCTAATTTCCATGGTAGTGACTGAAATGAATTCAGAAACTGCCAACCTGCTTTGCTAATCACATTTGGATCTAATCCTTCTTTTGCATCTCATGCTGTTTCAGTTTGAATGCTCGATCATGTTGTCTGGCAAATCATCACATACAATGTTGGTTTATTTTTGAAGATAACTTTAAAATAGCCTACTAAATGATTTTTTTATTTGTAAGCTAATTATTCACCATGATAGCCTTACCCAATCACATTTGGAAATGTTTAGTTTAGCCAATTTATGGATATTAGGGACCTTCCAAAAGGTGAGCTTAGTTTGACATCTTTTACCTTCTTTGGATTTAAGAAAATTTAAGCAGAGATTTAAGAATTTATAATAATATACAATTGACAAAGACAAAAAAAAATAAGAAAATTGTAAACAGATTGGGATCCAGAGAGTTATAGGATATTGGGTTTTTTCCCCAATATTTAATTATTGGTAAAATAATTATGTGGGAAATAACTGAAATAGAATCAAACCCTTATTAGGAACTGTCACTTGAGGAAGATTGCAAATATACTCTTGACAAGGTAGAAAAGAGTTAAAAAGGATAAGCTGCTCTAACTTTTTCTTATTTTAAAGAGTTGTTTTATTAATTGGATTGAGATAAAAATAACTAATATTTCAGAAAGAATATAATTTCAATAGATACATTTTTTAGATTATGAGAAAATGTATATTAAAAGTTGAGATTACCAAAATGGGAATCCAAAAGAAGAGAAAAAGGAAGAAATGAAGAAAATGATGTGGACAAGACATGGCTTGTGACAAGAAATCTTGGACAATGCCTTTTTATGGGATCTAAATAGTAGGCTGATGAAAGCTTTGAAGACTCCTTTTAAATGCGAAAGATTGATGAAAGATCAAATCCTGCTATGCTACAGGAATGATTTAAAAGTCAAGGTTGTTCAAAGTAAAAACAATGAGTATAAATTCGGACTGTTTGACCAGGGACAAACTACTTGCTTGATATGTCTGATAACTTTTAATGGATTTTTGCTTAATCAGGAATAAAAAGAGAACGATTTAAGAGCATAGAACATAGAAAAATACAATTGGAAGAGACCTTGGAGGTCTTCTAGTCCAATCGCCTGCTCATGGCAGGCGATCCTATACCCGTGATGGCGAACCTATGGCACGCATGCCTGAAGTGGCACACAGCGTCGCCCGTTCCTCTTCTGGGTTTCTGGTACGCATGTGACAATCAGCTGGCCTTGTGCATGCGGCAGTGCCGGAAACGAAGAGCTGATCTTCCATTTTCCGGCGTGAGCATGTGCGCCGGCCAGCTGATTGGCGCTTACACATGCACAGCAGTAACCGGAAGACTTGCTGGCTGGTGTGCACACAGGCACCAGAAACCAGAAGTTCATTTTCCAGTGTACACATGTCTCCTGTGCAGCTCCTCTTCCAGGTTGCAGCCAGATGAGCGCATGCGCACGTGCGCTCCCTTTTCGACACTTGGTGTTGAAAAGGTTTGCCATCACTGTCCTATACCATTCAAGACTTTCTTTGAGCTTCATGGGATGGATAAATGTGATCCTAGTAAGAATAACAGACTAACAGAACAGAATAATAGAGTTGGAAGGGATGCCAAAGATCCTCCAGTCTAAACATTTTTTTCACTAGACTAGACATTCTTCATATTTTAGCCTCCAGTTCCTTAATCATCTTTATTGTTCTTTTCTGGATTGCTTTTAGATAAAATGGGGAGAAGAAGGTTTGGAGGGTTTTTTTGACATGTAGCTTTAAAAGAAGGTGAAATGTTATTATATTCATATACTCAATGTGGTAAAGATTAAAACCACTTCTTTATTATTGCCTTTGTTGCCTTTTTCTTTTCTACTTTGATCTTTTTTTGCACATTCTGAATTTTATTTTATTTGCTTCTGACTTAGTTTGTATTAGTTTTTATACATTTATTAAAAACTTCAATTATACTCACCAATTGTACAGCATTCACAGTTTGGTCAATGTGATTGTTTTTCCGGTAGTCCATTATAAAGTGAACATGTCAGTGGGGACCTCTATTGGCAATGAATTGTCAGATTGAAAGTATGTTGTATTCCTAATTCAGAAAGGCAGAGACCTAGAAATGGCACAGATATACATTATGTAGGGAGTTGACCTTCAGAGATGCTGAAATTGTGTGAAGTTGTTTAGCTGCTTTATTCCCTTAATGCTAAACTCTTTCATGGCATAATACCAAAGTAACGGGCATTACATAAACTTTATACCTTAGCACTTCTGTTTTTAAAATGGGTATAGGATTTCAGAAAATAAACTGATGATTTATAAATATAGAACACATAACATTTTATTATATTTTATGTCATTCTTCAGCAAAATGGTGGGTTGATTTTCCTCTTCCCCTATGCACTCACTGAATCTATTCCAAAATAAACTTCAGAATATTTCCTTCCATCAGAATCTTGCATGCGTTTTTGATTTTGGTATGAATGTTTATCACTCTATTTACATTTATAAATCTTTTATGCATTGTTTACTATTTAGTTGCTTTATTCTATACAGGTAGTCCTTGAGTTATGACAATTCAGCTCAAAAATTATGTTGCTAAGTGAAACATCTGTTAAGTAAGTTTTGCCCCATTTTGTGACCTTTCCTGCCACAGTTGTTAAGTGAATCACTGTAATTATTAAATTAGTAACACGGTTGTTAAGTGAATCTGGCTTCACCATTGACTTTGCTTGTCAGAAGGTTGCAAAAGCTGATCACATGACCCTTGGACATGACCCCATCATAAATATGAACCAGTTGCCAAGCTTTTGAATTTTGATCATCTGATCATGTGGATGCAGCAGTAATCGTTAAGTGTGACTAAGGCAATTTTTTTCAGTGTCATTGTAACTGAATGGCCACCAAATGAACTGTTGTAAGTCGAGGACTATCTGTATTTCATTCCAATAAACTGCTCACTAAAATAAAATAAGATATATAAATGTTTGAAATTAATAAACTATGTTTGCCTTTTGTAATTTCATTCATCTTTTTATGTATTAATCAAATCTTCTTCAGATCCAATAATCAATTTTATTTCCAGGCAAAATTTCAATTTTCTTCCAGACAAATAAGATTGTTGTTGTTGTTAGTTGCGAAGTCATGTCCGACCCATCGCGACCGCATAGATAACATTCTTCCAGGCCTTCCTGTCCTCTACCATCCCCCGGAGTCCATTTAAGCTCACCCCAATTGCTTCAGTTACTCCATCCAGCCACCTCATTCTCTGTCGTCCCCTTCTTCCTTTGCCCTCAATCGTTCCCAGCATTAGGTTCTTCTCCAGTGAGTCCTTCTCATTAGGTGACCAAAGTATTTGAGTTTCATCTTCAGAATCTGGCCTTCTAAAGAGCAGTCAGGGTTGATCTCCTCTAGGGCTGACCGGTTTGATCGCCTTGCAGTCCAAGGGACTCCTAGGAGTCTTCTCCAGAACCATAGTTCAAAGGCCTCAATTCTTTGGTGCTCAGCCTTTCTTATGATCCAACTTTCACAGCCATACATTGCAACTGGGAAAACCATAGCCTTGACTATACACACTTTTGTTGGCAAGGTAATGTCTCTGCTTTTAGTATGCTGTCTAGATTTGGCATAGCTTTCCTTCCCAGGAGCAAGTGTCTTTTAATTTCTTGGCTACAGTCCCCATCTGCGGTGATCTCAGAGTTCAGGAAAGTAAAATCTGTCACTCCCTCCATTTCTTCCCCATCTATTTGCCAGGAACCGATAAGGCTGGATGCCATGAACTTAGTTTTCTTAATGTTGAGTTTAAAGCCAACGTTTGCACTCTCCTTCTTCACCCGCATCAAGAGACTCTTTACTTCTTCTTCACTTTCTGCCTTCACTTTCTGCACTTGCAAATAACATGAATGAATACATGATTTAATATAAATAAATGTAGTGGTCAGATGGTTTTGACTTGATATAAGTAACTTAGGTTCTCAGAGGCTCATTTATATTTCACATCAGAAATCCAGACTATATAACTTTAAATGCTTTTTTTTAAAAAAGAGATGAAGCTCTAGAAATTCTGACCAATCAGCAAGTGAAATGTGAAGATTTAAGCGTTTGATGATAATGAATGGATGTGTAGGATGTTGATTACCATAAGACGAACTTTGAATCCACAAACTGTTACACCTACTGGGAAGTCTCTTGATAATGCTGCCACTATTTACTTTTTGGCAGACAATTTCTTCTGTACTGTTTTACTTAGAAGTAGGCAACTGGTAATTCTCTTTCCATCAGTAACTTGAGGAGGGAGGGAAAATGTGCCTAAAGGCTCTCCCAAAACTAGGATCATTGATTCGTTAAAAATTCAAGTCCTAATTATGCAAACCAAGCGTAGAAAAGCAGAAGAAGGTTGAAAAGACACAATAACATTTGGAGACCCTATTATGGGAACAGGATCCATTCCACCATGTCCTGTATGTTTATGTCTCATTACATGGTGGTAGAATAGATCAGATTGTTGTGAACACAGCAGTTTGATGGCTAAAGGAAACTGGAATGGATGACTATGGTGATTTTCTTTAATCTGATTGAGAAATTTTATTTCAGCTAAGTTTTTGTTTCTTCGGAATAAGGTTTCTTTCTTTTTTTAAACTTTTTTTCATAATTTTTTATTTTTCATTTTCATAACATATAATCGTATGTATACCATTACATAGCCAACATTGTATGGTATTATTAAATATTTATATCAATTCATCTTACCATCAACTCCCCAAAAGAAAAAGAAAAAAACCCCAGTTATTGGCTCTTCTGCTCTCCATACATTATATTTATGTGTTCACTTTCTTCTTCCTCTCTCATCCCCCTCCCTACCTCCTTTCTTCTCTCTGTCCTCCTTCCCTTCTCTACTTCCCCTTCCTCTCTCCTATTCCGCTCTCCCCTTTCCACTCCTCATTTCTCTCCTCCTCTTCCCCCCCTCCTACCTATCTCCTATCCCTCTCTCCTTCCCTTACCTCTCTCCTTTTCTTCCCACTCTTCATCTCGTTTGCTTGGTGTATTTCAGCTTCTGAGCAAGCTCCATTTTATGTTGATGGTATTTATAGTTCCTTTTCAATATACATATTTAATTTTAAACATATGAAGAAAAAATAGAACAAAGAAGTATACATATATAGTCATTGTACTTTAAAAAAAACCCACACCAGCCTAATTTTGGTCGAGATATAGATCTGGTTACAGTTCCCAGCTATTCTCATCATTATTTTTATATAATTATACAGTCTTAGGCGCCCCCAGTTTGTGATTCTGCCTTTAAGTCTCAATAGTTTCCCATTATAAGTGTATTTCATGTTTCCTCTCCAATTTTTCCATGTCTTGGATTAGGTTACCTTTAGTTGTCTGTGACTGGCAAACCTCGCTGTTCAATATTCATTTCAATTGCCTTAATCTATTGTATACTGTAGCAAATGGTAAACATCTCGCTTTATTTCATCATCTTAAAAGTTCTATGTGTATCTATGTTTCATATATTTTAACCCATGCTTAGTTATCCTTCTGTTGTCATTTCAATATTATATTCAGCCAGTTAGCAACTCCATTTTATTGTCATGTTTTTCATAACCTCCCCACATCAAAACCAATATCATATTTATCCATATTACATATATTTCAACCTTTGCTTAATTATCTTTCCATTATTACATTCAATCAATTAGCAGCTCCATTTTGTTGTCATATTTAGAAATAAAACCCTTATCTTAGTTTTATATTCTCCCAGATAAAAATTCCCGTTTATCTGATTTTTTCCTAGTACGTTTTTTGTCCCACTTTTATGCTCCTGCTCTGTCCCTTCTCTTTGCTTTGGCACATCCACTCTCCCCAACTTTCCCTAGGCCACCACCAAAAGGATGTTTTTTATTTCTCTTTGTTGGGGCAAAGCCTCCCCCTTCAATTTCCCTTATACCAGTGGTCGGCAAGCCGCGGCTCGCGAGCCACATGTGGCTCTTTACACATTTTAATGTGGCTCTTCTGTGGGGCGGGCGCCCGCTCCCCTCCCTCCTCTCGGGCACTTCAAAACAAGCGCCCCTTTCCCTTTTTTCTTTTCGACCCACAATGATTAGGGAGGATCCTGAAGTCAGGCGGGGACGAGAAGCGAGGAGGGAGAAAAAGAGACGGAGGCCAAGGAGCTTCCCCCCGCCCCCTCCCAGCAAAAATCTAACCGGGGAGCCGGGCGGGCAGTAGCAAATTAGCCGATCACGCACGCGGCTCCCCGGTTAGATTTTTGCTGGGAGGGGGCGGGGGGGAAGCTCCTTGGCCTCCGTCTCTTTTTCTCCCTCCTCGCTTCTTGGGGCTCCACCAATGGGGGAGCAAGGCCCGCCCAGCGCCAGGCTTTGGGCTAACACAGAGGTCTGCAAAGTTGGTTGTTTTAAGACTGGTGGACTTCAATTCTCAGAATTCTGGGAGTTGAAGTCCACCAGTCTTAAGAGCCAATTTTGCAGATCCCTGGGCTAATATGATTGATGCCCTTGGTGGACTTCAATTCTCAGAATTCTGGGAGTTGAAGTCCACAAGTCTTCAAGCTGTCAGGTTTGAAGACCCTGGGTTTTTTTTCTAAAGGGTTGGGTGTGCAAGGGTCTTGCAACTTGACAGCTTTAAGACTTGCATGCTTCAATGCCAGAGTTCCTGAGCCAACATGACTGGAGGAGGAATTCTGGGAGTTGAAGTCCACAAGTCTTAAAGCTGTCAGGTTTGAAGACCCCTGGGTTTTTTTTTTCTAAAGGGTTAGAGGTGCAAGGGTCTTGCAACTTGACAGCTTTAAGACTTGCGTGCTTCAAATGCCAGAGTTTATTGAAACTAAAAACAGTGTACCATCCTATGTATTTTCGGTTTTAAAAATGTGGTTCTCAAAATAAATTTCAATCGTGGTTTTGGCGAGATTTGGCTCAGTTGAAAAAAAAAGGTTGCCCACCACTGCCTTATGCCATTAACAGCCTCAACCTCTTTCGTCTGCCTTTTGTTTCCCTCCGTTTCTACTCCTTCATTATCTTGCTCCCCTTGCCCACTTTGCCCCCCCCTTCTTCTTTGAATTCCTCTTTAGATATCTGCTTCTCTGGGTTCATAATTCTATTTAGGCTTGATTTTATTGATTTAAGTGATTTATGCATATTTTTTATAATTTCATGCAATTCTTCACATTCCCAGCTTTCCATGATGTCCAGTTCCAAAGTTAGTTAGAATTAGCTATACGGTTCAAAGTTCTGGTCCACCTTAAATTTGTTCACATCCACTGCTATAGGGGAGAACAGTGGGAGCCATCTTGGTCTTTTGTTCTTCCTTAATATCCAGTTCCAAGATTGCAGTTAGTTATACAAAGTCTTATTTTTAAGTTCTAGTCCACCTTAAATTTTAGCTACTGTAGGACCGGAACTGAAGCTGGGCCATCTTAATGTTTGCAATAAAATAAAAAGACGAAGGAGGGAAGAAAAAAAAGAGAAGAAAAAAAAAACCCTTAGCATTCGTCCAGTTCTTATCCCTGTAATAATTCTTCCCCCTATTACCTTCTGTCTCCAATCAGCCACAGCTGCTTAAAATGTATCAATTAGAACAAACTTATAAAGAGCTAGGTTTGGGTATGTGTCTCTTTTGTCTCCTTGCAGCTTCTGATTAATGGTAGTTGATTAGTTGAAACTTCTCACACAGTCAAGGTTGGATTATCCATTATCAGAGAAAAAGAGATCAAAATATTTGGCTTCTATTTGATATCCGAGACCAAATTAGAGTTTATATTGAGTCAGTTCAAAAGAAGACGTGCTTTTTTTCTTGATCATTTTAGCTGGAAGGAATTCAAACAAAGTAAAAATATTGGTTCCTGTTTAAGATCCAAAACCAAATTTAACGTTTATAATTATATAGGTTTGTGGCTGCTCTGCTTTGTGTTCTTCTGTTCGAAAGCGCAGACAAAAACTTGGGGGGGGGGGGGCTGGTGTTACAACCCTCCGTCTTCCTCTATTGCTTTTCTTTTAAGAAAAAGAAGTCCCGATCTGACCATCAGTATTATTTATGTTCTCCAAATTCCTTTGCCTTTTCCAGTTTTAATTTATAGTTGTGGGTTAGATAAATTCTCTTACCAGGTCTGTTATCTCTCCTGGTCTCCGCCTGTTCCAAACTTATTTTGACAAAAAGTCCAACATCTTGTCAGCCATAAAGGCTGCCGCCCCGACTCCGATTCATAGGCAAGTCTCTAATTCACGAGAGATCAGTTGCTTCTTTCAGGGTCTGAGGAGACGCTGCCCTTCTTCGTCTCCACCTTCAGTGAGGGTTCAGATTCAAAAGAATCACCCATATCTGTTCAGCTGGAGCACTTCCTGTTGTCCTCTTTTTTTTTTTACTTTTAAATTGGCGATAAAAGAAAAGAAAATAAGCTCCACAACTCAAGTCACATTCATATTCATTTAGCTAACTAGTCCCTGATTGCTATATAACCATGATGGCGAACCTATGGCATGTGTGCCACAAGTGGCACATGGAGCCATTTGTTAGGGCACGTGAGGCGTTGCCCTGTCACCTCCAGCGCACTGGCCAGCTGACTTCGGCCTTCTTCTTTCTTTGAAGCCTCCAGAGGGCGAGAAACGGCCCTACGAGCAAACCGAAAGTCTGTTCCTGAACTTACAGTTTGCCCGTAGAGGCGGTTTTTTGCTCTCTGGAGGGCCTCCGCGGGGGCGGGGGGAGGCTGTTTCCGCCCTCACCAGACTCCTAGAAAGCCTCTGGAGCATGGGGAGGATGAAAAAAGTGTGCCAAAAGCGGGGAGCTGGTTGTGTGCGCGCGCATAGCATTATGGGTGTGGCACACCCGTGCACGACCTCCTTGCGCTCCCCCCGTGTTTGGCATGCAAGCAAAAAAAGGTTCGCCATCAGTGCTATATAATTTCCAAATGTCCAACCCAAATCTCTGTAGGATGATGTTTTTCTTAACTGGATTTCACCCAGACCCAGAAAAATTCCACTGAGAACAAAAGATATCGATGGTAGCTTGCACCTTGGGTTTCACATATCATATATTTCTAGGGAGCGAAAAGTTCTGTTTTTATCTTCAATGTTTATTCTACAATTAAATCTTATATAATATAGATTCCCATATCTTCAATGTTTATTCTACAATTAAATCTTATATAATATAGATTCCCATAGGATCCTAACTTTCTCCTTTTCAGGTTATACTGAGGGGAGGATTAATTTCGTCACACGTTTTGTGATATTTTTGGAGCAAAGGTCACAAGTAGTTTCTTAGTAAACAGGTCACTATTATTAGTTTCAATTAGCACAAGTATGGCAAGTGTAAAGCTTGTCTGTAATGCTTAATTTTAATTAAATCAAGTTGTGTCATATCCTTTCTTGTTTACCATCTGTTTTGCATTCCCCACTGGTTTTCTTTTTGTTTGTTATTCTGTAAGTTCAAAATACAACATGCTTCATTGGGAAGTATAACCATATTCATCTAAAAGCTAAATGAAAGGGAGGTAGCTCCCAAAAGTGTTTTCCTTGGGAGAACTAACATCTTGTGGTTAATTATCTTCACATATTTTGATTAGTCTCAAACATTGTTCAGCTTAGATGTTAATGTGATCAACCATGTTAATTTTAAAGTGAGGTGATGTTCTTGTACTCGTGGGAAGAAAATCAGTTCAATAAAGCAGTTCCTGTCTTCTCAATTTATCTCTCACTTTAAATTAAAATTCAAGTTCTCCAAGAATCTTGAAAAAGCAATCACTTGTTCACAGACATCAATTTTATGTTTTCATTTTGACTTGCTCATTGTTATTGTTTTGGCATGCATTGTATAAATTACTGCCTAAAATGTATGTAAACTTTTAAAATAGCCATAAGTATTCTCCTGGAATTTGTATCTTAAAAATAAAAAGAGTCTAGTCTTTGAAGGCAAAATTGTAAAAAGTCACTTTTAGCAAAGGGTTTTTTTTGTCTTGTAATCACAATGAATATGAAAAACCTGAAAGAAAATATGCACACCTATTATTTGAGATAGATATTTCTAAGTTGATGCTATTCAGATATGCTGGGGCTTTGATTAGGTATCCATGCTATCTGGAAATTCTTAAATTTATAATCCAAACATCTCAGAATACTAATGCTGATTTAAGAGATCTCCTTGGAAGGGATCTCCTAACCTTAACCTAGTCATATGCATTCTTTTATAGAGTTGTTCAGGCCAGGCAAACCTCCAAGTGGCCTCGAGGATTCTCTAAAGGAATGCAAATCACCAGCTGTCTGCAAAGAATATAAATCCTTCCATTTCTTACTACCTAGTCAGAACTGAAAAAGCTTTTTGGATAAGAAGTGAAACATCTTCAAAGAAAAACAAAGTCTAGTTGCTTCTTGAAAAAAACACCTTTGGGAAAGAGTTGTATCATATTTCCAGCTAAATTGCATTTCCAAATTAGGTTTTCTAGTGTATAACATGTCCAATCTCTTCTTCTGATGGTAGTTGTTGACCAGAGAAATCCAGCTAGATAAGCTTTTAGAATGGTTTTACCTGATAGCCTTATTCATCCATCAAGGATCCTTTCCTGAGAATAGTTCATGGACTGACCAGCTTGCCTCAACAATGGACAGTGATATTTTCTTAAAGGCAAGAATATATAACATAATTTTTCCCACTTCCCGTCCAGCAAGAAGGAAACCTCCACCTGCCTTTTCCTGCTCCATGTAAAAAGTACTTTTCCAACCTATGCTGGCTCGTTTGGTGCTGTTGGGTTCACCTGTTGCATTTCAATTCATTATAGGCAACCCTCTATTCCAAACACCTGTTTCCAGTTTTGTAAAAAAAACACTTTCGCCACCAATCACTTACTCCTGTATTGACAATCATCCTTTTTCTTTTATATATTAACCAGTAGAATAATGAAAAGCTGAATCCTTTTTTCCTGAACTTTCAGTTGTAACCAACTCTTAAGCGTGCATTAATGTGCCTCTTAGAGTACAGATTTCACGGAAGTGTAGACTATTAATACTATTCCTAGATACACTTCCAAATTTTAAAGTTGGGGAAAGGGCTTACAAGTATTAGTGATATTCCCATCTCTGTCCTCCTCAGACAGACTGGCAGCTAATTTTGATCTAGTTGGCGATCCTTTGACAAACTTTAAGGATGGGCTTGTACCATTTTTAATTCCACCAAGAGTCCTCTATAATGAGTAGGCAATGTACAGAGCTCATCTTCTTCAGTACATTTCTATTACTGTTATCTCAAATACTTTTTCTACTTTGGACATTCATTCATGACATTCATGAGCTAACAAACCTTTAGTAATGCAAACACAATCAAAGCCACATAAGATCACCCACCCTTTCTCTGAATTAAGATCCCTTTCTAACAGAGTTTAGAACTGTTGTGTTCACACTATCATTTTAATTGCCAGCCATCGACTTCATTTCCTAGCTTCCCAGTTTTGTCTCTGGTGGTGTTTAAAATTCCATCTTTAATTGCAGCAATGACATCTAATTCTGATAGCAACCTATCTACTGTCTTTCCTTTCTTATGAGAATGTTGTTCGATGAAAATCTCAACTCAAATGACCAACAACTAATCTTGGCTCTAAATGTTATAGTGTAATCTTTCTGCTGCAAATACACCTGCAAAATTTAGGGTGTGTCAAATTTTTCAACTTTCAGTTTCCAAACATTAGGGGTGCTTAAAAGTTGTGACATGCCTCGGGGTTTGTAAAGATATTTTGGTTAATTTAATATAATTTAGTTTAGTTTAGTTTACTTTATTATCATTGCACCTCATACAATGAAATTAAATGCCATCTTCATATACATTATAATTATAAAAATAAAACACAAAACACACATCCTTCACATTCTGTACAATTGAATTGAAAACTTGATATTGCATTGATATTGCAGTATTCAGTAACATTCAATATAGTTACTACCCTGGGATAGAAGCTGTTTTTCAGCCTATTTGTCCTTGTTTTTATTATTCTGTACTGTCTGCCAGCTGGTAATAGTTCAAAAAATAGGATGAGATGGATGAGATGGTAGGTGGTAATAGTTCAAAAAAAGGATGAGATGGATCTTTAAGAATGCTTTGAACTTTCTTAAGGCAGCAGGAGCTATAAAGCTCTTCCAAAGAGGGGAGAGGGCAGCCAATGATCCTCTGGGCAATGACGGTAACCCTCTGGAGTACTGTCCTGTCTGCCACTGTGCAATTGGCAAACCATACACAGGTTCAGTAAGTTAACATACTCTCTACGGTGCAGCGGTAGAAGATGACCAGCAGTTTTTCATTCAGTTATTGATATGTAGATATGCGTGGTAAGTAAATACATAAATATAACTTTTTAACAATTTGTTTGTTTCATCTATGCAAGTAACCAATATTATGGTGCTAAAATATTGAGCAGGATGAGGGAATCTCAAAGCCGTTTGGGTGATCTTGCCCCAACTAACCTTACAGGATAGTTGTGGGGAAAATAGAAGGTGAAGGCGTATTGGATATATTCGACACCTTGAGTTATTTGTAAAAATAATAAATTCAGGATATAAATAAATAAAAATAAAATACCATCAAAAAGAAGCATAGATAATTGCATTAATACCAATTGCACAACAGCAGTATTAGAATCCGTGCATGCTATGGTAAGGTGAGAAACTGTTAGTCATTATATTTATGATTGAGAGGAATATTCTCCTACTTAAAATCTTTAATGCAAATATTGTACTGGGGTAATGGAATGAAGTATTGCTTGACATCTTTACCACTCATTTCATGCTTGCTCATAATGTTAAAATAATTCATTCACTAATCCTCTACTAAAGTGTCATATGTTCTTTTTGTTATAGCTTTTCTTCTACAAATGAATGAAAAGAATCTAATTAAGAACCATGCCGTGAATGTGCTCCTATCATAACCAAATTTGCTGCATGACATTACTGAGGTCATGTATTGCTAATTAAGAATGAGGGCAATTCTTCCTACAATGTATTAACCTAATTCAATGGAATATATGTAACACATACGTTTTGTAGATGGTACAAAATGACCCTTTCCTTGAAGGAATGAAGAAATATTACTTGTATTGCTATGTTTTAAAAAAATAATTTTGATCTTTGTTGCATCTTTTCATATATCCATTTCCTTTTGATAGCACCCATCAACAATTCCCACAAATGGGCAGGAGGAGGGAGCTATTAATGAACTCTTCCTCTCATCTCCAGGTATTGTGTTCTTACTGGAAAGTGCTTTATCTACATCCACATGTTAGCTGTTGATTTTCACTGACCCCTGCTGGACAAAATGAATGCTAAATCAAACGGAAGTGAAACCAAAACATTGCTTCTTCAAAGCAAAAGAATCACAATAGTAAAAAAAACAACAACAACCACCCAGTGGCGGATTAAGGCTCATCTGTGCCCTACGCATTGACAAATCTTGGTGCCTTCCTCCTTTGTACATACTGTATAAATCTTCATTGGTTTTTTTTTCTTTCTCAACTTTGTGGTGCCCCCTTGGGCCTGATGCCCGAAGGATGTGCTTAGTCTGCTTAATGGTTAATACACCACTGCAAAAACCCACGGCTGATGAAAGAGCAGTATAAAAAATGGGAGGCAGGTTGTGTCTGAGACCTCCTCATCTACTAAGGGAAGGATCTTTGGCATAAATGGATTCATTCATTCCTCTCTCCAATCATTTATTTTCCCTTTACAAAATGTAGATATTATTGTCCTCAAGCGATTGTCTTTTTCTTTTTACCTTTTTACCTTTAAGGAAGATACACCGCTGATTCTGTCCTGTGGTGTTGTTTCTCTTGCTCTGGACCATCCTGTTGCATAAAGGCTGATTGATTTCTCCAATGTAGAGTTGTCCTCACTGTACTGTACATTTTTCTGCTGCTCTTTCATCAATTTCATCAGGAAGATTAAGACCACTTCGCATATTTACCAGCAGACCACAGTTAACAACCTACGAAGGATAAAGGATTTAGGAGTTGGAACATTTACATTCCAGCAACTTTCTGCCTATTTACCTAGCAAGTCTATTCAAATGAGGTGAGAAATGAAACGTCCCTAGAAGATATATAAGCCCCCCCCCCTCAACCAACTTGACCAAACTGAAGAAGTTATTTGGATAAGCAGTGAAATGTTTTAAACTAACAAGAAAGGAAGTAGTTGGTAATGCATACAATTCACGTATCAGTAAAAAGTATAGCAAAGATCACAGTTAAAATCTAATAAAATCACTTTAATTCTCTTTAAAAGAAAATGAAACAAAATCAACCACAACACCAAACTCACCTTCTGTTTCCATCACCATGTACTGTTTGCCTGTAGAAAGTTTTATTGGATAATATATTTTGCAGTCTTATAAGGATTTTTTTTTTACGGCAGATGTCTAGGTGACCATATAAAGAAGACATGCTTGCAATATTTTGAAGTAGATGACCTTCTAAACATTATCAAACCCCAAAGAGGGAGTAGAGATAACAATGTGGTGGTTAAAATAATCAAACAAAAAACTTATGCAGTTTTTAATACCACTGTGATATTGATGCTGTGACTACCACAGCAACCAGCCAAAATGAAGAAAAGAACCCACGATGTTACCAGGACATGTTTGGGGAACAAAATAACTTCCTGAAAGTCATGAATGATGTGGCTAAAATTGAAAGTTGACATTAAAAAACAAGTATTACTAAACTTAGAAAAATGATAAAGACAACAGATTTTAAGAATCAGATTTTTTGTGGTCATTGGATTATCCTGATAATGGTAACAGGGAAGAGTTTCTAGATGCTTTCCTACATCAATAAGGTAACATTTGAGTAGTCCTGGGAACACATTGGGGGGGGGGGAGGATAACTATATAAAATCTATATTGTATGTATACATTTATGTAACTTAGCTGCTTTCTCAGTGCAATGTACATATACTATTACTAAAGTAGCACAATGATAAGTAATATAAAATGATAACTTAAAACTAATTATGGTGCTGATGAGTTAAAATTGAATGGGAATTAAAGAACCAGGTTTTATCAACTTTCAGAAGATCATAAGGTCATCCTAATCTTGGATTCCAAGCTGATCTAGAGAACGTGTACACCCCACAGAAAATGTCCACTGATGGGGTCCTTTCTATTGCACCAACTTGTAGATGGAAGCCCTTAATAGAAACTATCTAACCGTTTGGTTTGGACAAATTCACTCTACCTTTGAAAAAAAATATCTTAGATATTTGAGTGCCTAGTCAATATATTGACTCTGTAAATTGCTTAAAGAGGACTATAAAGCACTGTGAAGCGCTATATAAGTCTAAGTGCTATTGCTATTGTTAGTGAGATAGTAATCATAAAAAAGTCATTAAACACACAGATATTATTCTATTAAAATGACCTAAATCTGAGATTGGCTCAGTTCTGAACCAGATTGTAAAGCAAGAGTGGTTTAATATTTGTTATTATGAAGCTCAGAGATTTGGAGGTTTTTTTGAGGGTGGGGAGGGTGGAATTATTATTTTGAAATAAACACATAGTTATTTCATAAATTAAATTGTTTTGCCTCCTGCTTGACCACAAGAGGGTAGCAGGATTCCATAGTTATCTATCCATAATACCTTTAAATAAGTCTTAACTGAAAGCTTGCAATAGAAGCTTTTCCAGTGCTGAAATTATTTCACATGTGAAGTCCTTACTAAAACGACAGTTCTATTGGTCAAATGACGTGCACTGATTTTATAGATGGATCCACCTTTAAAGAAAGTTCATTGTCTTGCAGACTTATAATTGTATTCCAGGTATAATAATAAATTATAAATTTGTGAATATATAAAAACAAGGATAGTGGGAGATTCAATTCACATTGTTTCTGATGGCTAACTAGAATTTACTCCCAAGTGTAATAATGCAGGGACAGCATCTTCTAATTCATCCTTTAGCTCCATAAACAACGTGGAGGGAAACAGCGTGGCAGCTTCATTTCACTCTTTAGATCAGGGGTGACAAACTCGTGCCATCATGTTGCCATCATGTGACATATCGCGACTTTTTCCCTTTTGCTAAAATGGTTGGGGGTGGCCAGTATGTGATACATTCGGCTCGTAGCCTGCTTTAGATGGATGAGGTGGGATTACTTCATGATGCCACTTTGAAGTAGCTTTTACCTTAATATACTGTGTCACTGGCATCATGAATCCCTTGGCCCAGCCATAATTAAATAGCACATAGTTATATGTGCTGAACTATGAAGTCATTAAAATACAGCAAAATTATATCCAGTGTGGAAAAAAAAGTTGTGTATTTATTATTCAAGAATTTTTAATCTTGCCTTTTTGTCTCCGTGACATTTACAGAATTTACAATTAAAAGTATAAAACATTAAATCCAATACAATTAAAATAAGATATAAAATAAGATCGATATTATTAAAATCAGTTAGTTAATAATTAAAAGTTATATGTAAAACTCTGGGAGATTGGGGCCAAATGCATCTCCTTTTGTGTGTGCATTTCATAATTTGAGAGCCATACAGGAAATGATTTTGACCCAGGTACCAGATAGATAAGCTTCTGGATTGTGGATCTCAGAACAGCCTCTCCAGATAATCTGAATAACTAGGCAAGTGCAAATCAGGAAAGGGACAGCCTCAAATAATTAGGCACTAAACCAATTAAGGCTTTAAAACATCTTTGCTCAATAAGGAAGTGTCAACCTGAGCAATTTTTTTCATCACAGCATTTCACAATCCTTGTTCTTTGTATTGCACAAAGGTATAATTGTGCAAATATGTTCTTTACCAGAGTTATTAGTTTTGAGGTCAAGGATCATTCTGAAACTGAGAACCTCGTCTTTATGGGAAATTCAATCCCATCCAGAACAGATTTCAAATTGGTTTTCAAGTCCAGAGGTTTTTTTTTTTTTAAATCAACAGTACTTCACTCTTGCCTGAATTTAATGTCATCTTATTCTCACCGTGGCCTTAATCAACCTTATGCAACATTTAAGGGTGCTAATAGTTTCTTGGAGGAAAAAGAGAAAGGCTCTCAGATGTGAAACGGGGAGCTCCTTTTGACTATGCAATCTTAGCATGGACTAGAAAGCATAAAATAAGATATCTAAAGTACTCCACTGCAGTCCATGGGCAGCTCAGAAAAAGAAAGTTGATGTCACACAATTTTGGCTCCTTTCCCCCCCA
This sequence comes from Natrix helvetica, assembly GCF_964273705.1. Classification (NCBI taxonomy): domain Eukaryota; kingdom Metazoa; phylum Chordata; class Lepidosauria; order Squamata; family Natricidae; genus Natrix; species Natrix helvetica. The sequence goes on from NC_138550.1 coordinate 48,082,184, forward strand.
CTCCAATCCTTGCTTCATACATTGTACAGTAACCTGGCACTGTGAGATAGGTCAACAGTGTTTGCTTTGTTAGCTTTATGTATATCCTGCCTTTATTTTTATAAGCAACTCAAAGTGGGAAACATATTCAACACAGTACTCAGCATTCTCCTATCCCCCATTTTCTATGCCTGGTGGCTCAATAGCAAAAATGGAGATGTCATCTGGCAAAAACTCCACCTTTTTCATTTCATCCAATCAGATTCCCCTACTGCAGGGGTGTCCAAACTTGGGAACTTTAAGACTTGTGGACTTCAACTCCCAGAATTCCCCAGCCAGCATGGCTGGCTGGGGAATTCTGGGAGTTGAAGTCCACAAGTCTTAAAGTTCCCAAGTTTGGACACCCCTGCCCTACTGCAATCCAGAGATTGTGTAGTGTCAGGAGCTATATTTATATAATACTCCATTTGTTTTTATTATTGCTTATTCAATCCTTTAGCTGGGGAGGTGGGGGATGTCATTTATCAGCCAATATATGTTTTGCCTACAGTGTATTGTGAGGATTTGAAACTTAGAACAATTATTTTAACTTGGTGTATCAAATAGCCGATCTCTAACAAATAAAGATGCTACCCAGCTTTATTTTTGTGTGTCTTACTTCATTCACTTTATATGATAGTGTTATAAAGTAAATACAGAAAATCTTACAAAAATCAAACTATTCCTCTACCAATTAAGAACTGTATAGTTAGCCAAATCTCATTCACGGGAAAAACGTGTGTAAATAAAACTATCCATTAATTTGTCAGGAGTGTGATGGTAGTCTGTAGATTGAAACAAAACTTGTTGGTAAACTAGATTTGTAATGGAAATGAACAGAAGAGGGCAATAAAGAGTTTTCTTTCAAGTGTACTCTGCAGCACTGCTGTCTACCATTTTTGTTTTATTTTTTTATTTGAAATAAAGGAATGGCATGAAATTCACATTGTTTTAGTGTGCAGCCACTGCAAAAATGCAGTTGGTTATATATTTTTGTCATTGCATTTCATTGTTCATTCTTTTTTTGACAGCAATAATATATTCTCAGTGTCTACAAAACAAGAGCATAAGAATTGCCTGTCCAGCAAAGTAAATTATTTTCAGTTTGGCATCTTGCCTATAATAGATTAGATGATAGATAGATATACAGATAGATATACAGACAGACAGATATAGAAAGGCATAAAGAGAGAGATATGGATGGATGGATGGATAGATGATAGATAGAAAAATGTTTTAGGTGCAACCTGATTAGCTACTATTTCTAGTAATTATTTATCTATCTATCTATCCATCCATCTATCCATCTACCATATCTTTCAGAGTATAAGACGCATATTTTTCCTCCCCAAAAGAGGTGAAAATCTAGGTGCGTCTTATACATTTATGCATTTTTGGCCTCCAGAAACCCCACCCCGCGCATCCAGTTTTTTGCAAAAATGAACGTGAAGAGGGTTTGGGAGCCTGCAAAGTGCTGCTGGGGGGAGGGGTCAAAAATGAGGAAAAAATGGTCCCATTTTTCACAAACACAGGGCTGTTTTTGCCCTCTCCAGCCCCCAGGAGCACTTTACAGGCCTCCCACCCTCTCTGAATGCTGTGTTTTTTTAAAAAATGGGCCCGTTTTTCACCTCCCAGCCCCCCCATCACATTTTGTCCCTCCAGGCCACCAGGAGCGCTTTACAGGTCTCTCAAACTCTCGCATGATCCTTTTTCATAAAAAGCGGGGTGTGTAGAGTGTTTGGGAGGCCTACACAGTGCTCCTGGGGAGCAACAACTTTTTCTTATTTACCTCTTCAAAATCTTGGTGCACCTTATACTCTAGTGCGTCTTATAGTCCTGTCTGTCTGTCTGTCTGTCTGTCTGTCTGTCTGTCTGTCTGTCTATCTATCTATCTATCTATCTATCTATCTATCTATCATTTATCTATCATCTATCTATCTATCCTATCTATCATCTATCTATCATCTATCTATCTATCTATCTATCTATCTATCTATCTATCTATCTATCTATCTATCATCTACTTACCTACCTACCTACCTATCATCTATCTATCTATCTATCTATCTATCTATCTATCTATCTATCTATCTATCATCTATCTATCTATCTATCTATCTATCTATCTATCTATCTATCATCCTATCTATCTATCATCTATCAATCTATCATCTATCTATCATCTATCTATCTATCTATCATCTATCTATCTATCATCTATCTATCTATCTATCTATATCTATCTATCTATCATCTATCTATCTATCATCTATCTATCTATCTATCTATCTATCTATCTATCTATCTATCTATCTATCTATCTATCATCTACTTACCTACCTACCTATCATCTATCTATCTATCTATCTATCTATCTATCTATCTATCTATCTATCTATCTATCTATCTATCATCTATCTATCTAACATCTATCTATCTATCTATCTATCTATCTATCATCTATCTATCTATCTATCTATCTATCTATCTATCTATCTATCTATCTATCTATCTATCTATATCTGAAGAAATATCTTTCTGGGTTCAGTTCCAAGTGGGGAAAAAGACACTGGAAATGAAGGCTGCTTGGAAAGATGGTTTAATACTGGACAGGATCACATGGCTTGAGCTCCTGAACAGAAAAGGGGGATCACATGCTTCCAGATGTTGGGTGAAGAAGAAATAGAGAGCAAGATGCTGAAAGTCCCTGGTTTATGCCCTCTCTGGCCTTTGATCTTGATCTTGTATTCTGATTGGTTGTCAGACTCCATAGGGCCATGCAGGGGCAACTCTCTAGGCTGTGTTTTGAGTCCAGGTTTGATTGAGCATTGCTTCTTCCCAGGTGCCCTGTGGTGAGATGGGTAAAGGGCTAATACTATCATGCCTTAGTTCCATCACTTGGCTCAGGCATTTTAATGGCCCATTGGCAAAAGTGGGGGCTATTAAGAGTGAGTCTGTTTCCTACCTAATAATAATTTAATAATTTATTAAATTTCTAGACCGCCCCCTCTCCCCAGAGGGACTTGGGGCGGTGTACAGGAATAAATTTAAAAATATACAAACAATCATATACATAGCTAAAAATCAAATTAAACAACCCCTGTACGAATTTATAAAAATTAAAAACATTAAAAACAGACCCTAAACCAATCCTAAGAATTTAGAAATAAAACTGAGGTGGGAAGATGGAATTAGGCCAAGCCGGCTAGCTGGAATAGGTGGGTTTTAAGTTTCTGACGGAAGGAGCGGAGATCCGTAGTCATTCTAATGTCGGGGGGAAGGTCATTCCAGAGGGTCGGGCCCATCACAGAGAATGCCCTTCCCCTAGGCGTTGCCCGCTGGCACAGCCTAGTGGACGGCACCCGGAGGAGTCCCTCTCTGTGTGAGCGAATCGGCCGAAGGGATGTATGGGGCAGGATACGATCCCGCAAATAACTAGGTCCTGTGCCATGGAGCGCCTTAAAAATGATGGTCAACACCTTGAAACGCACCCGAAAAGCCACAGACAGCCAGTGTAGCCCGCGCAGGAGAGGTGTTACGTGGGAGTAGCCAGAGACTCCCGAGACTGCCCGCGCGGCCGCATTCTGAACCAGCTGCAGCCTTTGGGTGCATCTCAAGGGGAGCCCCATGTAGAGAGCGTTACAGTAGTCTAGCCGGGACGTCACAAGCGCATGAGTGACTGTGCGAAGGGCGCTCCGGTCCAATAGGGGACGCAATTGGCGCACCAGGCGAACCTGGTGGAACGCCCCCCTGGCCATGGCTGTCACATGGTCATCCATGGACAGCTGGGTATCCAGAAGGACGCCAAATTGCGTACCCGATCCACGGGGGCCAGACGTTCGCCCCCAATGGCCAGTGATGGAGTAAGCTGGTTGAACCGGGGCGCCGGTAGCCACAGCCACTCAGTCTTGGACGGGTTGAGCTTGAGTCTGTTACTTCCCATCCAGATCCGTATGGCTTCCAGACACCGGACATCACTTCGATAGCATTGTTGGGGTGGTTTGGGGTAGAGATGTACAGCTGGGTATCATCCGCGTACAGATGGTAATCTACCCCGAACCCACGAATGATCTCGCCCAGCGGCTTCATATATGCATTGAACAGGAGAGGCGAGAGGACCGACCCTTGTGGCACCCCACAAGTGAGCGGCCTCAAGGTCGACCTCTGCCCCCCTGCCAATACAAATTGCACTCGGCCAGAGAGGTAGGAGGAGAACCAGAATGGTGCCCCTCACCCCCAGCCCCTCCAGTCGATGCAATAGGATACCATGGTCGATGGTATCAAAAGCCGCCGAGAGGTCTAATAGGACCAGAATGGAGGAGCAACCCCCATCTCTGGCCCTCCAGAGATCATCCACCAACGCGACCAATGCCGTCTCCGTGCTGTGGCCGGGCCGGAAACCGGACTGGCGCGGGTCCAGATAATCAGTTTCCTCCAAGTGGCGTGGAAACTGTTGTGCCACCACACTCTCTACAACTTTCGCCAAAAAGCAAAGGTTGGAGACGGGACGGTAGTTGGCTAACAGAGCTGGGTCCAGGGAAGGCTTCTTGAGGAGGGGCCTCACCACCGCCTCTTTCAGGACGGCCGGCAAGAACCCCTCACTCAAAGAAGCATTGACTAACTCCTGGAGCCAGCCTTGTGTGACCTCCCAAGATGCCAGTACAAGCCAGGAGGGACATGGGTCCAGTACACATGTGGTGGCTCGCAACCTGTCCATATTGTCGGAAGTAACAGAGTCAAACTCCTCCCAGAGTGGGACCTCAAGACCCACCTCCGACGTCCCCTCTAAACCACTAGTAGGGACCAACTCGCTTCGAATCTGAGCGATTTTGTCCTGCAGATACTCCCCAAATTCCTCTGCTCTACCCTGCAAAGGGGCTTCCCGCGGCCTCTGTTGAAGGAGGGAGCGGGTTACCCCAAATAGGGCGGCAGGGCGGTTATCTGACGCTTGGCCACTCTTAACGCCACAAGGTAAGTCCGTAAATGGGCTCTCACCTGTGATCGGTCAGATTCAGAGCGTGACGATCTCCATCTGCTCTCTAGGTGTCTCTTGCGGCGCTTCATCACCCTCAACTCCTCGGTGAACCAAGGGGCCTGGGTGGTTCGCTGCCGCAAGAGAGGCCGCAAAGGCGCAACCCGGTCCAAGGCCCCAGTGGCCGCACTGTTCCATGCAGCCACTAGGTCCTCCATCCGGGTGTGGGTCAGGGCTACAGGAAATGGCCCAAGCTCCATCTGGAACCTATCAGGTTCCATCAGGCATCTGGGGCGGAACCATCTTGGACATTCCGGTTCCGCCTCCTCGCGATGGGGAGTAGCGGCTGGGAAGTCTTTCTTTTTCTGGTGCTGTGGATGTAAAGAAGTATAGTCAAAAGAAACCAAACAGGAAAGGTATTCTGTTTCGATGCTGAATGTCTGCCTTCAAAATCAAAAAGATCATTAATCATAGTAATCTTAAAGTATAAAGATAACGAGAATGAAAAATCTTAAATTTTATAGTTGGCTTTGCAGTTCTATTTTGATCACCAGTATTAAGTATATACTGTACATCCATATCTTCTATTCTGGGTACAAATCTAATTCAAAAACTTGTGGCGAGCTTTGTCAGCACCATATTCAGCAGCAATAAGAGTAAGGAACTGTTTAGTTTAACTTCTTGTAGTTAACACTACTAAGGAAAGACACCAATAATCCATATAATCATTCCCTTACTTTGCAGAAAATGCACAAATCTATACATCTGAAATCTGGCAAGAGAAAAGATTTCCTGTCAATGCAAATTTGATCATATTCTTTTCCAGAGGAACAATGTTGAAGATTCTTTTTTAAAGAAACATAATTCAAAAAGCCGTGCACCAATTTTCATGAATTCTGGCATGTTTCCTCCTTTCATAAATCTTTTCATTTCATTTTTCAGAAAACTAAGTTTGGGTTTTCCCTTGATAAATATGGGTGAACAGAATTCCCCCCCCACCCCCCCAAATCTTGTGTTGGACAAAAACAGGCAAATTGAATTATTTTGAAGAAACTAGTTCTGGTATAGAATATTTCTGAAATACTGAATGGAGTCGTAAAATAGATTAAGTTATCTCTATGTACCTAAGTATGTATTGGCCAACATGATGGAGATATTGTGTGTGTGTGTGTTTGTGTGTGTATTATTAGTGTGTATGCCCTGGATACATGATGACAAACTTACAGAAATGTCATATGAATTCCTACCTCTCCTTGTACCTTTTTATTTGCCTTAATGGCAGAGATGGAGAAAGGAATATTGCCCAAACTAGTAATATAATGTTTAGAACTTGCAGATCAAATCTTTTGCACCAGCATCATCAGGTGATCTTAGCTAAAAAATTGTCTGTCAGCCTAGGAATTGTTCTGAGGTTCATACGGTTCTTCTTTGTAGCCTTTTCGGCAAAAGGACAGGTTGCTGTACAATGAATTAAATCACTGAAACAATGCTAGTATTTCTTTTCAGCAATTTGAAAACTGATGCAAATGTTAACATATGGAAGGATTTCCCCCCAAAAAAGTGATACTAAGGCAAATAAAATAGGATTAAATTGAACTGATAGGACATTGTTATGATGCAGCCATACTTTCCCAATCCTGTATTATATTAATGATAGCAGTTGTGCATTGCAATGAAACATTGCCTTTGGAGGTGGGATTCACTTACCTTCCCTACTGATTCACAAATGTGAGTGTGCATGTGTGCTTGTCTGCGCATGTGCAATACTTGCGCATTATGTTGGGGTGGGTGGTTGGGGTGGGTGGGTGTAGCCTCCCGCAGCCACTGCTACCAGTTCACCTGAATCCTACCTCTGCTTTGGAAGCAAGCAATGGCAAACCACTTTCAAAATCTTGCCAAGAAAAAGAAACATCAAATGTTGATGTAATGAAGGTAGAGACTTTTTTGAGTTTTTGACTCATGGTGACTCCCTAATCATATCTACCTATATAGTTTGGTGGCAGCAATTATGGAAGTAGGATTTTTTTTTAATATCACCAACTTTAGGTAAGGAATCTGGTGTCCTCCAGATGCTTTGAACTTCAAGTTCCATTGGTAAGGGAAATTGTGATTCGTAATATATGCTCAGTGCCATCCTTGCTCATCATTTTCACAAATATTTGAGACACATGTAGATAGAATGATCAAAAAATACAGTGTTCAGTTTGTCTAAATTCATTCTTTCTACTGATCTTTATAATCTTTGCAATATTATTGCAGTTAAAATAAATTCTCAGTAGGAGTTAAAATTATCCAGCAGATTTGAAGCACAAAGAATATGGCTTAATTTACAAAGCCATTAAGTTAATTGATTTACTTGGCCAAATTTAGCCCAATCATTTGAGAGGTGTCACTTTTTGCAAAATAATGGTGCCTTCAAAACTGATGGGGACTTAATGGCAGGTACTTAAGCTTTTGGCAGAGATTTTTTGCTTAGCAAGATTTCTTTCAGGCAGTGTGGCACCAGCCCAGGAAGCATATATATTTGAAAGGCATAGGTTTCATACAACTAGACTATAAAATCACATAGCTACTTTCTGGTTTCTCTTTTCCCTTGACCAAGCAATCATCACCATTCTTGACACAGCATAACAACAGGTTGGGAAAACAAAATGGACTTGACCCCTTAGCTACCCACTCCCTTATCTCCCAACATCCATTTCCCTTCTTTATCTTATAACTTCATCCCATTTTTCTTCAGAACCTCTTCTCAGCTTTGAACTATTCTATGGGGTTGATGTTTGAGAAAAGAGATTTCTGCTTTTTTTCTTACCCTTTTTCTTGCTCTTTTTCAGGATACCATATACCATGTATATCTCATATCTCATATATATCATGTCATATAATATATCATATCATTTATCATAGAGATTCTAAAAATCCCTTTCTCTGCTACATCTCTCTACTTCCAAAATAATACCTGTCTATGTATTAGGCTATGCATGATTAGTGAGACACATTCACATGTGGGTAAAGGCCTTGATGAAAGGCAGATAGTCACAGGAGTAAATGAACAAATATCTATTATTGTTGCTATTGCTATCTGAACATTCAAAATTTATACTGTATATGTTTTCATATATTAATATAGAAAACGTGTGTGTATATCTAACTTATGAAAGTTATGCAGAACAAGTTGGATATTATATATTTTGTAACATTCTATGTATTCATATGTCACCAATATGTCATGTTTTACATATTTTTGATTATCCAAATAAATGTTGGGTGTTTTATCAGGTATTTAAATTTGAGAGTCCATTTGGGGAAGTTGTGCTAGGCTTGGAGAAGGGAGAAGGGAAATCTTGGTTCCAATCTTCCTTCCAGCATGGAAGCCAGCTTGGGGTGCTCATTCTTGTCAGAGGGTGGTGCCCAGGAGTAGGTCCTTCTCTGTGGTGGGCCCTACCCTTTGGAACGACCTCCCCCCAGACATTAGAACAACAACCGATCTCCGCTCCTTCCGCAGTAAACTGAAGACCCACCTGTTTCGGCTAGCCGGCCTGGCATAACTCGACAACTTATCCACCCCTAGGTCATTTTTAATTGTCAATTTTAGTTTTTAAACTATTAATGTTATTGAGGTTTTAACCTTTTTCAGTATTGTAATTATTTATTTATTTTTTACCTCCTCTGTATGACACTGTGTTGACTGTTGCTTGTGTACGTCGCCCCGAGTCCCTGTGGGGAGAGGGGGCAACTAATAAGTTTAATTAAATTAAATTAAAATTAAATTAAATTAAGCCCAAAATGGGAATTCAAAAAACATCCTGAAAGAAGATAATCAAGATTGAAAGATTGAATTGAAATAATGTATAAATATATAAAAATACAGTCGCGAACATATTTGCTTTAGAAATAGTTATTTCCATATATTCTAAATTACTGACTTTTAAGGTAGTTTGTAGGCAATTTCTCCTGTTTCTTCTTATAATAATAGTTGATAAGGTTTCTGGGTTGTTTGTGTACTTTAAGTGAGGTTTTCAAATAGCCAACAGACAGCTGTTCAGCAAACACTTGAACCCAGCTGTTTTAGTTTCTGGAGGCTGAGTAGAAAACACACTTGTAGCCCTGGAATGAACTTTTGTACATCTACCGTGATAATCCGAAGACTTACAAATAAATTTGTACTGTTACTTGATTTACATTTAGAGTATCTCTATCATTAAGTTTCTTGGCTATCCTGATTACTTTTAGGAGATTGTGGCATCAATTCCCAAAGGAACGCATATTTAATATAATCAGTGATTAAATGAACACATTGTTCCTTTTCAACTATATCATCAAAGTCACATAAACAGAGTGTTCTCGATAACATGAGCAGTAAAGTTATAGACATATATATAGATAAAGCCAACTGGTTCACTTATTTATATTATTTTTATATTTTTTAAAAAGAAAATGAAGCTTAACTGCAATTTGTGATTTTTAAAGTTTGGAGGGGCCACTTTGTGGTAGATATATTTTTGACTTGCCAAGGAAGGAAAATCAGTTCTTGCTCCCATAGAATTATTCTGGGATGAGTTGTATGAGTTGTACTTTGCTTCCCTTATAAATATGAAAATGTGTCTTTGCTTACTGACTGCAATTGGGACAGTCTGTTACTAAATGCCATACTTGCTAAGTGAAAAATCACTTGACTACACTAGGTGTATAACCTCACATTTGCTTCCATCACTAAGTAAATCTCAAAGACAATAAGTGAAACATTCATGATCACATTCACATTATATATTAACTTTGCTTGTTGCAAATCGGTTGCAAAGCCTATGAATAGCAGTCATATGACCAGGATGCTGCAATGGCTGTAAATATGAGGACTGGTCATAAAGTTGTTGTCGTTGTTTTTAACCATTGCAACATTGAATAATTCCTGGGCAAGGACTAAGAAAGGATTACCTGCAACTAGATGTCTATATGATATTTTTGTCTTACAGGGAATTTTTGGGAGAGCTCATTGACTGGTTTAGCTCTATTTACGTAATGATAAATGGATACAGTAGATTTATAAATAAATCCAAATATAACAGTGGTGAGTTCCAGATCCCGTTGCAACTGGTATGGTGCAACGGGGCCCGGCATCCACCACATGCATGCGCGCAGTGTGCACATGCGTACTTACCCCTTCGCAACAACTCCACAATGCTCCAGTTGCTCGGCAGAGCATCACGCAGGGACCATATGCTCTGTGCGCATGCCCAGAAGCCCCGATCAGCTCAAATGCAGGTAAAGGAGCGCGGGTGGGTGGTTGGGCCTTCTGGAGCACTGTACCGGAATGGTACCTGGTGCTCCCAACAGCCACCGATACACCCGTACTAGGGTGTACCGGTCGTATCCCACCACTGAAATGTAGTACTAAAATTCCTTATATTCCAGACCTATAATCTAAACCATCATGATACATAAGAAAAAAGAGAAGGATGGCTCAGATGCCAGTTCTTTAAAATTATACTTTTTACATGAACTATTTGGAAGGCCTCTTCCAACTCTGTTGATCTGTTAATCTTTTTTCCTTCCATCCATCCTTCTTCCCTCCTCACTCACTCCTGCCCCTATAAATTAATAAAAATTCTTTTGTTCTGTTTGTCTTTTTATAACCTTCTGTTGGACAAAGCAGTGCATCATAGAACAATTTTTGAATTAGGTATGTAAAATAGGCTAAGTTAAAGAATGCAACCAAATCCAGGACCTGTTATTCCTGTGGGACTCATATTTCAAAAATATTCAGACCAGATATATTAGCAAAGTTGAGGATGCTGCAGAGCTGCCTCACCAATCTGCATCATCACCAAACCACTCCAGTCAGCCATGCTCATGTGATCATGGTTTGTGACTTCCCCTGTAGCTTTCCATAAACAAAGTCAATGGGGAAACTGGCAGAAAGTCAGAATTTGCTTTTGCTCTTACTGCTTTTCTGCCCATCCCATTCTGTTTATTAGTTTAGGTGAAGAAATATCTCTGAAACAATGATACAGTTGGTTATAGATTGTCTGATATATATGTGTGTGTGTTCGCACACACAAATGCATGCACACTCACACATAAGTCACAAACACTGAACCTTTTTCCAAACAAAAAATAAATTCTTTCTGTAGATTTAAAATGATCTATGTTAATGCTATCATCTATGTTTTCACTCAAATAATGAGTTTTTCATTTGCTCCTACTGCATGAGTTTCCAGCTTGGCTTTATTGGATTTTCCCATAGCTGCAGAATAGACTTAGGAAGAATTGGAGACTTACAGCAGGACCAAAAAAAAAAAACAAACAAACATTCATGCTGTTAGACAACATAGTATCTAAATGTGATAATTTTGGGATTCTTGGCATAAGATTGACCAGATTTTAATACCTCTAAAAGGTGACAAAAACTGTGATTTTGAAAAAAAAACTTAAATCACTTGATGACAGGTATACATGGCTTGTAAGTTATATTTCACGGGTTTTGTGTAGGTCTGCTTTTGAAAGGCAACTACATATTGCTTGAAATGGAAATGGACTTATACACTCATTTAGATGGTTCAATATTGTCATATAAGGCAGGAGATTAAAATCTTTACTCATTATGTTCAATTAGTAATTAGATTAGCCGTTATCACTCAGTTTAAGCTACTTCCCAACCTCGTGGAGTAAAATTGTATATACTTCAATTAATTTCTTGGGAGATGAAAGTAAATAAAATTTCAGATCAATCTAAACTTTGTTATTTTTAATATTTTTCACTAGTTATGAGAGTCATTTAATAACTGAATTTGAAATATAGATATATACAGTGTATATGTGTGTATCTGTGAGTGATGAGTGATTGTATACGTACACAAACATACATACCTGTTGTGGCCCAGCAGGAGCCGTTGCAGCTGCCACCAGACTCCGAGAGTGAGGGTCCCTATGAGTCGGCTCAGGAGGATGTGGAGGACCCTGGACAGGGTTCTGACTCTGAGCAGGGATCGGAGAGTCTGGTCGGCCACCAGGAGGTGCCTGAGGCATGGAGAGCGGGGAGAACCAGAGGAGGGGGGCTCCTGATGCCATGCCTTGGAGCAGTGGGGAGGAGTCACGAGACAGTGAGTCAGAGATCAACAGAGAGTTCTTGGACACCCGTTATCGCCACGCCCATAGACGCAAGGAGCGAGAGCGTAATTATCGGCGGTAAGGGCTCTCAGCTGCTGATCAGGAGACTCCTCTTCAGGCTATAAAAGGGTTGACTGTGCATACGCCCTTTGCAGCAGTCAACAAAGAAATCCTGCAAGAAGTTTTGGTCTTGAAAATGTAGCAAGCTGGATAGCTGCTTTCGTGTCTTGTATTTGTGAGCTTTGTCGTGGTGGTTTACTGCCACGGAACTTTCTGTCTGTCTTTAAAATAAACCTTGTTAATTCGTATTGTTCCAGAGCGTGTTCTGTGTGGGCGAAGGAGGAAGGGGGGTCAGAACACACATGCCATCAGAACTATTCTCATTTTTTTATTTTATTTTTATTAGCGACTTCTGATATATTCTGGAAAAATGATTTTACATGCTTGATATTTTCTCAAATGGTCAACAGTTTATGTTGCTTTGCTCCAGCTGTTCATGATTTAAGGAAGAATCACAGGAAATCCGTTTTTCCCACTATACTACAGCTGACTATAATGTGTTGTGACTGCAGAAATAATTGGCCTGTGAAAAATAGTTTTGCATGGTTTCATTGGTAGAACCTAAGCAGCCCTTCAGCTGGTTGTAGCTGCTGTTAGTGAGATTACTATTTTTGTTATTTTAACTTTTGTCTTTTAACACTGCTGTATAGTTTTGGATTCACAATAGACAATTGTAGAGAGATTTTTCTATCTTAAGAAATTATAAATAGCTACATTTTCAGAAAAGCAGTTGCATTGAACTGAGGAATGCAAATTATTAATGCAAACATTACAAGTAATATTTGCAGTGTCCGTGAGAAGTCAGAGAGAAGAGCTGGATACCAAACCCGTCTGTTACCAAATTAGGGTCAGATAAATATCACCAAGAGGTTCAAAGATTTAAGTCTTGATTTTTCTATAAGTAAGCCTTGAAATTTGGTATGTAGGAATTGCTGGAATTCTTTTGTTACATTATTGCTTTTCTACCAAAAATGTACACAACAGAGCTTTATGTCCTTAAATGCTTGCTTCCGTTGTCTGATAGTCTAGAACTGTCTAAAGAAGCCTGACAGCTTCCTTAAATAATATACGCAATATATTAATATATTCCTCCTTGTGTTTGATAAGGAGTGGCTTATTAATGCACCTTACAGCTAGTCCTTGACTGACAACTATTTTTTTAGTGACCATTCAAAGTTACAAAGAAGCTAAAAAAAACCACCCATGACTGTTCCCCACACATATGACGGTTGCCACATCCCCAGGGTCACATGATAAAAATTCCAGTGCTTGGCAACCAGCATGAATTTACACTTGCAACATCCTGGGGTCTTGTCATTGCCATTTGTGACAGTTGGCTTTTGACAAGCAAAGTCAGAGGGAGTTGCTGGATTTACTTAATGGCTGTGTGAGTCACTCAACAACTACAATGATTTGCTTAACAACTATAACAAAAAGGTCATAAAATCAGGTGCAGCTTACTTAACAAATACCTTGCTTAGCCATGGAAATTCTGATTCCAATTATGGTCATAAGCCAAGGACTGCCTGTACTGCAATGACTACAATCTCTTTATATTAATTCCAAATCACTCTAGCAATGTATGAAAAATAACAAAGCACAACCCATTGGGTATACAAATGTCTGTCTGTCTGTCTGTCTGTGCTGGCCTAGAAATCATGAGGTTGTGAAAGCTGGTTGGGTGATTTTGGGATAATCAGTCCCAGCCCAAGCTACCCCACTGTTGTTCTATAGAAAATATGAGGCAAGAATATTAAATATGTTTGTCAAAATATATAAAAGAAAAGAGAGAGAGAGATTGATTGATTATTGGATTTGATTTTTAACATTTGTCAACCATCTAAAGTAGAGATAGTATTATTCAGCCGATTCGCCCCGGCTCCCTAACTTCCTAGGTAGCCTTATTTTAATACAATGCACGAGCAAAGTGCATGCGCAGAAAGTCGCATGCATGCACGGAAAGCGTTCATGTGTCAGGCCTGCAGCCATATTCCTTTTTGGATCTTTGGCCTGCCACACTTTCTATTATTCTTCTATGCTGTGCCTATTGTGGGAAAATGGGAGGGGGGATGGTACAGAGTAAAATGCTATGTAGCCAAAATAAAATTCCTTTCTAGAATCCAAGGTCATCCTTTGTCTCTACACCTCTGCACCTGACCGGAACTGGATGGGTGGAACTGCCAACATGGCAGTGGAAGATTGGACCATGTGATGGACTTGTGGGTATGGGGCAAGATCATAAACTATCAACTGGGTGGGGAAAAATCAGATTTGGGTTTTCCCAGATGTGCCAACATGGCTCTCTTAATAAATTGGAACTTTGAGCAATACTTTGCCTTGAACTCTGATTTAATTTTGGACACTATTTGGAACACTGACATTAACCCGAATCTCCCTTAAAATACTTCATCAGCTATCCCAGGCTTGGGAAACTGTTAGGGATACTGAATCCCAGTTCTGACCCAACCCTGGGCAGTACAAAATTTCAGTGAAGACGGAGGACGAAAAGAAAGCAGCAGAGAAGGCCACAGATGACGGATCGCCTACATTTGTCGAGACCATTTATGTGCCTTCTAAAGCTGTAGTTGAGGCTGCAGAAGCTACAGAAAGGGAGCGGCAGCTGGAGGCCAGGCGAAAGGAACTGACCCCTAGGCAGCCTTCACAAACGGAACTAGCTCTGTGAGAGAAGCCTTGGGATTTATTATATCTAAGAAATTTCTGCTGAAGAAACGGGGGTGCTAGGGAAGCTTCGACACATGACTGGAGGAGATCAGAGTAGACACCAGCTAGCAGATCTGATGAATGGAGAGCCCAATCACTCTCACACAGTCATTCGGCCTCCCAGACCAATTTGGACAGCTAAACGTGAGTGGAACCAACCTTCTCCTTAGTTCAGGACCAACTAAGTGGACCCTGGCCCAGCCTACATTCTCCTTCCCTAGCAGAGAATCTGCAATGCACTGGAGTGGAGATCTTGGCTCCTTCCACACAGCGACTAGTGAGTCGAACCAACCCCTGGAGTAAATTCAACATCAGCGCCATTCCCTCCCGGTCGCAGACATGCCCTCCACCGAATTGGGGAATTCAATTCAGACAGAAGAAAGGGCCTGGGGCACATCTCCCATAGCCAGCCACCAATGTTCGGGCTGCAACCTGTGAATCAAGCACCACTGGGGTGGGCTTTCTTCATGGGTCATGGATGGGCCCAATACCAATGGGCACCTGTCCCTCCTCAGATGATGACACCATTTCAGATAACTGGCCCTGGGCAGAGCCAGGGACTGGACCCCCCACCAGTTCCACCCCCCCAAGCAATGCCTCAACAGGCTTTTGCCCAACCTCTGCCACTGGGTGCAGCTCACCACCCCCTACCACCCCAAGCAGCCAGCCAACAGCCAGCTCCATTTTAACAACCAGCCCCACCAGCTCCCACATCCCCATGGTTTCAGGCAATGTTTGATGGGACTCCAGAGAAGCTAGCTTACTTCCTGAATCAAGTCTGGCCATATATTGATCAGGTTGGAGCACAATACCATTCCGACAGAGAGTTGATTCAAGAAATAGTCAAGGGGATGAATGAAGGGGAAGCTGTACATTGGATAGCAGAGCTCCATGAGGAGGTGGCTCCTGAGCTAGAAGATGCAACTGGGTTCATTCAACTGATGCGCACCCGATTTAGCGATGTGGCCCAACACATAGAAGCAGAAGAGCAGATCCAGGGATTGTGACAGACTGGTCGTCCCATTAAGGAGTTAGTTTGGGAGTTCAGAAGTAACGTCTGGAAGCCTAATAGACTGGCCAGAAAGATATACCATGATCTTAACCCTCATCAAAAGCCTGCTGCAGGAAAACCTGTTAGGTGACCTTTGGGCTGCCGAACGCAGATGCAGCGAGCTGAGAAGCCTCCAACCCCCCTCCCTCGGGGGGGGCAATAAAATGCTACCAATGCGGTCAGCTTGGCCACAGAGCATCAGAATGCCTGGCTCTGGTCACAGTTCCACAAGTGCGACTTGTGGGTGTGGGGGCAAGATCATGAACTTTCAACTGGGTGGGAAAAACCAGGAAACTCAGATTCAGGTTTCCCTAGATGTGCCAACATGGCTCTCTTAATAAATTGGAACTTTGAGCAATACTTTGCCTTGAACTCTGATTTAATTTTGGATGCTATTTGGAATGTTGACAACATGAGGTGTAGAAGACCATGTAGAAGACCGTGAGCATGTGTGGAAGGTGTGCGCATGCGTGATGCAAGCATGCACACACAGGTACTCACATTTGTGAACTGGTGGTAAACGTCTGTGAATCCCTCCCCACCCCAATCTAAAGGATTTGTTGATGGGATTTATGCAAGTATCATAATCAAACAAGTAAACGAACAAACCTGTGAGCTTTCTTTATAGTTAGAGTTGTGGCTTTAGTGAGGATATTTTTTCTTATTATTTCCATACCCACATGCTCCTGCCCTCACATTGTGTGCATATCAGTTTCCACTCCTAAATGCTCATTCTCATTTCATGCATTGTTATCTTTATAGCAGGAGGGAGATTATACAGTCTACTCAGGGAAAGGTTTTCCTTCTTATGGCTTTATCTCAAAACTAAAAGCAGTTTACCAAAACATAGAAAGGGGAAGGGAAAGTCAATTTTAATTAGTACTTTTGGCTTTAATGGAAAGTGATTACAGAATTGGCATTTTAGCTAATACTATGGAGATTTATGGTAGGGTATTGCTAATTAATTTTCAGTTGAATTGTTGTGGGCAGTGAATAACTGCAGTAAAAACTGGCAGATTTGCTGATATCAAGACTTCACTAGCACTTCAGGGCTTCTATATAAAAGGAAATGTAAATGGATGCTGGTATATTTTACATTGCTTCCCATAAATGGCACATCATTGCTTTTTTTTTAAAAAAATAGAAATGTTCCTGGGAAGCAAACATTTTGTAGTTTTATAATTGGAGCAATCTTTACATACATAACTCATTATATGTAAATTGTTTTCTTAACACACACACACACACACACTCTTCCTGGAATAAGATGATGGAATAAAATAACCAAGAGGAGGAAAAAACTGCTTAGTTTTATAGATTTAACTTATAAATGAAATTTATGTTCACATACAATATAGACCCAGTACAGCACTTGTTCTAAAGCTGAAAACTATTGGGAGATGGGACCTTTTATACTGCTACTTAGAGTCACTGGGAGTTGGGTGGCATATAAATTAAAAATGATGACATCCTGCCATAAAAAGCAAGGGACAGGAGAGGTATTTGGGAAAGTAAGGAATGGGCATGGGAATGGACAGGAAAAGGGAGGGGGATGGCAGGGTGATAGGAACCAGAGGCGTCAATCTAGAAAAAAACTGGCTGATCAAAGACAGAGCTTGAGAACAGAATGCAAAGCTAACTAAAAAGGCCCCAAACCTCAAAGCTTTCGCCAAAATATCAAAAGTTAATGCTTTTGTGGACACTGGTACATAGGTCAAAGGGGAGGGCCAGGGAAAAGGGAAAATTGCAAATTGTGCGGGAATGCTCAGATCCAGCTTGCCTTTAATAAAAGAACCTTTCACTTCAAGAAATGGAGTCAAGGGTCTTTCTTTCGTAAATGTTCAAGTCAGGACAAGCCTGACATAAAAATAACACTGTTGCAGTTAGTCACAGAATATTCATTTGGCTTAATAGGTGTGACAAATGTATGACAGCTCATAGGGTCAGTAGCAATCTACTCAAAATTATATTAGAAAGAAATGGTGATATTGTGCTTGAACAAAAGCCTCATTTTACCAGTAAAAGGCAAACCATGACTGATATGAAGCAAAAATAATAATAATCCTTATTTGGGATGCTACTTTTAACAGTGTATCTTAACTACAGAAAGAAGTTTTTATAGATACGCTGTAGAACCTTGCATTTGAAGGCTTACCAATATGCTCCCTTTCACCCATATGATGCCAATCTAGCTATTATTAGAGCACATTTTTTCTCTTGCAAAAGAGGTTTCTGTTTTCTACTTTATTCTAAATACAGCTGATCATATCTTTCTAATGTTTATTGGAGATTTTGAGTTTATTTTCTTATTGAAGATGGAGATACTATTGCTGATGCAGGTATTTCTGGGTTCTCCTTTTTAAAATCAATCCAAAGGCTCCCTGGCTGCTCAAATTTTGCAATCTATAAAAATTCCAGTAGGACGAGTTTCACCCTTCAGTAGGTTTATGTTCCTTTAGAATTGAACTAAAATGTAGGAGATTAGAAAGGATGAAGCCTGCAGAAATGATGATCATAGAATAAAACAAGGGGTATTTATACACAAGTTTGACAAACTCATTACTGAATATGTAATTATAATGATTGTGATAATTAATCAAAATTCTACTTGGAAAATAGTTACAAAAAGAAGTTATTTTCCATTAAATTAAAAAAAAATGGAAGAAATGTGTTTGTTGTTAGGATAGTGATTCCCCCCAACCCAATTTCAAACTAAAAACGTGATTTGGACCATATATTGGCATCCATGTAGCAGCGCTTACCAGAAATTCATTAAAGCAACTACGTTTTTCCTCAGAATTTGTTTCCACCCCAAAAAGGAACCACATAATCGTGTACAACTAGGAATAGTTGCTTTAAGGAGTTGCTGATAGGTGTCCCATAATCACTCCTCCATTTTTTCCTCCCTTTGAATTTGAAATGCAGAATGCTTTCAGCTCTATTAACTTCACCTTTTATTCTCACATCCTGCCCAGTTTGATCTCTGAAGTGTTTATTCAGTTAAATTAATCAATAATGTAGCTTTCAATTCTTCATTTGTACGAAAGAGAACCCATTTGGGGGGAGGGGATGAAACAAATATGCTCACAACCAATCCTATTCTAAATGTATTCAATTAATTAAATTTAGGACAATTCTGTGTTCCAATCAGATGTTGCCCTGAATATCTATTAAACCTCTGTTTATAGGATTCAATAATTTTTTTAGTAAGGTTTAATAAGTATCAATCTGAAGCTACATACATTGCTTTATAATGTGCAAATGCAGGCAATGGATTAATTCAATAAACCACTCTGCAGTTAACAAACAAATGGATTACAACATAAATCAACTCACTGCTCGTACTTTAGGCACAAATGACCAAGCTCAAATTATCCTACTTCTGACACATTATACAAAGACCTAACTCTCTAGAGAAAGCGCTAATGCTGGAAAAGGTGGAAGGAAAAGGTCAAAACCAGTAGCAAGATAGATGGATTTTGTCACAATGACAAAGACCTGAAAAAAACGAGATTAGAGACATCACGGAAAAATCTGTCTATGGGATTGCAAGTAGTCTTGGGAAATGCAAGTAAGTTAGTACTAGAAGGCAGGTGCAGGAAAAGGGCAAATAGCACAAAGAGCAAAATATCTTTCCCCCCTATGGTTTTGGGGTTTTTTACTCCACTAATATTTCTGTGCTTGCTGAATAGAACAAAAGAAATCCTAGCTGGAGGCAAGGCTGCCTGTGTGTGAATAACTTTTGACAGTTGGTTGCTAGAAAGGCTTTGATCTTTCTGACAATTAAAGCATAAATGCCCAAGGAAGAAGAGGCCCCATGACTCGATGGGAAGGAGCAGAACTGCTGCTGGTCAATTGGTACCCTACAGTTGGAGACATCACTGACCTCCCATGGATTTTCCATATGAATCAGAATGTCTGTATAATTTCGCAAAATTAACTTTTTGGTGGAAAACACCACTCTTCTGCTTGATCTGGCTGCAACCTGTTCCAGCGCTAGGCTGGCCCTGAGAAACAGAGGGTGGGTCCATTGACAAACATGTCTTCAATAAAGTATTAACAAGCCAACTTGGCATTGGGTCAAGGAAGGTTATACAACTGGCTCTTTTATCTCCCCTTTCATAGAGATTCAGCTGCCATAATGTTGTCCTACATATCTTAAGGTCAGTAAAAAATCAAAACAGTCAACTTCAAACTGCTTTCAAAGGTGTGGGGAATGAAAGAGCAGTTGTGTTAAAACAGTCTTAGTCAGATGATAAAAAGGAATGCTGAAGGAGATTCTTCAAAAGAAATATCTTGCACTTAACTTCATCATGTTTCATTGCCATTTTTTCTCTTCCAGCCATATATAGTATTTCTGTGAAGGTAGAGTTAGAAAACATTTATCATTTGGGCGCATGCTTATTTTAAAAGGAGATGAAACATGCTTTTCTTGATGATGAATATAATTGACAGTAGGAAGTAGTGGGATTAATGTTATAGTTGCTAGTTGGAAAAAAATCTTGTGTATCAGTTAATTGCTTGGAAGCAAATGAAAGTAATTTTTATGAAAATTGCAGTAGCCGCAATTTCAAATAGACATAAATCAGTGACTGATAAAGATACAACACTATTTAGCAAAAGCAACATAATTATATCCTGTTGTTCACATACTGAGAAACCAGATTTTAAAGCAGCTAGTTGTATACTTTTGCAAAGAAAATGTATGTACATCGATGATAACACTAATAAGAAAACCTAAAGTGGCTTGTACTTACAGGCTACTTAATTATGATTCTTTATTGACGTATGGTAAATTACTTTAAGAAAATTATGCTTTCCCATTATAAAAACATAAAGTATATGAATGATAAAAATGTGAAAGAGGTGATGCATCAGTGAGCATATTCCTACAAAATTGGTTAAAGGCATGTTCAATCACATAAGTGGAGCCTTACAATAAATGATCCTTAATTTAATAGGACAGATATATTTAGAGAGTATATTCCAGCGATGGCAAACCTTTTTTGGCTCGCCTGCCATAAAGTGGGGGGAGCGCAGGGGGGGGTCGTGTGCAGGCGTGCCACACCCATAATGCAATGTGCGACCCCCCAGTGTGCATGCGCGCACTACATGTCCGACCCCCCATTTTTACATGCTTTTTTCGCCCTCCCCAAGTTCCAGAGGCTTTATAGAAGCCTGGGGAGGGCGTGAACAGCCCCCCGCCCCCCTGGATGCCCTCCGGAGGCTTCATGGAAGCCTCCGGACGGTCCCTGAAGCCTTCGGAGCGCTCAAAATTATCCTCACAGCAAACAGGAAGTGACTTCTGGTTTGCTCGGAGGATCATTTTGAGCGCTCCAAAGGCTTCCCCTGACACCTTCAGAGCGCTCAAAACGACCCTCCGAGCAAACCGGAATTGACTTCCGGTTTGCTCGGAGGATCATTTTGAGCGCTCCAAAGGCTTCAGGGACTGTCTGGAGGCTTCCCTGATGCCTCTGGAGGGCGTCTGGGGGGCGGGGAGGCTGTTTTCGCCCTCCCCAGGCTTCTATAAAGTCTCTGGAGCCTGGGGAGGATGGAAAATAGCTTTAATAAAGGGTGAACTCAGCTGGCCAGTGCGCGCATGCGCGCTGGCCAGCTGACAGGGGAGTGCCTCACGTGCCCTGACAAATGGCTCCGTGTGCTGCCTGTGGCACGCGTGCCATAGGTTCGCCATCACTGGCATATTCTCTAATATTGTATCTTTAGTGTCCCCATTAAGGTCAGCAAGGGCGCTATATCTGTTATGCTGGGTCACAGCAAAATCTTTGTGTTTATGGTTCACAGCTCTCACCCTGCCAGATCCCACACTTGTCCAGACTGCTCTTCTCATGCAGGATCTTTGCGGTAGGGGGGGCTGATAGTGTGGCATCTCCATAGAGTGTAATGGCTGAATTGGACACCTAATTTCTGCTTGGAGAGCACAGATTAGAAATTCTAGGTAGGTAATCTGTCTATGTAGACTAGTAATTTGTTTACAAAGGGGACAGTATCCAAATTTGAAAAGAGTACTGCAAAAGACAGGTGCAAGACAGCTATTACATTGAACTAAACCGGTCATTTTGAAATAAAATAAAACCACAATTTCAAGCACACTAATCCAGAATGTATTATTACTATTTTGGTTTATGGACCAATGTCCATAAACCAAAATAGTAATAATACATTCTGGATTAGTGTGCTTGAAATTGTGGTTTTATTTTATTTCAAAATGACCGGTTTAGTTCAATGTAATAGCTGTCTTGCACCTGTCTTTTGCAGTACTCTTTTCAAATTTGGATACTGTCCCCTTTGATTCTACCTACTACCCACTACCTACTCCTCTTTGTCTCTCTGCTTTCCCCCTTCCAGCCAGCAGCTCCAATCACCAGCCACAGGAAACTTCAAATGAAATGGAGTTAAAGGGCCACTACCTACTCCTCTTTGTCTCTCTGCTTCCCTCCTTCCAGCCAGCAGTTCCAATTACCAGCCACAGGAAAGTTCAAATGAATTCACTGTTCCTATTGCTTCCATTTATGTAATAAAATGACTTTCTTCAATGCTTTCTTCTGTGAGCAAAGCTGATTCTCAGTTGTGTAGCATTCACAGTGCAAAGAAGCCTAAAGTGGTATTTTTCTCTCATCAACAAGAACTCTGTTTTATATTGCTGTTTTAAATATAAAATATAACAGGATTTGGGTAGCACAACAGAGCTGTCTTTCTCCTTGTATCATGGTGAAGAACCACCCATATGAAACCCAGAGCTGGAACTCTTTAGTCTAGGTAGAAATATGTGACTCAAGGAAATAATAGAAAATCGATTATTGTTTGATGTAATTCATGTATTACTATTTCTCAGATTGTGTATTTACTGTCTTTCAATTGAATTGGATCATTCTTCTTCATTTTCTATTTTTAGTGCTTGACCTCTACCTGACATTTAATTACTATATGTTGTTATATAGTTTTTCCCTCAACCTGATGCATGATCAGCAGGCAGGTATTTTTTTTAGGTCCTGTTCCTAGTTCTCATTTCCTTGATTGAGTGCCTGACCGTCTTTGGCTGGTATATTTGACCAGCTGGTATATTTGACCAGCATTTGGCCAGTATTGATTTGTGGAAATCAGACCCCAGTTGCAGCCAGTCTTAATATTATTAGTTTCCTTTAATATTTGAGATCAGCAAGGAAAATATTTCATCAAAGCAGAGATAGAAAATATTAAGACACTGTATGTTAAACTTTTTAATTATTCTATACATAGTCTGGATTTTCAAATGTTTCGCCTCCATCTATCACCATCCTCTGACACTTATTTTTCTCTGTCTGTTTGTGTGTTTGTGTGTGTGTGTGTGTGTGTGTGTGTGTGAATCTGTTCTGTTTGATTTCCCCCCCAAATCTTGTGGGATGCAATCTGAAAACTAGAGCAATCATATATATTCCATATGAAGGAAGGAAGAAAATCTGATAGATACAAAATTGTATCTTTGCTATCATCTAGTTGTACCCAGATTTTTGTAAACAAGATCTAACAGGCCTACTAAAGAAGCTAAATGTTTCACTTATGTGTATTGGGTGATAGCAGTACAAAGACAAAGTTTGTATGTGTGACAAAAACAGGATGTGTATTTGTGTCTGAGGAAAGACTGGTGTTTATTTAGGTCTGATGTAAGGAAACAGGTGCATTATAACGTTTTGCCCAAATAAGTGAGGGAAGCTTTTCTGTAAACATCAGTGATTAGCTACTATAACCAAATACATTTTCATTATTGACTTGGAACAGATGAATCTAAACCAGTTGCTTCCAGATCAAAATCTTCTAGAAACCTTTGTTTCATGACCTCTTTTTTCCAGAATCCTAACATATAGTTAGGATTGCTGGGAGTCACGCAGCAGACATATTTTATTATTCTGTTGTGGTGGTTGTAAAACAACATAGTGAATAGAGAGAAATATTGCATATAGTGATTGACGGATGTAGCATCCAAATATAGAAATCTTTACAATATGAACCACAGCTGCAACATCTGAGGAGGTCTTAAAGATGTTGGAAGAAAAATCCATAGTTTTCACAATTGTTCTACCCTCCTGGGTCTTGAGTTTCGTACCCTATGCAGTTCTGTGTTGATAGTCTAAGTTGTCTCGAACAGATGAGTTAACTTTTACATGAACATTTCAGCTCCAACAGACACGTTCGTTACATTTTGATTGGCACCATTATTCATTCCAATTATTCTTTCCCTTTGCACAAAGTTCCCTTAATCTAACTTTCTCAAAATTGCCACAGATATGACCACAGCAACTACTTTTGCTGCCAATGCCATCATGTTCTATTCCAAAACAATAAAGTTAAAAGCACTTTTAAAAAGAAAAAAGGACTATAACCTGAAAAGCTGTGGTATATTTTCTATGACATTTTGAAAGCTTCATAATTTAATAAATATCTTTCATTTCTCAAAATCCCATCTCTTTCTAGTGGGGAAAAATCAGTATATTTGAATGCTTCCCATTGTAGACAATGATAATAAAGTTTTAGTAAAAAGCTTGTTCCAGATCCAAGAATTACCTCTGAAGGCAATCAGAATTTATCATTTAAGAAGCTCAAGATAAGGTTCTCAAATTGGAATGGATGACTCTGCACACTTTTAATAATATCCATCTTGTCCCTGGTTAGGAAAATCAGACTTAGCATGGGGTCCCTATTTTGCCCCCCACTCTATATCATTAGTATCGAAGGCAAGCATCTAGCATATATAATGAGAGTAATCCCATTCCCTTTTAGCACTAACAATATTACCTAGTCTGGTAATGAAAGATCTGCAAGAAAACAACCAAGCTCAGAGACCACCAAGAATTCAATTGACATTCCTTGTTTAGCAACTACAAGGCAGCCACTTCATTAAGTGAAGAGATCATTAAATGGAATTGCAACTGTGGTTATGATCTTACTTCAGTTTTCCTTTGCTTTACAGACCTGCAAAAGTCATAACTGTAAAGACTGGTTGCAAAATGTACCTACTTACTTCTGTGTCTGTGCATGTACACAAATGGTCAGGTTGTGTCTGATCAGGTTGTGCATACATATATGAGTTGTGGCTCTATTTCTGCTCTCCCTATGTATCTCATCCCTGTGTGTTTGTGGATGTGGCAGTCTGATCAGATTGAGTATATATGAGCTGAGATCTCTGCATATGTGTGTTTCTGCTCTCCCTAGGTTTATTGTTTTTATTTAGTTTGTCAAACATGTACAAGATAACAGGTATAAGTATAAACATGGACATGAACAAGGGAAATGAGTACAAATAAATGGGGACAGTAGGAAAGGATGATAGGAATGCTGGTGCGCTTATGCATCCCCCTTTATGGACATTTTAGGAATCGGGTGAGGTCCATGGTAAACAGTTTAAGGTTGAAGCTGTGGGGGTTAGATGATGTTACAGTGGAGTCAGGTAGAACATTCTAGGCATTGATTACTCTGTTGCTGAAGTCGCATTTTCTGCAATCTAGTTTGGAGCGGTTTATCTTGAGTTTGTGTCTATTGTTTGCCCGAGTATTATTGAAGTAGTCGTTGACAAGTAGGACATTGTAGCAGACAATTTTGTGTACTATGCTTAGGTCAGACCGTAGGCAGTGTAGTTCCAGGTAGTCCAAGCCCAAAATTACGAGCCTGGTGGCCTAAGGGATTCTATTGCGAGCAGAGGAGTGGAGTACTCTTCTCGTGAAATACTTCTGGACCTGCTCAATTGTATTAATGTCCGATATACATTGTGGATTCCAGGCAGACGAGCTGTATTCGAGAATCGGTCTGGCAAAAGTTTTATATGCCCTAGTTAGCAGTACAATGTTACCGAAGAAGCAGTTTTGCAAAATTAGGTTAACAGCTTTTAATGCCTTTTTGTCAATGCTATTACAGTGAACTCTGGCGCTTAGATTGTTTGAGATGAGTACTCCTAGGTCCTTGATAGAGTGAGGGTTGTCTATAAGGTCGTATCCGCCCAGCTTGTATTTGGTGTTTTGATTTTTTTTTGCCAATGTGTAGGTCAGAGCATTTGTCAGATGAGATTTGGAGCAATTGCGTGACCATTCTGACATATAGTCAAGGTCGCTTTGTAGGGTAGCAGCATTATCGGTGGTGTTAAATAGTTTTACGACATCAGCGAAGAGGGCTTAGCTGCTTATAATATGATCACAAGGCTTTGCAGAAGTCTATGTAAATTGTGTCTATTGGTTTACCCTGGTTGATTTGTGTGGTCCAAATGTTTCTGCAGTGTAGGAGTTGCAGATTACAGGACATTTTTTTCTTAAACCAAACTGCTTGTTAGAAAGCAGGTTGTTTGTCTCTAAGTGGAGGGTGATGGATTAGTTTATAAATGATTCCATGATTTTACAGGTGATGCAACACAATGAGATTGGTCTGAAATTTTCTACTAGGATAGGGTCTCATTTTTTGAAGATAGGTATGACCATGGCTAATAGGTCTGGCAAGGAGCTGGTTCTGAAAGATACCTCATAGATTATGCTTAGAGGTTCATCTAGGGCAGTGGAAAGTTTTTCAAGAAGTAGGCACATAATCCATCAGGGTCAATAGATAGAGATGGCTTTAGGTTGCGTAGTGCCATTTTAACATTATTTACTGTAAAATCAATATGTAGCAGACCGTTGCAATTTGTTGTGCAATGTGTTACATCTTTATGCATTTGTGGGCATTTGTGCACTGAAACGCATGGTGTAGTCTATCTACTTCCATTGTTGGTCATGTGATGAAGAAAGAGAAAGGTCAGGGTTAGAAGGGCCAACATGTTGAGCCATTGCGCAACTGCATTTCTCATAGGGATTCACTGGGGAACTTGCTTTCAGATTTTTTCTCCATACACCCCTCTCTCCCCAATCTGCTTTTACTGGTTTCTCGTTCCTCACCATATTTGGTTCCCTTTTGTTAAATTTTTAGAACAGTTATGTTGCTGGTAGACAGAGAGGATTGACAGACTGAGTTCCCAGACCCATTTACATGTGGTAATTTCTTTCTAATATTCCTATGGTTTAACCACAGTAAAAAAATAGGCAGATTTCCCTGCCACGACCGAAGGCAGTAGTGCTAGAAAATAAATATGAGAGGCTTTGATTCAACAACATGCACCCTCCCTAAAGAAAGCAAGTATACAAATCAGTACAGAACCACATAATACCTCTGGTTGAAAATATTCTATAAATCTGTCTCTAGCAATATTGTTAAAAAAGTTCTGATTTTGTGAATCCTTTTTTAATGTACTTTGTAGTGCTAGATAAAAAAATTGAGTTGTGGTGCAACTTCTCACAAAATGTGGGAAAAAGCTAATTGTGCTAATCATGTAATTTATTGAGGAGATTCCCCAAAGTGGGGGTATATACTGTATACAAGATCCATACTTTCTTGTAAAGCAAAGTGCATTAATGAATTTCAGTGAAGCTGAGTATTTTAATGAAAAATTATCTGAGCTTGCAGTTTCTTGCATAGAATGAGCCAATCTATCAAGCACTTGGAAGTAATCCATACAATATAAAAATGTAATGGAAATCTTTAATGTAAGTATAAGAAAAGAGCCAAGAGCAATTTCAGAATAAAAACAAAGTAGGGACAAAAGCATTTAATAATCTGAAACAAAAGGAAGGAGCTCATTTAATTTCATTAGATTAAAATTCAGATTTCTCTAAATGAGGTGGGAAAGAAATCTATCCCAGAGCCTTTAACTAGGAGTTTAATTTTAATGAATAAAAGAAAGGTGTTCATAGTTGTTTACAGTGGTGGGTTTCAAAATTTTTTGGAACCTCTTCTGTAGGTGTGGCCTGCTTTGTGGGAGTGGCTTGCCAGCCATGTGACTGAGTGGGAGTGGCTTGCCAGCCATGTGACCGTTTGGGAGTGGCTTGGCAGTCATGTGACTGGATGGGAGTGGCCAAGACGATGACACTGAATTCTTTGCTCCTATGGATGATCTACAAAAAGAAGATATAAAAAAGGAAATTTATTATTTTGTGCACTTACTACTTAAATAAGATTAAAATAAGTACACAAAACAATAAAAGAGCTACTTGCAGAAGGTAAGTAGCTTACTACTTACTACTTGTATTTCAAAAGGAATACAATACATATTTAATTTTACACATGTTAACAGCTGCTGGAATTGTGTTTGCACAACAGTGGAAAAAACAAATATATGAAAATGAATAAACATTTCTTTTATTCTTTTAATGTTTTTTAAAAGAATATTTTATTTATTGTGCATACAATTTTTAAAATCATTTTACTTAAAAGTATTGAGTATAGAATATTTTAAAATGGTTTACTTCAATTTATTGTGTGTGGATTCTTTTTTAAAATTGTCTTAGACTATTTAAAAAAAGATTCTATCCAAAATAAATTAAAATAAACCATTTTAAAAAATTCTATACTTAATACTTTAAAATGTATTGTGTATATAATTTTTTAAAATCGTTTCACTTAAAAGTATTGAGTATAGCATATTTTAAAATGATTTACATCAATTTACTGTTTGTAGAAATGGTTACAGTATAAATTATTGCTGGTAGAATACCTTGAAATGGTTACAGTATAAATTATTGCTGGTAGAATACCTTGAAATGGTTACAGTATAAATTATTGTGTGCGGAATACTTAACAATGGTTTTTAAGGATTTTTTAATTTATAGAATATCTTTTTTAAAAATTATTTTTAGGGAATTTTTATTTTTTAATTGTTTATAAAATATATTTACTACAAGAAATGTTATTCCTTTTTGCAAATGTTTTCTTTGTGATGCAGTATGTTGCTTTTAAGTGTTCAGACCAGATTTATGTGTCTCAAAATGGCTGCTTTTCTATGGACAGGTCAGGTTGGTGCAAGGCAGCTTTGCCAGATTTAGTGTGTTTCATCCTGGTTGTTTAGGTAATTGTGAGGTGGTTGCTGGTTCTGTGAGCTTCCTGGAACTGTCCGTTATAATTTCCCACAATGCCTTGATGGTTTTTATTCCAGTGGCTTTGTCTTTCCTGTCCTTAGGGTTAGGGGAAAAACTCGATTCATTTGTACTCTTTTGGGGGGGGGGATTGTTATTTTTTGGTGTTTTCCTGGCACTGTCATAGTTTGTGTGGGTGTGGTGTGTAATGTCCCGCAGTTATCTACACATTAATAATGATCAAAAACTAATAATATTTCCTTATATATTTTAGTGACCTTTCCTTACATAATTGGTGTCTTCTTTCATACTTTTGGATTTCTAATTTCTGTTTCTGTTAGTTAGCAATTGCTAAAACAAATCTCACGTGAAAACGTATTCAAAGCCTTCTTGATTTAATTGTCAATTTATTTATTCCTGCACATTGTAATATTTATTCATTTTCATATCTCTGTTTTTCCACTGTTGTGCAAACACAATTCCAGCAGCTGCTAACATGTGTAAAATTAAATATATATTGTACTCCCTTTCAAATAGCCAACAAAATATTTCTGGTTTTAATTCCATATCTTGCTTTACCATTGCTTCTAACCACTAACTACTGAATAGTTACTTGGACCGACCTAAGTACTGAACCTAATTCACATATTCCTGTTTTTTGGAACTGAGAACTAAATTTCAGAAAAAGGAAATCTGTATTGCTCTGGGAATCTACCTATGACATTCATTCTTGAACTAACTTCTTGGATGAAAGACTATATCTTTCCTGTTTGTTTATATCTTTCCTGTTTCTCATCCTTCCTGAAAAGACTGTACATTGTTGGTTCAAAGCAGAGGTCCCTTCTGTTACCTGTGGTCCTCAACTTACAACCACAATTGAGTCCAATATTGTTTTATTTCTTTTGCAGTTAGTATTATTTATTTTTGTACTTATTTTAATCTTATGGTAGTTCATCCATGGGGGGCAAAGAATTCAGTGACATAGTCTTGGCCACTCCCACCCAGTCACATGGCTGCCAAGCCACTCCCACCCAGTCACATGGCTGCCAAGCCAATCCCACCTGGTCACATGGCCAGCAAGCCACTCCCACCCGGTCACATGGCTGTCAAGCCACTCCCAACCAGTCACATGGCTGTCAAGCCACTCCCACAAAGCAGACCGTTTGAGTGGGGAGGAATGTTTTCAACAGATCAGTGATATAGGCTGGGCTGAGAAAGAATAAGTAACCCAAAATCACCCAATGTGTTTCTTAGGGCAGTGGTAACTTTGAATCAGAACCTAGTCCACCATGCAAACACTACATTATCCTTCTCCTCTTCTGTTTCTTCATAATATCTCAACTTTCTAACAGTCAAATAATTCAATGTTCATTCACTGACATATCTATACATTGTAATATTTTAACTAAGATAGTACTGTAGTATGATATCTCTATTTGTGTAAGGTGTAAACTTCTTTTTCTTTAGAATAGGCCAAAATCCCCTCCCCCCTTTCTTGTTTGACTATTATGTATCCAGTGTTTTATTAGTTTTTGTTAACTACTTGATCCTTCAAAACTACAATAATCTATTTGGATATATATACCTGGGGTTAGTAAACTTTTTTTAAGGCAAGGAATCAATCTTTAATTTCAAAAAGATCTAGAGGGAGAATGGGTTTTTTTTAATTCTCAGAATCTATAATCTGAAAAACCAGACTTTGTGAGTAAATCATCTACTGTCATGAATTTAATTTGGATTTCACAGTATTTCACTCTGGGAAATCTAGAGACTAATACTGAACTGAGCAATCCCTCTAATGGATTCCAAATCGCATCAGTTTCTTTGGTAACTGCAGTATTTCATTCTATTACCTGAGTTGCCTGTTAAGAAAGAAATTGTTATATTTGGCTTTGAACATATCAGAATTAGGAATGTTTCAATCAACACAAAATTATATTAGAGGTGTTTCATTAAAACTAGAAACAAGCAGATACTGTAGGTAATTCGACAGAGCTATCAACATACCATAGTATTATGTTCATATGTCCAATTATGGAATAGATGAAAAAAAGTTGAAAATCAATAAAATATATTTCATACTAGTTCGTCTTTAGTATTGTTTATATAAATATGTATTCTGATACAATGAAAATATATGATGCTTTCTTTAAAAAGTATTCACTACTTTAATTATGCCCAGATAAAGAAAGACAATATTTTTTAAAAGTAAATTTGTTGTTAAGGGCTATGAAGTTAAAAAAAAAAGGGTTCTTTCCATATGCAAATGATTTATGACTGGGAAATTCAGCTGAATCAAATCTCAGGGAGTTTAAATGGCAAATGGAATAAGGCTACCATACTGCATTTCGTCCTTCTCCAATCTCTTCCTGCAGCCTTACTCTAACCTTGCACTAACCTGCACTCCAACCTATGTCCATGTTGCTGCTGTGTGCCTTTCTTTCTCTTGCCATGTCATGGACCTTCCCTAGCTTTCCACCAGCCTGTGAAACTTCAGCAAGAACACACAGACTCCAAATCTATACAGCAACCAATCATGTATGTTTGTGCATGAGTAAAACATGTATATTTCCATCCATGCATAGAACACTCAATAATGCTTTAATCAATCTATAGACTGATTTGCACATTCCTATTTTTTGCCTATATATGTTTAATTATGTACACATTTTTGGACACACAGGCTGACTATTCAGATCAGCTAAAGACATAGCAAAGAGGAATTTAAAATAGGAATGAAAGTAGTTTACTTCAATTTCCATCCTTAATTTTCAAATATATAAAAAATGATCCCAGTTTTTACTGTTCATTCCTTCCAGTTATATTTACTTCTCCTGTGATTCATTGGAGCTGTAGCTTTTCCCAACATTGTACAACCCAATTATAAAGAAAGATAAAATTTCTCTTGTCCAATCATTTTAACTCTAAGGAGTAGTGCTGGTTTCTGTTTCTTAGCCAAGAGAGCCATCATTGTCCAAAGTCACTTCTGTGATCATGTGGCCAGCATGACTATATACTGAGGCATACAGAAAGCTGTTACCTTCCCATTGAAGTGGTGGCTATTTATCTACTTGCATTTGCATGCTTTCAAACTGCTAGGTTTGTAGAAGCTGGGACAAGTAACAGGAGCTCACCCCATCGCGCAACACTCAGGTCTCGAATCAGGGCTATCAACTTTCTAACTGACACACTCAGTGTCTTTAACCATTGAGTCATCACGCCCCTGCCATGATGACCTTAATTATAAATGACCTCAAACTATCTGTATAGCAGCATTTGGATTAAAGTGTGCTATATTTTCTTGTATTTAGTCAGGTCCTACAGATGCTTAGTATATAAAACATTCTGAGTAAAAGTTTTAGAGATTTCATCTTTGCTAATATAATAACACAGGTGCATCTAGTGAAGCATTGCCAGAGACATCTCTTGGCTGGTTTCTCCATTAGCACTTAACCTTCCTTGCACAACAAACCATATTGTTGGCAGGAACTTAGCGTAGTATATTTCCTGCAAATAAATGAATGCAAATCTCTGATATAGTCTAATAAGAATATATATGAGCACCATCAGGAGTCCTCGTGATTTGCAAGGTATATGATTCATCACAGATCTGAAGGACCCTTAAAATCACAACAAGGGTCTGCTGTATGCCCCATCATGAATGATACTATAGTGCTATTTCTTGGTATTTGAATTTAAAAGTTACTTAGTTGTCTTGCATTCTGCCACTATTGGCCTTATATCATGAGGGATAGTTTAAAACTCAGAGGCAGACTTCCTTTTCCATCTCAATAAAGGTGTCTTTATTAAGCAGTTCATCCTATGATTTATTTCAAAGTGCAGATGGGTGAAAATATATTTCTACACCATATTGCATCAAATGGAATGCTTCCTCCTTGTAAATATGCACAGAGGCATACACACACACACACACACACACACACACACACACTCTGCTTCAGGTGAGAAGTGAAGGAAAGCCCTGTTGTTTCAAGCACTGTACTTCAGATAGAGAGCATATATTTTGCTGAAGATTCTCTGTTCAAATTCTAAAATTTCCAAATAGGATTGAAAATTTTGGAGAACTGATCTGGCAGAACAGTTACACCTTTCAGCTGTCACACAATAAGGCTGCTTGTTTAATGCTAATGTTGTACCTGTAGGCTGTCTGTCACTGATGTAACATCAAATTCTGTACTTCTTATAATCACCTCATTGTACATTGTGTAGGAAATAATTGGCAATGTACAGGTGGATATTTCAATAAAGAAGTACTAGTTTAGATATGCCAACTTTGATTGAAATTTATAGCCACATTAATATAACTTCACTTTATTTAAAGAAATGTATCGATTTTGTTAGTTCCTAAAAGGGTCTTGGAAAGAACAGAAATTGAAAGATAGTGATTTTTTTTTCTCTTGCAGATCTATCAGTGTGAATTTCATGGATGGCATAAAGTCGACAAATTTACATGGCTCAGCAGATTATTCTGGCCCTGCTTTAAACCTGCCGGCAACCACTTAGTAATAGTTATCTACTTTCCAGAGAAAGCTAGTAAAAAATGAATAATCCAGGAAAGTTTTTTTTGGCACTAGACCTACAGATGTTGGCTGTTTTAATTTCTGCTGATTATACAGTCTGGTACAAATTGCAGGCAAATATTTTTTATTGAGACCTGTACTGTAACAGTTCTTTATTAAATCATATTCAATTACCCTGGGAAATAAGACTTAAGCTTGGCCGCTGGCTAAACTATTTATTTTCATATAGACTTTGTGCTTTCCATTATTATTAGCTGATTATTTTTAAATAATTAATTAATATAATGAATTGGATCCCAAATCCAACCCAATGTATTTCATTGGAGAGAGACACCAATACTCCTGAAAGTGTTCCTATTAGAGAGAAGACTATTTGGCTATGATTTTTTTAAAAAAAATCTGATTGAAGGATTTTGAAAAGAAAATAAGTTGTGCTGTTTTTATAACTGCTCTTGGTAAAGGATTTATTGAGAGAGAATATACAGTCCAACCTTTGGGACTCAGTTATTTCCATAATGAAAGTATTTTTCAAACAAGAAATATTGAAATGTATATACTGAGAAAAACAAAGACATTTAAGCAAAAAATATACATTTTCTTGAATAGTGATCTAAAAATGAACTTTAGAAATGAAAGGAGTTCCTCCCCAAAGGCCCATTTGTCTGTTGAAGCCCCACATGGTTTAACCATACTTTGATTCCTCAGAGAATCTCCTTTTTGTATAAAGGGTTTTTTTTTTTGTGCTGAGAAAGGGCTGGGCAGGAATCAAGCAATCCTTGCAAAGAAAAGCAAGTAGCAATGATTTCTTTCCTCCACTGAAGGAGTAGACAATTTGTTGTATATGGAAAGAGAATAGATTTGTATTCCTCTGTGCCCTGAAGAACAGTTACCAAATTTCTGGTACAGAAAAAAAGCCTTTCTCTGGGAGGCAGAGTTTTAGGCAAAGTGATTTGAGGAAGCAGTTCTATGTAGCCTTTGCCAGTCTGGATGGACATGTCTTCCTGTGCAATACAGTATTGTCCTTTGTTAAGTCTATGCCATGGGCACCAATTTGAGATTAATCAGGAACTAGAAAATAGTGGTCAAATACTTTGGCCACCTAATGAGAAGGAAGGACTCACTGAGGAAGAGCCTAATGCTGGGAAAGATTGAGGGCAAAAGAAGAAGGGGATGACAGAGAATGAAGTGGCTGGATGGAGTCACGGAAGCAGCCAGCATGAGCTTAAAAGGACTCTGGGAGATGGTTGAAGACAGGAAGGCCTGGAGAAACATTGTCCTTGGGGTCGTGATGGGTTGGACATGACTTCATGACTAACATCAATAACAAGACAATCAAGGAGTATTTAGAACCAAAGAATATTAAAAAATTATAATCCCCATTTACTCTCAATGGTTTTGCTAACTGAGGAATGTTTGTAGTTGTAATTCAGCTATGTAAAACCCATAGCCATAAATTAATATAAACAAATCACATACTGACTTCATCACAATAAAATGTTGTGCTAATGGTAGGCAGTTGCTTTTTAGAATGTACCAAAGGTGGTAGCTTAACACTTTAAGAATCACATGCTTACACAAACAGACATATACAAATTTGTATTTATAGTGCTACTAATGTGCATAACATTGTATAAATGGGGGAAAAAAACCTAAGGAACAGTTTCAGATTTAATGTAGGTGTAGTATAGGAAGAGATTAATTATTGAAATAACATAGGAAAGAATAGATGGCTAAACATTTAATAAAACTACACCTGACTGAGAAATTAGGATACTGTATTATTACCCCAGAGATGCGGTGGCTCAGTGGCTAAGACACTGAGCTTGTTGATCAGAAAGATTGGCAGTTTGGTGGTTCGAATCCCTAGTGCTGCATAACAGCATGAGTTCCTGTTACTTTTCCCAGCTTCTGCCAACCTAGCAGTTCGAAAGCATGTAAAAATGCAAGGAGAAAAATAGGGATCACCTTTGGTAGGAAGGTAACAGCGTTCTGTGCGCCTTCAGCATTTAGTCATGGCAGCCACATGACCATGGAGATGTCTTCAGACAGCACTGGCTCTTTGGTTTTGAAACAGAGATGAGCACCGCCCCCTAGATTTGGGAATGACTAGCACATATGTGCGAGGGGAACCTTTACCTTTACTTTACCTTTTATTATTATCCTTTTTTGAAAAAAAGTACATTTATTTAGCAGACTGCTTTTTGCTCTTTCAAAAACAGAGATTCTACATTTTCTAAATGTCTGTGTTCTTTTCAGAGCAACTTCTTTAAAGTGCTCTATCATGCAGTTCAAATCCAATGCACTTGAGAAAAAAACAACTGTGATGAATAA
This sequence comes from Natrix helvetica, assembly GCF_964273705.1. Taxonomy (NCBI): domain Eukaryota; kingdom Metazoa; phylum Chordata; class Lepidosauria; order Squamata; family Natricidae; genus Natrix; species Natrix helvetica. The sequence continues at coordinate 48,117,905 of NC_138550.1, forward strand.
AGAAATAGAAAAAACATGTATTTTCATTAAACTAGAAACAAGGAGAATATCAGCTTTTTCTAGTATAAAGTTTCCTCTTTAAATAATTTCTAGAGTGTAGAATGAATGGCTATGAGCAAGTCTAAATGATTAGCATTACAAGAAGCAATTTGTGAAAAGACAACTTTTTGATATTTAAGTTTACTTCATTTCCAGTAATCTCCAAAAATAATGGGATTTAAGAACATTACACTGCAAAGTTATTTCTCTCAGTCATAATGACCCATAATTATCATAGCACACTTTTGAGGGTCAATTCTAATGTTCAAGGCATGGCAAAATATATGTCTAACACTCATTGAAGTATTCCAAGATTACTCTTTATGCAAATTTCTTTTAAAATGCGTGTATTTAAAAAGGTTAATTAATATGCTAATTTTACTAGGTTATTCTGCACCTGTTTTTTTCTCTAGCTTTCATTTCATATCTGAAATGTCATTCAGGAAATGGAAAGCATTATTGATGTGATAAAGGCAGACTACAGATCCCATGATGAAATGTATTCAGTTAAGATGGCAGCACCTGCTTCTCAAGAAGACTTTTCATATGGAAGATGGATAATGCAAGTAGTCATAAAAACAAAAGTAGAAAAAGCTAAGATCTCTTTGCAGAAGTCACTAGAATCATATAAATATTCCTATAATCACTATTAATCTGAAATACTTGCCATTATTGTCTCTTGTGTATCAACAGAAGCAGGGGCCAAGGATTCCCTGCTTCCAATTTACCACAACCGTATAAATAACAGCAACACTCAACTCTCTGCTGGAATTATCTGGAATCAGCACTGGACAGCAGACTAAACAGGCACATAGCTCACTAGCTCACTGTAAATATATTTTATATTTCTGTTTATACTGTTCACAAATAATAGGAACAGTTCTTTCTGTTGCTGGTTTTTTCTTTCCATATATTGCAAGTGCAACATGTCTAGAATTTTGATCAGTTGCCATCTTGAAGTTTTTAAACAGCCCTCAAGATGTTTCTCTAGATAGTTTTTAATCAGAAATTTTCACACAGAGTGGCAATCTGAATTTCAAAAAACGCTAAAATGCACTTCAAAGTTCCAGAGTTGAAGTAAAGCAGATGACTCCAATATCAGTTAGACCCAATATGGTTCAAACTTGGGAATAAAGCTGGCATTCAGTGGTGATTGTTAGTGTTTCTGAATTTGGTTTGGTTGTTTGCATCTCCTTCTAAAATGTGTATTGTTATATACACAACAATGTGAAATCACAGCTGCTAGTTCTTTAGCTGGTGTTGGCCTTCATACGCACTGAATTCTTCCCAAGAACCTAGGATTTCATCATGTATTGGCATAGTATATGTGTGTATCTAAGCAGTGTAGCTTTTTGTAACTGAAAGATAACATTTTGTCAATATTTTTATGAGCTGCCTAAGATTTTTTTATAATGACACCCAGTGTGCTGATAATCATTAACATTGCCATGGTTGGTTTATTATTATTTTTTGATGATGATGATAATGTTGGGGGAAGGCTATAACATTGTAAATAAATAAATGAATTGATATTTTTAAAATAAAAACTTGCTACAATTCCATTTAATATTTACTGTATATGTCAATTTGGTTTTATAATATTTTTAGCTCAGAGGAACCAAAACTGCTTTTGTTAAATTAGGGAATTATATGTGATCTCCAAATATATAAACTTACCCTTTATTTCATTTTCCTCTAAACATTTTAATCTTGGCATACTATATTCTACTGTATAAATACTTACTTTTGTGGCAGAAAAAAAGCCTATGAATTCCAATAATATAAAATTTGACTTCTTAGAAAAAATATATCCTGTGGTGCTGTTTTCTGAAATTTTTCCCAAGCTTTCCTTCAAGATACTTTTTGAATGTAATTTCCAGATTTTTCAGCAATATGTCAGCATTTCTTAATCCATTTAAAACATAATTTCCAAGAGTAGCCTTAGAATAATGCCTTGGTTTGTGATTGTTCAATAGGCAGCTGATTTTGCCTACATTAGAAACTTGTCCAGACTATTTGAAGATACCCTCCTTCCTCAAAAAAAGCCCTCCCAGGATGGGTACATGAATACTGAAAACTGGGGGGAAATATATCACCCCTATTGATTTGAAGATTGGCAAATCAGATTAGATATCCCATCCAATATGCTTATCCTCTCGGTATTAGAGATGGCATCAATATTACTTTCATATTTAAGTTTTGTTTTGGAGTCGTCATTTGTTTTTGTATGCAGCAAAAAGACATTTTCAAATATATTAATGTTCCAAACTATATTCCTTCCCCCCCAGCCAAATCTGCACAGTATCTGTGCATCACAAAGTGATATTTAAAAGAATTAGTTGTTCCAAAGTGATATTTAAAAGAATTAGAAAAGAAAGTGAATTAAACTTTAATTGTTAAGTGTATTAAGAACCTGCGTATTAATTAAGTGATTGCTGATGCCTTCCTTGCCATGAGTTGCACTTTCCCCTGCTCTTATATTTTGCTGACTACAGGCTGTACTATGCTTTCAAGCTCAGCAGTGGCACCATGAAAACTCAGAGGAGCCAGCCAGCAGAAGCAGCCAACTCATTTTGTCAATGTTAAAGACTAGGGCTCCTTACCAATTATGTTAAAAGTCAAACCTGCAATTGCTTCTTGGCTGTCCAGCAAGCCAAGAAAAGTGGTTTCTGTGGTTGAGTTTTTAATTAAAGGTTTGGAACATCATACCTGAGATCCTAAAGGTCTGCAAATCAGTTCAGGACTTATTTCTTCAGGGACAGGAAGAGCTGCATAAGCAGAAAATGCTAGGAAAGATATATCTGGCTGGGAAAGTCATAGAGAGTGGCTGGTTTTGTAAAGTGGCTTTGCATTAGACTTTGAGATTAGTTTGTTGCCAGTTTAATCCAGCTATTTTTATATCATATTGCTAAGATTCTTTCCTTTGCTGTCTCTGGATGTTAGAGAAAGTATGGAAAAGTTTCTGATGGTAGCATGTAGGACTTAAACATAGCTTGGGGGCATGAGAGTTGCAGTGGACAGGATGAGAACCTTAAATAGTGACACTGGTGGGAGATTCAGACTGGGCATCTTTATAATGATTACTTATTAAGTTTACACTACAAAAATAGAAATGTTCAGACACAGCAGGTCACAATAGCTGTATGTCTGACTACATTTTTAAATTAGTGAGTTATAGGTCTGTTATCAAGATTCTAGTTCTAAAAATCTTGACAACAGGCCTATAATTCATTATTTTTTATATCATCTCATCTCATCTCATCTCTCTCTCTCTCTCTCTCTCTCTCTCTCTCTCTCTCTCTCTCTCTGTGTGTGTGTGTGTGTGTATGTGTGTGTGTATGTGTGTATATATAGATTCTAGCAATAAAAATAAGGACACAGTGGTTCAGTGGCTAAGACGCTGAGCTTGTAGAACAGAAGGTCAACAGTTCAGGAGTTCGAATCCCTAGTGCTGCATAATGGAGTGAGCACCCATTACTTGTCCCAGCTTCTGCCAGCCTAGCTGTTTGAAAGCATATAAAAGTGCAAGTAGAAAAATAGGGACCACCTTTGTGGGAAGGTAACAACATTACATGCACCTTCAGCATTTAGTCATGCCAGCCATATGACCATGGAGATGTCTTTGGACAGTGCTGGCTCTTCGGCGTTGAAACGTCGATGAGCACCACATCCTATAGTCTGAAATGACTAGCATACATGTGCGGGGGAAACCTTTACCTTTACTAGTCATGAAAATATATAAAACCAAGCATTTTCTTTTCTTTTCAAATAAAGAAATCCAAATCTTAGCATATAAGATTTGAAGACAGATATAAAAATGCAAAAGTGATAATATTCAGTAGGACTTTACTATAGGAGGTAGTCTCTCTCTCTCTCTTTCTCCCCCTCCCTCATCTTTATGGGTTCCAGCTATCTGAAATGTGAAGAATCTTTCTTGTTCCATCTAGCCATCATTCTTTTCTTTGACATTTTCTGCAAGGCAATTAAATGCAGGTGATGACTGACAAGTTAAACTGGCAGGAATAGATTATCTGCTTCGGAAGATGCATTTACACAATCAATATGGATTTGAGAAATGGAAGCAATTTGGGGAAATATCCACTCTTAATTTTGGTTTGTCTATTTACTGAAAAAATCCTATAGAAAACAATCATGGAAATACCAGGTAGAAGTAAACATCTGTACTAAACAGTTTGCCAGACAAAAAAAAAGTATTCTACAGTTATTTTTTAATCAAATAGTTTTTTTCCATCCTTCAAGTTCAGTAATGTTCTCATTTACAGGTGAAACTCGAAAAATTAGAATATTGTGCAAAAGTTCATTTATTTCAGTAATGCAACTTAAATGGTGAAACTAATATATGAGATAGACTCATTACATGCAAAGCAAGATAGTTCAAGCGGTGATTTGTCATAATTGTGATGATTATGGTGTACAGCTCATGGTTCAATGACTGTGGGATTACTGTGCTTGATTGGACAGCAAACTCGTCTGACCTGAACCCCATAGAGAATCTATGGGGCATTGCCAAGAGAAAGATGAGAGACATGAGACTGAACAATGCAGAAGAGCTGAAGGCTGCTATTGAAGCATCCTGGTCTTCCATAACACTTCAGCAGTGCCACAGGCTGATAGCTTCCATGTCATGCTGCATTGAGGCAGTAATTGCTGCAAAAGGGGCCCAAACCAAGTACTGAGTACATATGCATGCTTATACTTTTCAGAGGTCCGATATTGTTCTAGGTACAATCCTTGTTTTATTGATTGCATGTAATATTCTAATTTTCTGAGATGGTGGATTTGGGGTTTTCATGAACTGTACGCCATAATCATCACAATTATAACAAATCACGGCTCGAACTATCTTGCTTTGCATGTAATGAGTCTTATCTCATATATTAGTTTCAACTTTTAAGTTGCATTACTGAAATAAATGAACTTTTGCAAGATATTCTAATTTTTCGAGTTTCACCTGTATTACAAGCTGATTTGAAGAGACATTTAAGGAAATGCTTTTATAAGTAAAATCCTGTTATAAATGCATAGTGTGGTCAGGTTGACTTACTAAAGTCTTTTAAAAGAATTGTCTTCAGGGACTTTATAGAAAAATGAATCAAGCTAATTTGTTGATGCTTTTATACAGTGCAATAAAGCCTTTTAGATTCACACTTGAGACTTTATAATAACAACAAGATTAACAGTAGCTCTTTATAAAAACATTTAGTAGAGATTCACTTGGAGGCTGAGAATTCCCCAAAGATCATTAAAGTCTGACCAGCTCCTCCTTCTTGAGATATTTACTTTAAAACAATAATAACAAAACCCCATGCCTTTTCATCAACCTTTTAAGACTTTAGTTTTTCAATTTTTGGACTTTCACAAGAGACACTTCTCTTTTCAAATAATGTTACAGAACTCAATTTCTTTTAGTTTTTTCTTTGTCCCTTTTCACAAGATTCTTCAAAACATTGCCAAGCTTTTTTTTTTTGTAAATCCAGTATAGAACAATTATCAATATTACGCTCTTGATTTATTGGTTATATATTCCTTTTAATCATTAAGCCATTAGCCAGTTACTTTTGTATGTCTGATGTAACATCTTTTTCCCTATCATTCTTGTAGCCTATCTATTATAAATCCACTTTCGATTCAGTCTCAAGCTTGTCAAATAGAACTTGTTCCTCTCCCATAATGCCTTTTAGACACAGTCTATCCATAGATGGTGCACGCTGCCATTTGCGAACCGGTAGCGAAGGTAAGTTGATTTCACCCCTGATCACCTCCTTCATTATTGAAGACTATTTTCATTACTATGCTGCAGCAGTTAGTGAGTAATGTATATTGATCTATGTTTATAACCTTAAAGAACCTCCTGTGGAGTCTATATAAAATATAAATAAAGGCAAGGGCAATTAAAAAAATATCTGAGGTTATCATGTCAGCATAGGAAAAGTAGGAGCATTTTCTTTTGAAAGAAAATACATTGGAATTTACTTCATAATACTGTGCTATTTTTTAGTGCTCTCCATGGTTCAGAATAATTTGAAAGACTTTGTATGACCTCTCTAATTAAGGCAGCCATATAATTTTCCATATCATATTATAACTTGTGATCTGAGGTTGCTGATCTCTTCTCAGGCAAGAGTTCATTAGTCTTTGAAAAGCACTCAGAAGCTACAGCTAGTCAGTGTGGGGTATGTTTCCACTCTTAAGAGATGCCTAGAGTGACACTGAAGGAAAACAAAGGTGATTCCAAGCGGACTTATAGCTGCTATTAAGGCCTACATCATGGAGGTAAAACAGCATGATTTTTCTGCCCTTATTGTGTCCATAGAATGTTGCCAGATCACTAACCTAATTTACACTTCTTAAAATATATTTAATATAATAAATAATGGAGTATTGGGACAATTATAGTCAGTCTCTGTACATTCTTTTAATAACAAATTTCTTTATTCTTCTCAACATTTCTATTATCTTCTATTGGTATTTTATGATTATATTATTTGTAGAGTGTTTCTGTACCAGAGACAAATTCCTTATGTGTCCAATCGCACTTGGCCAACAAAGTATTATGTTCTGTTCTGGAAATTCAAGAGTCATTCATAGATTTTTATTTTTGGTTGTTTGTCATATTTGGGAAAAAGCTTTATTTGTCAAAAAACAGAAGGGGAAAAAAGTAAAACAAATTCTCCTCAAAATCTGACATACAAGTCAAGGATTTATTGTTTCTACCAGAAAATTCAAAATTCTGCAGGGAGGTCATGCATATTTGAGACATGACAAACCACAAGTTCAAAAGGTGAAAGCAATTAAATTGCTTAAAGGGAAGTACAAGTGTGAAAAACATGCATAAATGGACATTACAGAAAATAGAAAGCAAATTTCAATTTGGTATGATTTAAGAAGACAGTTTATATTTTCATTTTGGAAGTACAAAACAATGAAACAGAATAATTAAATCTGCCTATGCATCAGAACCAACTATTTTACTAGTTTACAAGTTGGCTTTGATCCTGCCATAGAAAATACTATTTCCTATCAGGGCATATACGGTAGGTATAACCATTGGATCAGGACTAGATAATTTGTGGCCCATGTGGTACATGTGGTTCCCCACAATTTCCTTTTTCCAGAGCCCCTTCCTCAATATATAATTTATTAGAAAGGACTGCTTTTAAAATAAGTGACATTTTATCAACTGAAAGGAAGGAATACTAGAAAGGAATAATGTATGCTTTTTTTTGAAAAGCATTTTTCCTCCTGGATACACTATTTTTCCCCCTTTCTCCTGACTTAATGTACTTTGCATCAATTGCACATATATTAGGGATTCACATATTGTGTAGTCTAATCAAATGATGTCATAGTTCATATTCAAATATTCCTTACGAGTAGATAGAAAAGAAAGGCAGATAGTAATATCAAGGCAAACAAGTCACATAGAAATTGCTTCCTTGTTTTAGAGTGACACTTAAAATCACCTCACTTCTCTTTGGCCCACACAAGCATAGGTAATGCTAGTTGTCTTGATTACAAAGTTATGAGACTGCCAAATTTCAGGTTAGCCGCAGATTTTTCCCAAGCATTCAAGAGCTTGTCACTTAATATTCTAGCTGTTTATGGACAGCTGTTTTTCTCAAGTACTGGGTTCATTGGTTCATATTGCAGACTATAAGTATGTATTATGGCCCTGGAATTTAGATGTGAAGGCTGCAGCTTACTATTACAAAGATTTTGTGATAGATTCATCCAAAGTGATAGATTCACCCATTTCTTTTCATTTTCATCCAAAAAGAATGTAACTAGCCATTTCTGATATATTTCTGCACAAACTTAATATGCTATTTGGAACTCAATAAAGTAAAACTCTTGACCTAGGTGGAATCAAACACAGGACCCAAAACTAATAAGCAAAGCTCATGCAGTATTTGTTAAAAATGGGAGGAATTCCCGTTTGAAAATAGTGGGAGAAACTCCTGACAAAAGGAAACACTTTTATTTATGCATTTCAGAAAAGAGGAGAAAATTACAGTCATACACATGCAGAAGTAATAGATGATTTTAGCATATATATAGATTATAACTACCCAAACTCAAGTTACTTCACCACCTTTCTACTGTTACTATCTTCAAAAAAGAATTATTAGCTCAATAAAAGAAACATCAGTTAAGTTGCCATAGAAACTTTAATAAAATCAAGGCATTTTACAATTGCCTTTTAATGTGCCAATTATATTTTTATATGTTTCTATTTTACCAACACACTCCCACTCCTCTAATAATTTGTTTTACAAAGCCTAAAAAAGATTAGCCAATATTTGGCAATGTTGGGTTTTTTAATCATGCTCTTGTACAAACTTTAATAGCAGTTTTATTTGCAGGGACAAGCCCCTTTTTCATAAAGGATCTATGTGGACAACCTATGGGATCACATTCATAAGTGTCCACTACTAGCTGGGATGAAGGAAAAAAAGATGAAATAGTCATTGTGACATCCCAGTGGAATTGTGACCTTTTGCCATGCATCTTGATGAATCAAAGGGGCTTGAATTGTGATCTCAAAATGCATGTTTCATCATTCTCCCTACACCTTCCGATGGACATCTAAGACATATTGCTACTTCTGTCCTTGAAGCTTGGCTGGCTGAGCTCTAGTCCCTGTATCCTTGAATTTGTAAGGATTTATTGTGTCTGTATATTTTAGACAATCATTTTCTAAATGTCCAATCCAGGATTGGCAGTAGGCTAGCAAGTTCTCCACCATTCTGTTTGAAGCTTTGTGCAACGAAGGATGTACAAAATAGTCTTCACATTCTACACTTGATGAAAATATAGATCTTTACTACTGAGAATGCTAATTTGCTAATCTAGAATTATCTAATTTACTAATAGCAGTCTGGGAGTGGCAGTTACCAAAATATTGTTTAAAAATATCTGGCATCTTGATTTTAATGGTAACTTGATAAACAATGCTTATAAATATTGTTTGTTGATGTTGTTATTTAAAAGAAAAAGACAAAAAACCCTTCTCCCTAATATCTAACCCCTCCTCCCTTTTCAATAGGTGAAATCAGATTAGAACAAGAGTGTTCTCTGACTGTAGATTTTAGAAAATATCTCTTATACCTACATTTGCTGATTTTGCTGTGTTGCACATTATTATAAGTGAAAATCCTGAATGTGAATTAGGAGCTGGCACCGCTAACAGATGATGGACAGTGGGCAGCCTGATTTGATATTTCTAATACCATAGTTAAATGAGAATGATTCTTACGTAACTGTAGTATTGCAGAAAAAACCAAATAACCAAAGGAATGAATGCATTAAGTTAGGTTAAACTTTTTTTTAAAGCGAGGAGACATTATATAGAAAATTGCTGCAAATATATAGAGAATTAGGATTAATTAATTTACATTCTCACCTCACAAACACTTATTCCTTACTAGTATTTCAAGAAAACAAAATAATTCATCTCCTTTAGGCAGCATTATGCAGTGATATACTTATTGCAATGGTTCTCAAACGTTTCATGCTTATATGTGAAATACAGTATGGAAGATGCAAAAGACTCTCAGCTCCCAAACAATTTTTGTAATCTCTGCTCAGAGGTCTGCAAGGTTCCAAGTGAGAAATTATAGATGGAACAGGGAATATTTTTATGAGGCCAGTTCTACTGCTCCATTTCTCTCATCTCTCGTTTTGATGCCTTAGGAGCTAGCACATTGCTGATGGGAATATACTGAGGGTGAAAATATTTGTTTTGAGAGACAACACTCTCTTCAATAGGGCATCTGGATGCTATCCTAAGTTTAATAGCCTTCAAGAGTTCTGGGATAGTCTCTGATTTATCACATGTTTACCATCTATCTTATTTTACCTCACAGAAGCTCAGTGAAGTGAGATGGAAAGACCAGTTGGCTCACACATCATGTTAAGCAATAACATTTTATTTGTCATTTGCACGGTGGTTTCAGTCAGTCATGTGATTTGGAAGGCATGGTATATAGCTTAGTGTGATTTGTAAGTTCAGCCAGCTGAGGCTCATTCAGCAAGCCACTGGAGCACACTGCATTTAAGCTGTGTGATATATGACCTATTGTATCTTCCACAAACCTCCTGATATGCTTTATATCTAAGCAAGACTCTGAAATATTATTCCATACCAATTCTCTGATCATGTCTTTTTTTATTAATACTTTGTTTTCTAGGTGCTTTTTCATTGCTGTTGCTACCATATGGTAACCAAAACATTATGCTAGAAATGTTATGCTAACCTATTAGAAAGCATTATTTAATTATATGAATCTTGGAATTTTTCAGTTCATTATTTGAATTGAAAGGTTCATAATGCCATTGGAAAACTTACTTGATTTGCTTTTTAAGACATTGCACATATTAGAATAAATTTTGGTCCAATTCCAAGCTGGGTAACCCAATAAGGATGCAGAACAATTGCTTGAAGTAGAAGTAGAGTTTTGTTTCAAAAGCTGCGGAGCAAAATAGATGAACAGCAATTTGAAGGTGGACATACCTCAACGAACAGAGGTGGCCATACTTGTGGGAAGAAGGTTCTTTGGTGTTTCTGTGAATGTGCTGACTAGCATGTTTACTTTGGAAGTGAGTGAGGAATGAAAGTTTGGGAAGAAATGCAGGCTTCTCAACCCACAGAATGTGACAATCCGCTTGTTCCTTTTCAATATGTTTATATTGGGAAGCTGTGTTGTGTGGATAAAAAATTCCCACACTTGGACGAAATTTAGTTATGATAGTGTTTGTCAGTATTCACTAATTTCCTAATGGGAGAACACTTAGCTAGTTTCAGCTATATGTGGGAAAGTATCTATAGAGATTCTCAATCATCCAAGTCATGGTTGTCCCAAAGATATTTTTATAAAAGGCAACTGTACTTTCTGGTTCTTTTTTTTCTTGAAAACATTTCAGTTCTCATTCAAGATGAGGTGGAACATTTTCAAGAAAAAAAATCCCAAGAGAGTCCAGTTGCCTTTTAGAAAAGTATCTTTGGGATAGGCGGGAAGGCTTAATCATCTTGCCGCATTAGGTGTTGACAATTGGGTGGGAAAGGAATCCAGCCTTGTGTTTGGAGTGGATGTCAAGGTAAGGTGGGTAATCACAACGACACATGGGCATTTTTCTTCTTACACAACAAACGACATGTTACAGCTTTTCCTCAACCTGATGCTTTACAGGCACTTGAGATTTCCTGAATCCCAGCCAGCATAGTAATCCATGTATTTATAAGAACTAGAGAGAGTGCAATTAGCAACTTTTAAAACAAATGAATAGCCTCAGGCTAAATCAGAAATAATTTTGAGTTTCATATTTATACATTTAATAAGACAAATGCAAGGCACATGCATCTCCATTTTATCCTCATGGCTGTTTGTTAAGCTGATACACAACTTATTGAGCCTAAAATCATATGGGTATTTGAACAGTTGTAGCCTAATAAACTAACCATAAAACCAAACTGAACAGTAAAACAATAAAAGAGTTTGAATGCATGGTTCCATCATAAAACCCAATGTCATGTAAGAATGAATTGTGAATTAGGGCTTTAATCATAAACTAACTCTAAGTGTCTTGTGTTTCCAGTTATAGTAAAAAGATCAAAACAATAAACAAAAAAGAATAGCAGTTATCTCCTAGTGCAGAAACTAGCCACAATCAATATTTATACCAAATGAAAAATGTTGCTATAGGAGGGATCTTAATGGCTTAATCAAACTCAGCTGGATTGGTGACAGTTTAAACTCAAGACACAGGCACTTCCAAAGAAGGAAGGTAGGGTAGACAAGAAGCAATGGGTGAAAACTAATCAAGGAGAGAAGCAACCTAGAGTTAAGGAGAAATTTCCTGATAGAACAATGAATCAGTGGAACAACTTGCCTTTCGAAGTTATGAATGCTCCAACACTGGAAGTTTTAAAGAAGATATTGGATAACCATTTGTCTGAAATGATGTAGGGTTGCCTGCCTAAGCAGGGGATTGGACTAGAAGACTTCCAAGGTTCCTTCCAACTCTGTTATTCTGTTATCTTTCTGTAAGAGAAGCAGCAGTGGAGAAGGCATGTCCTTGCAGGCCCTCATAGTAGATCCTAGGGATTTTCAAGGAACTGTCAATTCTGAATCTTGTTGGACAGTACCATTTGTGTATAACAAGTCCCACCCATAACTATATGAGTCACTGCATATTGTGCTAATTTTAGGTTTTGGATGGACTTCAAAGACAATATCAATTAAAGTATATGGAGTAATCCAATCATATACTATATCGTGGAGAAATCCACGATATAACTGTCTATGTGAATAATTCCCCAAATCAGGAATGGTTTTATCTAGTACACCAGACTGAGTTTTGCAAAGGCCCTTCTAGTCATACTTGCCACCTGTTCCTCAAGCAGAAGCTAAATGAAGAAATGGTTGTTTACTTAAGACTACCCTGTCTGGATAAAAGACAAAAGAAATATGTGTAAGTGGAAATTAGAATGTAGAGTTGCAAATAGGAAACTGTAGAGATTCTAGGCTGATTCCTCTTTTAACTCTGCTCCCATGTCCTGCCATTCCTTTCCTAAAGTAACTTCCTCACTCTTTGATTTAATGATCCCAATTCAGTAACATATACACACATTCCCAAACTAGTTTGTTAAAATAAACTTTCAATGTTTTTATATCATTTTTGCTGCCATCTAATTTCTATTCAGTTTATTGCTGGCCATATATAGTAGCCTAATAACATTCCCCATGATTCAGTCAGAGTTGAAGAAGCTTCTTGAAATAGAAATGAAACGTCTTCAAAACGAAGAGCATTTTGGGGACAACCATGACCTGGATGACTGAGACTTTCCATAGACATTTAGCCTAATAACTGACAATTATAAAACTGAAAACCTCGAGGTGGCTGTAAGATTTTATAAAAATATAAATCAGGTGTGGCCCACATCTTCTCTTGGGTTGAGAACAAATGCTAATAAGTGATTTCTATGTAAGCAAGATATATTTCCTTGTTAATATTTATTTAGTCATGGAAAATTTCAATTTAATATAAGAATCCAAATTCTTCCCTTTCTTTCATTATTTCTATAAGATTGCTATTTCCCCTTTCTAATCTAAAATAATGAAGAGTACAGGTTGGGAATAGAGTTATGACTCTAAATCCTAATTATTATGGTTAGACAACTGTAATTTCAGGCTGGCTGTGTTATCAAGTTGTTAGGAAAAAATGCTGAAAAGACATCTCTGTTGAGCATACTTATATTATTGTTGAAAATAGATGGTCAATATTAGCCTGAACATTAACTAATAGCACCAATAATGACTTTTGCTCATACAATATTATAGTTAGTAGTAAGCATACAATCACAATAATTGGTTTTCACAAAAATCAATTTCCATTTCTAGGGCACCTGCAGCAGTTGAAAAAAAATGCTTTTAGATAAGCTTGTTTATTCAAGTAACATGAAGTTGGATAAATAAGTTATTGTTCAATAGAGTGCCTTTGTGTTTATGTAAACAAATCATTGCAGTATCAGACTTCCTAAGAAGGAAAAACTGGATGGAAATAATTACTTCTTAAAATACTATTGATGTTGCTTTGTGGATGAACACAATTCTTAATCAAATATCATTAAAGTAATACTTTTTGCACTTTATTTTCTTCTGAGTTAATTGTTCCCAACCCTGTTTACAATACATATTAAATATTGGAATATATTCCAATATTATACACTTTTTTTATTTCACAAAAATAATTCTAGCCTATGAGAACTGGTCCCTTATGTCAGTCTTTAACTACTACAATATCCTTTCTCACTTTTGCTGCAATATACCATCACCATTATTCCTCTTAGAATCACATTTCGTTGATCATTAAAAAGACAAACCAGAAGCTCAACTGTTGGTACAGGCTGACTTGATATGATTTGTCTCTTCTACCTTATTTTGATTTACAAATCAGTTCTATAACAAGGATTTCTATAACATATAGTATATAGTAGCTGAAGGTTCATGCACTTTCAGCTCCTTCCAATATTATCCCAAACATGGATGTACAGTAAGTACAGTCTTTAGAAATTCAAGATGTTTTAAAGAGTGATTTTATTTGATGAAATTTAAACTGAAACATGCTAATCAAGATAAATCTCCAATTTTTAAAGTAGGAATCTGGGTAAAAGCAAATGAATTAAATTAGGTTGCACTGAAACATTTATGTGTCTAAAATGAACAAATCCCCACACCCCAATGGCTCAATGAGATCTATTATCTATTTAAAATGGGTTGCCTATTATTGCTTTTGGAATGGCAAAGTTGATATTACTTTTTGTTTCAATGTCTTAATTCTCACTTTTGTTACCATGGTCACCAGCCACAAATCACAATCTTTGCTCTCTCTTGTGCTAATTGAATATTACCATTTTGTGCTGGTCCTGCTATCTCAACTGGGAACTCAACTCAGTTCTCAGCATTTTAAATATAATTGTTCTTAGATGCATAATTGGAGAATGTTTTAAGTCTCCTAATATTTGAATGAATAGATATTGGATGCTAGTTGAAGACAATAACTTACGTATTGATCTTGGTTGTGCTACTTGGATGGGGTAGATCCAGCAGTGAGCAAGAGCCCACCAATGGAAAGGCTACAAATACACTTGGGTATTTTGATTTGGGATGTGAAGACAAAATTTTACATTGCTACCAATCATTGGTAGCTTTTCCCAAACTGTCTGCCCAAGTTTCTCTCATTTCAAGCTCAACCAGCTTCAATTAAAATGGTAGACGTTATAGTCTGACAGGATTGAAACATTTAGATTCAATCAGGCTATCTTCTTCAATTTTTAACAGAATGCTTCAGGACAGATGATAGACAGGAAAGATTTCCATCTTCTTATTTGATAGCAAATGACAATAATAATTTGGTCATCAATCATTTCTTAACAGTCACTGTAGTTTCCTTCATCTATATTTTGCACTATTTACCAAGATCTTAATTAAATGTTTTAAATGCTGAAGCTAATAACGAATGATTTTAAGGCGAAACTATAATTCTCCTGCCTCAAAGAGGTGGGGGAGGTTATTTATGAAAAGTCAAGGCTTGATTCATTTATAGCTACTTTCTGGCATCAAACCATTAGTAAATTGTTAATCAGCAGTAGAAAAGAAGAATTCTAAATTATGAGGCTTCCCTGGCATAAATGCAAACTAATAAAGTGTTACAGGGCTTTTCTGACATATATTTATGGAAGATGATCACTCAGCATTTTACTACTAGGTAGCAATCATCCAAATGCAGTATGATAAGAATTTGGAAATGCAAACTATGCACACACTTTATAATAAAGGTTCACAAACACACGACTCCAAATGGCTCTGGTCAAAATTATTTGGATTTGGCACACAAGTAGGTCTAGGCCAGGAATTAAGCAGAATGAGAGTACAGCCTCAGGTGGAGATGCTGAAGGCAAAATGCAGAGGCCACTGCAGCATCTCTCCAGGGTGCCAGAAATGCTATTCTTCTTTAGATGCACTCTAGGATGCTATCACATTCTTAATGTTAAAACATTCAAAAGGCTGCAAATAGTTTATCTATGGAAAAAGAAGATATACTGTTTTCTGCTGCTTTGATTTACCAGCTTGAGTGTATAGAGATTTTTCTTCCAAATTTTTTAACAGACAAGGCCAATATTTCCCAATTTGTTATCTTTATAGAATCTCTGATGGTGGTAAATTCTGGTTTGCATTTTCCATCATTCTGGGGACATCAAATTCAGGAAGTTGGACCAGGCTGGTCTTGATTAAAATAAAAAGCTTACTGTCCTGTGATTGCTCACCTCTCATTTATAATTCAACTTACGTTTGCCATAATAACACAGAGCAGCAAAATCTACTGTTCATTGGCTTCGTAGACCAAAGCTTCTATTCAAACTGTAACTGAAACTTAAACTGCTCTTCTAATATATGATACTGAGGCTAGTACTAACCTATTCCATTGATTGACCTATAAACTCTGTATATTTATCCCTAATACTCTACAAAACAGGATCACTTCATTCCAAAGAGAAGACTTATAGGACAATCGACTACATCTCCTCACTCTTTACTGGGATCTTGATCTATTTCTTGCAGAAAAGTCTTATTTATGTTATTGGTTGACTCCATTTGTTCTAAAATAGGTCACTCTGTCCTCGGAATTAGTTCTATTAACAAAATATTGTGGTAGGCAAATAGTAGCTAGAACCATTTTGGTGCAGTGGTTAGAATACAGTATTGCGGGCTGACTCTACTCATTGCCAAGAGTTCAATCCTCACTGGATCAAAATTGATTCAACCTTCCATCTTCTGAGGTAGGTAAATTGTGGGGCCAGATTGTTGGAGACAATATGCTGATGCTGTAAACTTTTTAGAGAGTGCTGTAAATCACTATAAATCAGTACAATAGGTGCCGACCGTAATCCATTCCAGGCAGGGAAAATTGCTGCGGCTGTGTTTATTCAGCACACAAGGATGTGTTTGTGATGTGAGTAAAACATTTAGTGGATTTTTCAGTCAGCACCTGAATTGATCATGGGGTGAGCCATTCACGACCCGAGGTCCCACTGTATATAAGTCTAAGTGCTATTGCTATTGCTAGTAATCTTAATAGCACCTGGTATTTAAATTCTGCTGTCTTGTAGTCAGGGTATGGGCATTCCAAGATGTAGAAGAATTATTCCTTCCACATGCAGAAAGAATGATTTGTGAATAGAGAGATATTCAGCCTCAGAATTTGACAAGAGGATGCAATTGGTTTCAGCAGCTGGAAATTCCAGGAGTAGAGGCATAATTGGGGCATTACAGGACAGCAACAAAGACAGTTTTGGCACCAAAAGATTAAGAATTTCCTGTTTTCCAAAACATTCACATATTTTAAAAACATATCGACTGAAAAGTGCCTTCCAGCCTTATTATTTGCTAATAGTGGGTGGTGTACATGAATTATTTTGAAACACTGTAGTTTATAATTGCTTATAAAATCTCCTTTCTTTATGAAAACTAGCTTTGGAACATATTATTTCATAAAAGAATGAAGTATACACATTTAATACAAGAAAGGGAAATATATTTGTTTTGTTGTAATAAGATATCATACTTCATGCCCTTAACTGAAATACGGGTACCTCAAACTTTTCCAAAGAGTCACTCCTGGCATGTAACTGATATTTGATGCTCCTTTAGAAAATATGAACCAATTTAATCAAACATCATATCTTTTAAAAGAAAGGAGCATTTAATAAGAGAATTGTGTCCTTTTGTGAAGCGTGTGCAAAAAAAAACCCATGCAAACTAGAACATGATATACTGCAGTTGTGGTTAAGTTTGCTTCTGCAGCAATGTTCGCTTAACTATATTCAGCAGAAATTCAATGCATATGGCTGTTGGCCATTTTTATGGATTTATGGAATTTGGCAGTTGTGCAGCATAATTCCAGTTTCATAAATATAAAATTCTGTCTGCTCTATTTGGTGATTTACTTCATACTGTGATAAAGTAAATTGCATTTACTTTCTCTAAATAGTTAAACAGGAGAGATACTTTAAAAAGATAATTCAGCTTCAAATCCTGTTGTTTCTGATGGTGTTGAAATACAACTACCGAGGTATTGACTTCAGCACATAAGGAATTTTTCATAAAACTGGGAAATTGTCAAGGCTCCCAGCAGATGATTTCAGCATATGTGTACTCTTAGAATTTCTATCCACCAAATACGGTAAACCTGATTTCAAAGTAAAATGAAACAGGATGTATGTGTTACTTTCTCTTTGTAACTAAAATACCGTTGTAAAACACTGCGGGTAACATATAGTCTTTTCATGAGTGGCTTATTCCTATAATCAATGTTATCTGAAATCCAAGCTTTGATACAAAATGTGTCTTTCCTATCATGAAAGGAAAGCACTGAGATATTGCGAGTACTCTTTTAAAAACTAGAATAGTAAAAACACAAGTTGGAAGGAACCATGTAGCTCAGGGGTGTCAAACTGGCAGTCCATGGGCCAGATGTGTCAACCACAGGCAATGCCCACCCCAGCTCCACAAAGGCAACAGAAATGTTGCAAAATGTCATGTGACAGCACTATGATGTTGTGAGTTTGGCTCACGTGATTTTGCCCATTAAGCCCTCAAGAAATAGAACTTTCTATTTCTAAATCTAACATTGTGTTCAAAACAGGAATTCAGTTTAAAGCATTCCAGAAAGATGGGAATCTAACCAAATTGTGAACACAATGAAGAAAGCCCATCTCCTGTCTCAATAGTAGGATCCATTACTACACTAATCTTGCTATTAGGACATTTTTCTACCTAACATTCAGTTGGAATCTGCTTTCCTATAACCTAAGTACACTTTTGTACTTCTTGTACACTTCTTGGTTGTCTAGGCCAACAGCAGTATCATTTTTATTTGTTCATCCACTTACTATAACCAAGATGCTCTCTACAGCATTGCCAACTCTTCTTCACTTGTAGAAATGAAAAAAAATGGACATTTTTTAACGTACAATACTGTTTCATTGCTACTGATCTTAGAACAACGTATCTTTTAGCTGCCCTATTCCAGACCTAGGAATCAGTCTACTAGATTTCTGTTATATTTATTAAATTATACTTGCCTTTGTATACCTAGTGGTGATTTTTTTTTTAAAAAAAAGGCAACTGGACTTTCTTGGCTTTTTTTTCTTTGAAAACCTTTCACTTCTCATCAAAGAAACTTGACTAACTTGTGGGGAATGGAAAGATTTGTATTCTTTGCAGTTATTCTGTCGTTAGCTCTTTGACAATTATTGAGGCCAATTATTGGGGATTTATTTCTAGCTTCAGTCACCTGAATCAGAATGCAAATGGGTATGGGACTTTCCTAGGATTGCACTGTAAACAGGAGATAGGTGGTGTTGAATCCCTCTCTCTCTGTTAAGGGAGGGCTGTTGAATTTTAATATAGCCTCTTTTGACTTTAGGAGTCAAAGAGGCTATCTATATTAAAATTCAACAGTTACCCTTTGGATAAGACTCAATTTGAAGGGCTTTGAGGCCTGAACCTTATCTAGTACTTTTCAGCATCTCTCCTCCTTGGTGTAGGTAGGACTATAATTCATAAAGCTATAGAAAACAAACCTTAGTTTCCAATCCATAAACTAAGACCAACCAATCTGTTTCCCAGCCCATGGAAACTTACTAGCAAGCATAAATTGTGCTCTTCAGCTACGACAGTATAATAATCTAGTTGTACAGACAGTATTATACCAATGTGTGGTCCCCACTGGCTGAAAGACAGACATTAACATAATTTCATTTGCAGAATTTGGACAATTCCTTTTTTGCCTTCAAATATTTGGGATCAACTTTTCACATTTGATGTTGCAAAGACTCATAGACATTTGATTTATTCATAAATAGAATAGCTTCTCTGAAATAGCATTTCATCAAATCCAAATCCTGCAGTTAACTGCAAACAAGAATTGGGTAAAAATGCATAAAGACGTGTAGCTACATGCAGAGGGATACGTTGAATCTAAATTATAACTCACTTATTTCCCCTGATCCATGTGATATGAATTTTTTAATATTTCTCTCTCTCTAAATCAGTAATACTTTGCTTTACGTTTGCACTATTTCCAGCTTTTAAGTATGAGGTGCAAGGATTGAGAGAACCACAATATGGGACACATGCTTCAGTCTTTGGAATAGGAGTCAGAGGATCAGATACTATTAGCTCCATGGAACCTGAAATTTTTTCAGCTTCAGCCTCTTGTCCAATATTTTGATCATTCAACAAATCACTCTTCTTAGCATTCATATCTTCAATTTTTTTCACGTTTAAACTTTGACCAGCAAAATCATATTCTAGCGTATCATCTAGATTATCCTCTCCAAGGCGAGAATGTCTCTCCTTATTTGTGGAAATCTGAAATTGAATAAAAGTTGTATATTCTAAATACATAAAGGTCAGAACACACATTTAACAAACTTGTAGGTTTTTTTAAAATTATGGTAATTGAACCCGGATTTTTTTTATAAGCCATTGTGATTGTTTGCTGAGTCCTCACCTATCTTGACCTGATTTTATGATCATTTCTACCATGGTTATTAAGTGAGTCACCACAGTTGTTAAATGCAATGCATAAATCCAAATCCAGTTTATCCAATGGGCATTTTTGCTGGTTTTTGCCAGATTATAAAACATGATCACATAACCATGGCATACTGCAACTGGTTATAAATTCGAGTTAGTTGCCACATGAATGAAATG
Organism: Natrix helvetica; assembly: GCF_964273705.1. Classification (NCBI taxonomy): domain Eukaryota; kingdom Metazoa; phylum Chordata; class Lepidosauria; order Squamata; family Natricidae; genus Natrix; species Natrix helvetica. The sequence continues at coordinate 48,138,244 of NC_138550.1, forward strand.
CAATCACATGGTTACAAGGGTGATGCAGCAGTCATAACTTTGGGGATGGGACATAAGTAGCTTTTTTGAGTCTGTTGTAAGTTTAAATAATTGTTAAGTGACCGTTCATAAGTTGATGACTACCTGTACTGGCTATTTTTCCATTATTTAAATCATATTAGTAAAAATACCAATATTCCTTCCTGGTGGAAAAAAACCCCAGAAGCTTGGTGAATCTAAAGAAATATTTAGATTTAAGGGGATTTGAGATAACCATAGTGAAGGCTTGTTATTATTTACCCATATAAATTAATGGAAAGCAGGCTTTTTAAAAATATACAGTGAATTATTAACAATAGTATTTTAAAGACATTTATGTTTTTAAAATCTAAGATCTTATAAAAAGAATATTTAATTAATGAGTAGGACTTAAATAATTCACCTGCCAGAATCAAAACAACATCAAAATAAGTGTTGTCCAAACAGAAGGCAAACCAACATTGAAAGTTTAGCTGAACTCAGACCTGAAATAACCAGCATATCAATGATTGATATTAGGAAAATTTTATCTAGATTTTAATCTAATCTAAAAGCCATAATTGGTCAAAATTTCAAGTTAACATGAATCACAAAGTTGTAAGTTTTCTTGTTTCCCTGGGTATCAAACATTTGAATCAAGTCAGAGCAAATTTGGTTTAGCAGTTACAGTGCTAGACTAGATACCCAGAGTTCTCATTTTCTTTTAGATATAGAAATAATCTGGGTAACTTTAAGCCAGTCACTTTTTTCACCCTAACTCACTTCAAAGAACAGTTTTTGTAAGGAGCATAGGTGGAAGCATTTATGTTTCCTTAAGTTATACAAAAAGTAGGATATAAATATAATAAACAAAATGACATGCTATTAATAATATTCAAGCTTGAACATTCCAAAAAAAGTTTAAAGTATTTTTAACACATGGAAGACAAAACAAAACTGGTGCATTCTTGAAAGTCAAAGGCTTTCACAAATGTCCCAGATTGCCTCTTCCATAAATTGGTAGCAAAATAATGTTTTCTAACTGCATGCTTATACTGTAAAGTGTTATAGAAGAATATAATTTTAAAAGTATCAAAAATTAGTGAGATATTAAGAAAGATCAGCAAGGATCAATTTCTTCATTCAATTCCATGCCTAGGTCATCTACCAGGCACATGAAAACTGAGTTCATATACCACACCAGGGCACAGATTTTCTTTTTAACAAGCCACAAATTTTGACTTTAAATAATCTAAAACTCTATACCAGTGATGGCGAACCTTTTTTGGCTCGCGTGCCACAAGTGGGGGGAGCGCAGGGGGGTCGAGTGCGGGTGTGCTGCACCCATAATGCAATGCGTGACTCCCCCCAGTGCGCATGCGCGCACAATGCGCGACCCCCCCATTTTTATATTTTTTTGCCCTCCCCAGGCTCCAGGGGCTTTATAAGAGCCTGGGTAGGGCAAAAAGAGCCTCCCCCGACCCCCTGGAGGCCCTCAGGAGGCTTCAGGGACTGTCCGGAGGCTTCCCTGAAGCCTTCGGAGCGCTTAAAACGACCCTCCGAGCAAACCGGAAGTGACTTCCGGGTTGCTCGGAGGGTGGTTTTAAGCATTCCGAAGGCTTCAGTGAAGCCTCGGACGGTCCCTGAAGCCTTCGGAACGCTTAAAACGACCCTCCAAGCAATCCGGAAGTCACTTCCGGTTTGCTCGGAGGGTGGTTTTAAGCGTTCTGAAGGCTTCGGGGACGGTCCCTGAAGCCTCTGGGGGGGGGCGGGGAGGCTCTTTTCGCCCTTCCCAGGCTCCTATAAAGCCTCTGGAGCCTGGGGAAGGCAAAAAATAGGTTTTAAAAAGATGAACTCAGCTGGCCAGCACGCACATGCGCGCTGGCCAGCTGACAGGGCAGCGCCTCGCGTGCCCTGACAAATGGCTCCACGTGCCACTTGTGGCACGCGTGCCATAGGTTCGCCATCACGGCTCTATACCCTCCATACCACATTCTAGTTTGCCAGCAAAGTATATGAAGTCATCAACACTCAAAACATCAGAACTTTATATCTGACAATTGTGTAAACATTTTTAAACAGAAAAACTTAGATTGATTCTCGCCTTCTTTAAGTTACACAAAGGATAATCCTTGCTTCTCCTGGGGCAATTTTTGCAAACTCTACCTGGTGAATTTTCCACTTCATGCTTGAATCTTCAACTTGAATCTGGTTACTGTTTTTCAACTGCCTGCACCCTATTTATAAGTTTTATAAGTGTTTTATTGCTTCTTGTAATTGTTCAGTAGCATTGTCTCTAACAGCTTTTCAGAACTATATCCACCTTTTCCTGTATTGTCTACATTTCCCACAACTATCACACTATTAGGTTAAGGCTGTGAGGTCAAACAAGGCAATTACTGTATGCTTGTGAATTTTTCATACCTTTCCTTTACCAAGCTAATATGAACAAGCTAAGCTATTTGACCCATACAGTAAGGTATGCTTCTTTCTACATTGTTCTTTATGGAAAAGGTTATAGTTTTCAGCAGCAGGGTTAAAGATATAAGAGAAATGTTTTTTCAAAAGTGCAGAATTTATTATTCGTTTTAGAGTTCATTCGAGTATATAGAAAGCTGCCAGAAGCCCTAAAACTAGATTTTATCTCAAACCTGATATTGAATTTTAAGACTATTAAAATTGGGAAATCAGCCTGGCAGACTCCCAAGCTGAAATTTGGAAGGTTAAGGATTTTCCATGCCTGTATTTTCATAAATCAAAGTTATAGTTTAACACAGCTAGGATTTAACCATTCTAATGGCTTATTTAATTAATCATAGTTCAATGATATGCTGCTATAAATGGACACTATTGCTATGACTTCCTATCTGTTCTACAATTAAAGAAACCTATCAATCTTTGGTTAAAAATAATCCTAAGAACATATTCTTACCTCTTCATCTGAAACTAAGTAATCAGAATTCTCCATTTCTTCCATGGTATAAATAAAACTCTGGGAAAGGAATACAATTAAGATGAAAAAATAAATTTCAATTCAAAGTATAAATATAACATTCAGACACCTATTTTTCCATTCATGCTTGGTAAAACTTCCTGATGTAAGAAAGATCTGAAATTAAAGTAGAATTTAGGAGTAATTATAAAATTGTACAGTTATTTACTTATTTACTGATAAAAATATATTTTCCTATTTTTACTTAGCCTTTTAGACCATATGACTACCAAAGTACAGTTCCCCACTTAGCACTAATATAAATTTATTGCTATAAGGCTGGCAAATTTTACCAACAGAAACTAAGCCAAATAAACCCTAGTAAATCTTACTTTAGCCATCTCTCTAAGAAGTATAATTTCCTACTGGCTTGTAGCTATTTTACATGTTTAAATCTTCCAGGTGAATCAAATAAAACAATCACCTACCAATCATTCATCCCATTGAAACTTATAAATGATTAAAAACAACTGCGTTCCCTTAAGCAAGGCCATGTTTGGTGTTAGCCATGGCTTTAATGAATAAATAGCAGTTCAAAATAGTTACTCAAACCTTTCATTAGAGTAGCTCTTCTAATTCAACTAGACTATTGGTTTGTCAAAATATAATTATTTAAAAGACCCACATGCTCTTTTGGTACTTCTTGCAATATTTATAAGGAGGAAAATATTAACATCCTAATTTCTTTTAACTTCCAAAGTGCAGATTGTTAATGTAAGAGGCACTATTAATTTTAAGATTGAAATATTCTATTTAACCAGATGGGGTTTCTTTTAATCTGCATGAGAAATAGATATTATATACCTAAATGTTCTAGACTTGTTATATACACCTTATTATCCTTTATTTAAAGATTATGGGGGAGCATTCATTGCAATATTCAGAGAATATGAATATGATCTAAACCACCTTTCATTTAAAAGCATTCTACCCATAAATAGGTGAACGGTATTGTTTTCCTCCCCTATAGTCCAGATGGTGACACATAAATATCACATATAGACACAGATATTTTCTCCAGCCTTTTCTTGATAATAGCACATAGAGAGATGGGGGAAAGTTCTGTTTAGAGAACCTTGGGTCACCTCAAGATGGAAGTGGGAAAAAGTAGGCACCCTGCATAAGTCTCCCCAGCCCCATTCTTGATAAATAGCACTCTGTCCTGAGGCAAACCAGAAGGGCGGATGAGAAGGATATTGACAGAACAATTGATTGAAATAAGCAGCTGCAGAAAATGAATGGAGCAGGCTAGAAGGAAGAGCTGTACATGCAAAACTTGAGGAAAAGTGGAGAGGAGTACTCCAGATTTATGGAAAGATAAGAGTTAAATTGCTTTCTATGGGAAATTGTGATAAGACAAGAAACAAGTGTAGGACTAGAACTTGGAAACTTTTCTAGATAGGAAGATTATGCTAATTGCACCTAAAAGACTATTATTCTATGGGAGTAAGATTGTTCCAAAAACCACCATTGAATCAAGAGCCGATATATAATCTATTTACTCAAAACTAAAAGGAACATGTAAAGAAATAATTTTGTAATATTTTTAATTCAGGTCTTGCTTCTTAAAATAAGTAGTTCCTCTAAGTTTCCAAGTTAAATATTAAAAACATTTAAACTCATCATTTATCTAGATAGAGATAAAAGTAGGAAAATGTCTGTTTGTGAATTATAGCAATCTTGCATGGTAATCCAGAATTATGCCTAGATCAGGAACATATGACAATGCCTCAGTAAACCAGGGTTAGTTTTTCAGTATCCAGCTCTGCATGGTTCACAGACTTAATTGACTTATTTAATATATCACAACAAATAAATTAAATTCTGCAAGTTCAATGAAGCTTTAATATTGTGTGATCTTGCAGATTATCTGAAACATGATATTTTATAGCTGTTTGAGTCTATTAGGAAGAATATTGGGAGATATATTATATTGAACAGCCATACTGTAAACCAAATAGCCAACACTCTGGAAGATAGGCTTAAGATACAGAAGGATCTTAACAAACTTGAACATTGGGCACTATCTAATAAAATGAAATTCAATGGTGAAAAGAGTAAGGTTCTACATTTAGGCAACAAAAATGGAATGCACAGGTACAGTATAGATCAGTGATGGCAAACCTATGGCACGCGTGCCACAGGTGGCACGCATAGCAATTTGTCAGGGCACGCAAGGCGCTGCCCTGTCAGGTGGCCAGCGCGCATGTGCGCGCTGGCCAGCTGAGTTCACCGTTTTTAAAAGCCATATTTTCGCCCTCCCCAGGCTCCAGAGGCTTTATAGGAGCCTGGAGAGGGCGAAAAGAGCCTCCCCCGCACCCCCCAGAGGCCCTCCGGAGGCTTCAGGGACAGTCTGGAGGCTTCCCTGAAGCTTTTGGAATGCTTAAAATGACCCTCCGAGCAAACCGGAAATGACTTCCAGTTTGCTCGGAGGGTCGTTTTGAGTGCTCCAAAGGCATCAGGGAAGCCTCCGGATGGTCCCTGAAGCCTTCGGAACGCTTAAAACGACCCTCCGAGCAAGGGTCGTTTTAAATGCTCCGAAGGTGTCAGGGAAGTCTCCGGACGGTCCCTGAAGCCTCCGGAAGGCCTCGGGGGGGGGAGGCTCTTTTCGCCCTCCCCAGGGTCCTATAAAGGCTCGGGATCCTGGGGAGGGTGAAAAAAGCATGTAAAAATGGGGGGCCACACCTGTTGTGCGTGCACATTGCATTATGGGTGCGGCACGCCCGCACACAACCCCACTGCACTCCCCCCACTTGTGGCACGTGAGCCGAAAAAATTTCGCCATCACTGGTATAGATGATACCTTGCTCAGTAGTAGAATCTGTGAAAGGGATCTTGGAGTCCCAGTGGACAACCATTTAAATATGAACCAGCAGTGTGCAGCAGCTGCCAAAAAAGCCAACACAGTTCTAGGCTGCATAAATAGAGGGATAGAATCAAGATCACGTGAAGTGTTAATACCACTTTATAATGCCTTGGTAAGGCCACACTTGGAATACTGCATTCAGTTTTGGTCGCCACGGTGTAGAAAAGATGTGCAGACTCTAGAAAGAGTGCAGAGAAGAGCAACAAAGATGATTAGGGGACTGGAGACTAAAACATATGAAGAACGGTTGCAGGAAGTGGGTATGTTTAGCTTAAGAGAAAGAAGGGCTAGGGGAGACATGATAGCAGTGTTCCAATATCTCAGGGGTTGCCACAAAGAAGAGGGAGTCAAACTATTCTCCAAGGCACCTGAGGGTAGAACAAGAAGCAATGGGTGGAAACTAATCAAGGAGAGAAGCAACTTAGAACTGAGGAGAAATTTCCTGGCAGTTAGAACAATTAATCAGTGGAACAGCTTGCCTCCAGAAGTTGTGAATGCCCCAACACTGGAAGTCTTTAAGAAGATGTTGGATAGCCATCTCTCTGAAATGGTATAGGGTTTCCTGCCTAAGCAGGGGGTTGAACTAGAAGACCTCCAAGGTCCCTTCCAACTCTACTATTGTATTGTATTGTATTAAATTTCTGAATCTCAGCAACTTTAAATTGTATGATCAATTCCCAAAATTCCCCAGCCAAAATGCTGAAGTTCACATACATTAAAGTTGCTAGGGTTGAGTAATACTGTTTTAAGCAGTACTATTAAGCAGTAGTAGAGACTTAGAAATTCAGGAGAAATTTCTGTCATGGAATAGAATATTCTCAGGAAAAAGGAGAGAAATAATTATTTGCATTTTTTTCTTCTGTACTTCAAACCGTGGGAAAGAGGATATTTACATAGAACAGTAGAATAACAATCTATATCACCCCTTTGCTCTCCTTATATGTATATACAATTATAATTCTACGTTTCCATGCTAACTTGGCCAGGCAACATCAGAGTTACTCTCCAGCATATCTGGGGGATACAAAGTTGTTAAAAACAAATGAGTTGGGGTTTTGGTCTCGACCAAATTTTAGCCAAAGATTAGCCCTTTTTGATGTGCTCCCAGTTGACCTTTGAGTTGCTAGTTGGGACTACATTTTAAATATGTAAATGGTGCCAAAACCCTAAAAAAAGAAAGATGAAGCTAGGACAAAAAAAATATTGAAATCCAAATCATATTTTCCTACAATTAAACCTGAACAAACTGCTCTGCGTATTGTATTTCCATTTTCCACTATATTATAGATTATACAACTTTTGGTGGTGTCTGTAGGCTGCACCAAAACTTTGTGGGAATATCATGATACTGTGACTCATCAGGCTATACATGCCTGGTGTAATTCTTCTAGCCACTTCTTACGTTGTCACCTACCTGTAAAACTGTAGATTCTTGAGGGAGATAAATTTATATTGTGGTTGCAGAGGTTTTTCTTTGCTTTTTTCTTTTCTTTTTAAGGCTGCCTACTCTATCCTCTCTGTATCATGAGAGGACCTGTTTTTGGAAAACAGAGTACCAATGTAGTACTTTGTTTCCAGATTGTTAATCATACAATGAGTGCCAAAGAGCCAGCAGCTTCCTTTTAATTACTTGGTTGGATTCTTGCTTTATCTTGAAAGCACCATCCTGGGTATTCAGACATGGCAATGAGGCTGATGAAGATTTCAGTCTCCAAATGGTTTGATTGGTTCTGTTGATTTTCTATAGCTGCTCATTATCTCAATCTACCCATGGAACTATAAAGAACAAGCTAGCATTTAATCTTTTCCCCCCAAAGTATTTTTTGAAAGATTGTTAATATGAATTTGAGATAGAAAATGTATCTGAACTGTGCAAATTATACTCATATGTTGAACAATTCGGTTCGTTGCTTCAGTCCCATTTAGTGTTACTTATATTTTTGTTGCTCTTGTATAAATCAGGGGTGTCAAACTCATATCATCACGTTGTCACATGACTTATCGTGACTTTCCCCCTGTCACTAAACCAGGCATGGGTGTGGCCAGCGTGTGATGGATCTGGCCCGCATGAATTCAACACCCTTGGTGTAAATTTTATTAAGCTTTATGAGCTTTCGCAGTATCTCCTGTACTATCTTTCATTCAAATCCATGCATGAAATTAACTGTACATGTGTATATTGGACATGGGAAGAAAGAACTGCTTGAGAACTTGTGGCACATACATCAGATTCATTATACTGTAATTCACTTAGAAGATACAGCTATTTTGCCATTCTCCTCTTGGAGCAGTAGGAAATGAAGATCTTTCAAATCTGGCTGCTCAGCCAGTGTGCTTTACTGCTTTACTGCACACTGGAATAGTGAAACAGTGTACACGTGTTTCTACTCATACAGCTTTAATGTAAATGCCATGACTGATGATTTCTTCTGCTAAAATTCCAGGTCCATCCAAAATTGTCCTGTACAGGAAAATCCACCTCCAAATGGCATGAACAATGCTCTGGTTACTGTAGGCATTAGAAAGATTTTTTTTTTCTTGTTTGAAACATCATTGACTGATTGAACAGTTTATTTATTTTTTACATGTTTGAACTGGCCTCCCTCAAAAAATAACATTATTTTATTCCTCCTTGAAACTATTGGCCAACCAGTCAACTATTCAAGCTATCAACCAACAGATGTGTTGAGATCTTTCGATTGCCATCTAGGGGTCATCCAGAACTGTACAGTCAAGATGAAGCCAGTGGATATGTGCTGCTAAGAACTAGAGTTTGAAAAAGAGGGTTTGCTGTAAACGAACAGAATCTACTTCAGATTCATCTAAACTATGAATCCCTTCGGCCAATTCCTGCTGGAAGTAACAGCCACTGGGAGTGAATTTTCTATTAAGCAGACTGCCAAGTTCCTTTCAGTTACACTTTCAATTATGGCATACATGACCTGCTCACTTTCCTGGGTTTTACTTTCAGGGTTGATCACTGGACTAGTGAATCAATCAAGCCATTTTTAAGAAAAGCCATTGCAGAATTGGATTTCCTTTGCAGGCAGGAAAAGAACTAAAAGATGGGTGAAGAGATCAGGAAGCAGGGTAAAGGGTTTATATCAAAGGCAACTGGAACTAAAAGATTGCTGGCATGGAACATTGCTGGCAAGGAACAGGGCAACTCCTCAATCCACTTCAGTCCACAATATATTCCTAAACAAAGCATTTATATCAGGGTATTAGGGAAAAAACCCAACACTTAAACATCTTAAACTGTCCAAAGGACATCTCAGCCTGAGGGAGAATGTTGAATAATAGGTGGAAGCATGGAAATGTGCTTGTGATAGTTAGTAGGCCATTTTTGTTCTAGGCAAAAAAGATTATTTAGCCTTAGAAAGGAATAGATAATTCTAGATACAAATAATTATACCATTTTAAGAGTTAGATTTTTGTGTAAAATTTGAGAAAGATGCTTCTGCTTTTACTAGAGAGAGAGAGAGAAAACCAACCACTAGTATGCTTTTTGTTAAATGGTACATTCAAACTGAAGAAATATATTGTATATTTTGCTGCTCTTGTGGAAATATTTACTACAGGTAGCCCTCAACTTATGACCATAATTGAGCCCGACATTTCTGTTGTCAAGTGAGACATTTGTTAAGTGAGTTTAACCATTTTATGACTTTTCTTGCCCCAGTTGTTAAGTGAATCATTGCAGTTGTTAAGTTAGTGATATGGTTGTTAAGAGAACCTGGCTTCCCCATTGACTTTGCTTGTCAGAAGGTCACAAAAGGCAAAACACATGACTGTGGGCATTGCAACCATCATAACTAAGAGTCAGTTGCCAAGCCTCTGAATTTTGATCATGTGACTGATCACGTGCTCCTGCAACGGTCATAAATGTGAAAAACGGTCATAAGTCACTTTTTAAAGGACTATTGTAACTTTGAACAGTCACTAAACAAACTGTTGTAAGTTGAGGACTATCTGTACTACATATAATGTAATGGATTAAATGCTCATTTAAAATAATAGAATATAATCCCCAGCAGAAGACAGTATTTGCTGCCTTTGTACATCATGCAAGCCATAATGTGGAATTTGGGGATTTTGGCTTAACTTGATGTGTGAATCCAGCCATGGAGTGAATCTTATACAGCAGGCAAGAGTTCAAACAACCATGTCTTAGGGCAATGTGGGAATTTGATTTCTCACATTACACTCAGCCAGTTACCAATTACATGGCGATTTAGTGTGTCTTTCTTTTGATCTGCAAGAGTAAAACTGACCTTTGTAACAAATTGTTGTAATATATACACTCATTTATACTTTAAAAATGCAATGCAATATGTTGCCTTATAGTTCAACACTAATCTGACAAGATTCACTATTTGACCCTGTGCCATTTGTGGCTCAAAAAAAGAAAACTTACTTGCTCTAAATTACTTCACATTAGGGGGGCTGTCTGTCTTTATTCACTCATTGCTATGGGAAAGGCACTCTGTGCATGCCCATTAATTACTTTTTAAGCATCAACATCAAATACCAAATTTTCAAAAGTATCTGGTTTGTGATAGAGGTTGTCAGACTGAAATGTGTATGCGGATAAAAGAAGGGAAGTTTAACAACCCAGAAGAATAAAACCACATACTGTATGTTTTCTTAGAACAGAGCCCCACTGGGGGGATGGGGGTGGGGGCAGAGTGGGAGCCCTCAATGAAACCTGAACACTGGGAAAGATCGATGATGACAGCTTCCCTTTGCCAGATGAATTTTGGCAACCGCTTTTAATAGCCCCTGCTGCAACAACCAGCTCGGGAGAGGAGGGGGCTGCTGAATCCGCTGTTTTCGAGTGCCCCCCCATCTCCCCCCTCTGAAAGCTCCATTGCTTCCATTCAGACTAGAGATCAATAGGATGGGGACGGCTTTTCCCCAACCGAGACTCCCGGTTGGCAAAAGGCCTATATAACCAGCAGAGAGCAGCTGAAGCTTTCCCACTCCCCGGCTTCCAGCATTAGCAGGCAGGGCAAAGCCGATCTAGGGGCTCCGCAGCCAGCCTCTTCGTCCCTACAGACAAGTCTGCCTGGGGCTGGAGTTGACCAGCGAAGGCATTGCGTTTCTTGGAGCAGGAGATGAGTGGAAGGGTCACAGCCAGACCGGAGGCGGGGTCTCGGGAAGCCTTGGCTGCTGCAGCTGCCGCGGCTTAGTGCTTTTACTACGTCCCCAGCGCAGAGACCCTTCGGTGACTTGTTCCTTGGGAGGTGTCGGCGCTGCTGCTGCTGCAGGCTGTCTCCTGCTATTCTCGAGGCTTGGTGAGATGCTCCCTGAGCCGGTCGCTGCTATGCTCCCTTCCAAGGGCCGTGTTCCCATCCCGTTGCTGGTTGTGGTCGCCTGGTTGCTGTGGGCGCAGAGCTGCTTCTCCCAGCGCCTCTTGAGTGGTGAGTAAAGAGAAGAAGCGTCCAATTTATTCCAGTTTGAGAGAGAAGTTTCATCCGTGGATTCAGCTGCTCCAGGATGTCCCGTTTTAATCTCTAGGGCTGTACTTTATTATCCTCTGCTTGTTTCCTGCTGCAGCTGACCAAGAGCTGTGAGCGGTCCTTTGAACAATGGCTAAAAGTTTCGAAAGAGAAAATTCTCCGGAACTTCTCCTAATTCATTGTAATTATTTAGTGATAAGTAGCTGCATTCTAAGGATATCTAGAAGTAATCCGTGTCTAGTTTTGTACACTCCAGGAGATGAGCAATGTCGGTTGAAACAGAGTTTAGATGATATTATGTGAGAGAGCTAAATGCTTAGATTTAGACAGGAACACTACATCTGTATCCTTGAGTCTTCTGATTTTTACAAGCATGTTTGCCTTCTCATTCCATCTCCCCCCATACTACTGTACTTACTTTGAAATATTATTGCTTTATCTGGCTTTTTCTGCTAATAATGGTATGTCCATTAAATATCACAATATGTTACCCTCCCAGCGAAAATACTCAAAATTATTTGACAGTTATGATAGAATGATTCTCTTTAATAATGCAATTAATAGTAATCTTGGTTATGATGAAAATGCATTTTCCAAATTTTTGGCTTATGTTCTAAGTAATTATTCTAATGTGTGGTTATACTTTTTGTTCCCAGCACATCCACCAAACTTTAATTTCAATTAATGTCTAGAAAAGTATTCACCCTTCCTTCACCAAGGCTGTACAATATATTCTGCAATCATTTCTCCATCCTACTCTGCCCCCAGGGCACAAAAGAGTAAGTTGTATGAAGCATCCTTTGGATATATCTAAGGTTTCAAATGTGATTACAGCCTCTGATTGATGATAGTGTGGTTGAGAAAACTCAGGTTTTGAGAACAGCTGTCAATTAGAGTCAGTGTCTGAATAAACAAGAGTATAAGCCTTTCTATTTACATTATGAATACCTAAAGGCAAATATACCAACAATTGAGCAAACGAAGATGTTTTATTATCCTGAAATATTCTCATATGTTCAAACCACATAATCTTTGAAGCAGACTGTATCATTGTCAGACGTTGTCTTACAATTATTTGCTACATATTACTAGTATGAAAATGGTTCACTAAAATAGAAAATGGACAACCAATTTCAAGTTAGTCATTTTGGAATATATCTTTAGAGAATAATAGCACTGGAGGTTGGCTTGGGTTACTTAAATATCTATTTCCTTGTACACTAATGTCTAACAACCTCATAGACTGTGTATTTGTTTATAAGAAAAGATATGTGCACATTTTCTAAGGATGTTCGTTAAACTTTTTTTTAAACCACCTCAGTTTCTCTTCACAAGAAGGTAACATTACACATTTGACTTATATTTTCTTTGTTGTGGGATAGAGTTCAATCTACTGTCTCCATTAATGCTATAACTGGCCAGTTCTGGATACAGAATTGTTACAAAATAGAGCAGGCATTTTTCTGATACCAATAAAGGAGAATATTTGTAGTTCAGGGTTGAAATGAAGAATCCTGATAATATTTACCTAGTTTGGATAATGAAAAATTTACAAGAAAATAGCACCAAGGATCCTACATTTTTCTGAGGCATTACATAATGGATTTTCTCATCCATGTCATGCCACTGCAAATAATTATAATGGGGAAGCTCTTGGGAGGGCCAAGAATTCACAATGGAGATACTGATCTTGATGTGACGATGTGCTGCATTCAACTTGAAAAAAAGTTTAAATTAAGTATAGGTGTATGTAAAGTTGCAGAATACATAGAAATAACCCTAATAAATAATATATTAAAAAAGAAATAAGTAATCTCTGTCTCTCCAGTTGTTCCTTGTTGTCCAAAAGATTTGGTGGGACAAATTCAATATCAGGAAGGCCACAAGTATTCTATTCATGGCATATAGAAACAAATTAATGACATACGAAAGACTAGGTTAGACAGGACAAATATGATTGGAAGTACTTTGTGTCACAGAAGCAACATGTTTCAGTCTATGAAAGTCAGGAATGACATTTGTCTTTTGATGTAGATTTTGTGACAAAACATGACAATTTTAAACATAACAATTGCACCCATCAGCAGGAATAGATATTAAAAACTAATATCCAAAGGGGACACATTTTACTTTTCTATGGATACTTGTTAGCAGGGAGGTTGTTTTTATACATTAGGGCAAATTAGACAGACTTTTAACAGCTGGTCCCATACATGAGAACCAGCTGTCCTTTTAAAGGGCTGCCAATTCTTAACACACTCTAGATCAGGGGCGTCAAACTCACTTCATCATGGCGGCGTCACGTGATGTATTAAGACTCCCCCCCTTCGCTAAACTGGGCATGGGCAGCATGTGACACATCCAGCCTGCAGACTGGGAGTTTGACAGCCCTGCTTTACAGGTGAAACTCAAAAAATTAGAATATTGTGCAAAAGTTCATATTTTTCAGTAATGGAACTTAAAAGGTGGAACTAATATATGAGATAGACGCATTACATGCAAAGCAAGATAGTTCAAGCCATGATTTCTTATAATTGTGATGATTATGGCTTACAGCTCATGAAACTCTCAAATCCACAATCTCAGAAAATTAGAATATTGTGAAAAGGTGCAACATTCTAGGCTCAAAGTGTCCCACTCTAATCAGCTAATTAAGCCATAACACATGCAGAGGGTTCCTGAGCCTTTAAATGGTCTCTCGGTCTGGTTCAGTAGGAATCACAATCATGGGAAAGACTGCTGACCTGACAGTTGTGCAGAAAACCATCATTGACACCCTCCATAAGGAGGGAAAGCTTCAAAAGGTAATTGCAAAAGAAGTTGGATGTTCCCAAAGTGCTGTATCAAAACACATTAATAAAAAGGTATGTGGAAGGGAAAAGTGTGGAAGAAAAAGGTGCACAAGCAGCAGGGATGACCACAGCCTGGAGAGGATTGTCAGTAAAAGGCCATTCAAAAGTGTTGGGGACTTTCATAAGGAGTGGATTGAGGCTGGAGTCAGTGCATCAAGAGCCACCACACACAGACGGATCCTGGACATGGGCTTCAAATGTCGTATTCCTCTTGTCTAGCTGCTCCTGAACAACAAACAATGTCAGAAGCGTCTTACCTGGGCTAAAGAAAAACAGACCTGGTCTGTTGCTCAGTGGTCCAAAGTCCTCTTTTCTGATGAGAGCAACTTTTGCATCTCATTTGGAAACCAAGGACCCAGAGCATGGAGGAAGAATGGAGAGGCACACACTGCAAGATGCTTGAAGTCCAGTGTGAAGTTTCCACAGTCTGTGTTGATTTGGGGAGTCATGTCATATGCTGGTGTTGGTCCACTGTACTTCATTAAGTCCAGGGACAACGCAGCCATCTACCAGGAGATTTTGGAGCACTTCATGCTTTCTTCCGCAGACGAGTCTTATGGGGATGCTGACTTCATTTTCCAGCAGGACTTGGCACCTGCCCACACTGCCAAACCACCAAAACTTGGTTCGATGACTGTGGGATTACTGTGCTTGATTGGCCAGCAAACTCACCTGACCTGAACCCCATAGAGAATCTATGGGGCATTGCCAAGAGAAAGATGAGAGACATGAGACCAAACAATGCAGAAGAGCTGAAGGCCGCTATTGAAGCATCCTGGTCTTCCATAACACTTCAGCAGTGCCACAGGCTGATAGCTTCCATGCCATGCCACATTGAGGCAGTAATTGCTGCAAAAGGGGCCAAACCAAGTACTGAGTACATTTGCATGCTTATACTTTTCAGAGGTCCGACATTGTTCTATGTACAATCCTTGTTTTATTGATTGCATGTAATATTGTAATTTTCTGAGATGGTGGATTTGGGGTTTTCATGAGCTGTAAGGCATAATCTTCACAATTATGACAAATCATGGCTTGAACTATCTTGCTTTGCATGTAATGCGTCTATCTCCTATATTAGTTTTACCTTTTATGTTGCATTACTGAAATAAATGAACTTTTGCACGATATTCTAATTTTTTGAGTTTCACCTGTAGATATTGCAGTTGACTTACCCTAATAATGTCCCCTCATCTTCCCTTACTGAAGGTATATAATGAAATATGTTTACCATTAATAAGTATCCATGTGATTCCCTTGACTACAGAATACGCATAGCATACCTTTCTATTGTAAATTTTATGATTGTACATGTTCTGTGTTAGTTAGATCCCAATGAAAGGATTGGCTGATCCAGATGATGAATGAAGACTCCCCGGTTCTTCTGGCAAACTGAATAGTCATTATTAACTGCAGTGTAGCCAAATTTCCCCCATTAGTTATGAGGATGTAGCAGCAAATATTATTCAATATGCCCGAAGCATTTTTTACCTATAATTTCAATCTTCTTGGGTATCACTTTGTTATTCATGAATTATGAGAGCTCTACGTGTCATGAATGGATACCACCATTGAGAAAGCTCTGGTATGGATCCTGGGTGGATGGAATGCTTTCTGAGATGGGATACTCAGCAGGTTCTTTCCAAGTGAACAGATTCATTCTGGTACTCTCATAGTGAAAAAGGGATGCAGATACACACATCTTTGTCAGGGGAAAGTGTTCCTTGAAAGATTTGTTAGCCTTGCTAAAGATGAATAAAATTCCTTTAACATTGGCCTTTATTTCACATACTGAAATATACAGATATTCCCTTTTTCTACATTGAGAATACCTGTAGACTTATATTTGAACATATGGGGAGAAGCATATTACACGGCTTCCAGTTCTAAGCAGTATGCTTTAATAGGCCTGTGAAAATTTGATCCAATCCATTTAAAATTGTTGATTCAATTTTGAAAAATTAATTGAATTCAAAAGGCCATTATCACATTGTTCAACTGAGGTGATTGGATTAACATGGTTAATTGATTAGGGGGGGAAAGGGGGGGCTATGCAAATACCCATTAAGTCATCCAGTTAATAGATAAATATATGATTTGATGATTGAATTAGAAAGTCAATTTATTCTCAAATCAATTGTACTACCCCCATTTTTGGATTTAGTTCTCATGACGATACAGAAAGATTAAAAAACTGGTACAAGAAAAAAACACAAGGAAAAAAAGTCTATTCTTACACATTTTAATGGATTCTCTTAGGTATGATACATTTCAGATGATATATAACAAACAGTTATCCCTTTCAACTACTGATGTGATGGAATGTTTCTGTAAGAACTAGCACTTCTGATCAATCTACTTGCTATTTACTGCTGCCTTTTAATCTTCTGAATGAGAAGAAATGGCATTTCAATCTAGACAGAAGTGTTGATTGGGTCATGAGCAGGGAAAAAAAAACAGTGGCCATGGTCACAGTGGAAAGGAAATATACTCACTTCTGGAAAAGGGCTGAGGAAAACACTTTTGTCCCCAGATATCTCACAATAACTTGGGTTATTGACACAACTGAAACAGTAAAAAGAATTTCCTGGTGATATTTTTGCCAGAAAAGAATTGTTTCTGTGGAGAATTAATAGGTAATCATAATTCATATTCCAAATCCTCTTTTGTATATGCAGATTGTTAAGGAATCATTTGTTTCTAATGTAAGTGTTTTGAAATATTCCACAGAACAGAGACATTAGACAATGGTGGCATTAGTTGATTTATTATTGTATTGATCCATTAGTCTATATGCCTACCTGTAGTTAATGCTGGGCCAATAAATGTGAAAGGGAAGGATTAGATCGTATTGGAGGGCAGGAAGTACAATTATGTAGTCTTGATTCTGTAAAAACATTTCAAGGGACACAGATAAATAATAGTACTATTGGAAGCTGATACATTGTCTGGGCAAATACATGGCAATATCCTTTGGGAGAATAAGATGATTTCAAGATTTGGAACAAGTTATTGCTGATGTTTGCTGACATCCATCTGTAGTCATTGCCATCTGATTTAGATGAATGGAGCACTAAACTGATGTCTGCATTAGTAAATAACCAGATGAATGTGAACAAAATTCAATCCAGAGAAGATGAAAATTCATTCTGGTTTTACCTTGTGGATCCAAAATGATTTACATAGCATTCAGATTTGTTAGATATTCCTGCTTTTGAAACATATTGAAAACTCTGTTGTGCTGCTTGTGGGATAGAGCTAGGAACACAGGTTGTCATTTATAAAAAAAAATCTCTCATTAATGTTTGTCTTTATTTGTGGTTTGGGATTGGGTACTTTATGTATCTTCTTTATCATAGTTATCAAAAACCATTGGCTGCCAGTCCTTACATCTTAGGAATGCTAAACAAATGCCAAGGCAAACAACATAAACTGAAATGCATTTTTATCTATAATTCTGATTTTAAGTTAAAAAGTTAAAATTATACGAAACACAAAGACAAAGATAGCATGGGGATGAAGTCCTCTTACTCTGTTAGCTACGTCCAGTGATGAGTGCTCTTCTGGCAAAGCAAGCCAACTAGCAATGACATGTTTTAATACTGTTCTGAAACCCCCCTGGGTTTGGAAGAGTTCTCATCTCTGGTGGTAAAGTATTCCACATGGACAGGACCATCACTTCTGGTGGTAAAGTATTCCACATGGACAGGGCCACAGTGAAATACACTCTTCTTGACTCCTCCTGCCAGAATTCCTTAGCAGATGGCATTTGTAGTAGGTCTCTTCCTTTGACATGAGCTAGTTCCATTGGGAAGAGATGGCTCCTCAGATATCTTTGGTCTTAGCAATTACATATCACATTTCTGTCCTATCTACTGGCAGAATATAAATTTCGTTTTTCTATTAGTAATCGAAATGAATTCTTCCTATTATTATTGGTAGTGGTCTAGTGACTTTAGTAGTGTTACATCAGTAATCAGAGGTAGCAGAAATAACATCAAATGTTTTTTTTTAATTAGTTATATTTCCATAAAAGGCATGGCCCCTTAAGCAAATTCTAGCTTTTAATATTAATAGTTTGTAAATTCTGAGAGATAAAGGCCTACTTTATAAAAAAAAGAGTTCTCTTTGGAAGAATCATCAGGAGATGGAACTCTCGATTCCTTATGCTTTAAAACAAATTAAATCTATACACATTTAAAATGAAAGAACATATCTATAGCCATTCTTTGAAGGCAGAAGCAAGCAATAGCACCCTTTTACTAGGTAAGTGATTTATGTATACAATAGTCTGTTGTGATTTTAACATATTGTTTTCTCATGTCATCTTGACTTCTCTGTTTTGATGGAGTGATTTACTTTACTGCTGTAAATTTATAAGCAGGTCAGAAGTTACTTTGTAGAGGAAGAAATACAACCGCAGTCATGTCTATAGCTGCTGTTCTTTATCTCTAATGATATTTAGAGCTTTTTTAAAGCAAAGGACTGAAACAGAAGAGTTGCTGTGACCTTCATTTAGCAAACTGAATATATTTGGTTTAAAATCTGGCAAAACATTTTCAATTGTTATTTTTGTTTTCCTGAGCTAGCTAATTTTTCTCCTAGGTTTTTCTTTGGGAACTAACCCTCCCTCAAGATTCTGGAAAATCAATGAAATGATGCATCCCTATTTCAACTCTACTTTGCCCTAGAAGACAGTAGAGTACAACAGGGTGTCAAGAAAAGTTTTTTCTTCTGAAATATGGTATTTATGTTTAAATATATAGCAATATCATGTAGACTTATATACCACTCTATAGGGCTTTATAGCAGTCTCGGCATATTGCCCCCGACAATCTGGGTCCTCGTTTTACTAACCGAAGGATGGAAGGCTGAATCAAGCTAAACTGGTCAGGATGACACTCCTG
Organism: Natrix helvetica; assembly: GCF_964273705.1. NCBI lineage: Eukaryota > Metazoa > Chordata > Lepidosauria > Squamata > Natricidae > Natrix > Natrix helvetica. Next base: position 48,157,320 of record NC_138550.1, read on the forward strand.
ATTGTGGGCAGAGTTAACCTGATAAAGGAGAGTATTTGTAGCTGAGGGTTGACATGAGGGATCCTTGTTGCTCTTTGAGCTTGCTTGTTGTCTTGTAGACCTTTTATTACCCAAATAGGTAACATCATCACTAGCACTGATGATGTTACCTAGTTTGGGTAATGAAACATCTGCAAAAAACAAGCAAGCTCAGAGAGAGTTAGCCTGCAATACTGCATTCTAACCACTGTGTCATCATGGCTCATATATATGCCTTAACTTTGTATATATAAATTTAACCAAACTTTGCAAGTGTTTTTATACACATATATTTCGGTGCATATGTGTAATTTTCTCCATAGGAAGAAAAATGATTGGCAGATGTATTGCTGGAAAAGGACAGTGGGAGGACACAGTAGCAAGGTAGTTGTCCAGTGGAAGAGGACATAGTAGCATGTAGTCACAACTTTTGCCAAAGTGTCACAGCCAGGATTTTCTTATCTATCAGTACAGGCGAGGAGTAGATTAACGGTTCAGTTTACATGTGCTCTCAACCTGAGTAGTTACCTCTTTTCCCCTTTTAAGTACAATCAAACAGTGAAGGAAAATTGTTTTGCATTATCAAAGACAATGGACAATTCTATCATTTATTCAGTTTTACCTCTAAAATAAACTTCAAAAAAGTTACCTTGTTCAGAATTTTCATCACAAACTAGTCCTGATCTTTATTACTTAGTCTGCCTTTTACTCTTCTGACTCTTTCATAACGTGGAGTTTACTAAACTTTACAGGTTACCCTGTTTTATCTCATCTGCTCCTAAGTGCCTTATGCATATTTTCCACATTGCAATGATGTTCTGAATCATGATTTGAAATAATATTGTTGTAAGCGGAGTATTGATTCATACAATTACCACTAATTATTGTTTATGCTCTATGCTTATTGGTTAAAACACAATAGATTAGAATGTCTTCAGCTGACAGAAGTGTTGGACTTTAAAAAGTTGTGATGACTAAGTCAGGAACATTTGCTGAGTGGTACATGACCCACACTGTTGTTTCTATGACATCACATAGCACAAAATGATGATAATACAGTTTTCCAAAAATGCAATTACTTTAAGTAACTGCTGGGCAAGAGGGAAGAGAGTTAATCTTATTAGTTGCCACTTAACAACCAATATATTAATCAAAGCCATTATTCCTTAAGGACTGTTGTTTGCTGTCAGTTTATTTTTGTTTTTCATTTTGTTTTTATTGGATATTTTTTTCTGCACTGTCAATGTACATGACTGCATTTACATAATGAAGTAGGAAAGTGGAATATTGAAATCTATTCAATAATAAAACAGACATAAAATGAAGACAGTTGATATTCAACAGATGTACTAAAGCTGCACAATCCAGGGAAGAATTCCAATAAAGCTAATAATGTTCAACTAATAACTACACTTCTACATTGTACAAGCAGGAAATAAAAGAGTATATATCAATCTATATCACAGGGAATTTAGAATACAGCCCTGTCTGGAAACTAAACAATGCAATAACGCCTCTCTTCATATTATTTTAGTTTTGTGAGTTTTACTTTTCCATGAATGGCTACTATGAGACCAGACATTCTGACACTGATATCACAGAAATTTCTAGAGAAGATAATAAGGACAGTGATATATAAACCCCTGGAAAACAATGTGATAATTATCAGATTGCAGCATAGTTTTATTACGAACAAATGTTGCCAGACTATCTCATTTTTTGATCAGGTAACTTCCTGAATAGATATTGTAGTTTTAATATATTTTGACTTCAGCCAAATATTTGACAGAGTACCCTATGGCATGCTGATTAGCTAGCTAGCTGAATGTGGGCTGAATGGCATGACAATTAAGTGGATATATAGCTGTCTTGAAGATTAGGCTCAAAGAGTGCTCTTTAATAATCCTACATCAATCAATCAACCTGTATTACGGTCAAAGAGCAGAATAAATCCTCCATCATATTTGAGAGAGATTCAGAGGGATGCCACAAGGGTAAGACCTAGGTATTTTATTCTTCAATATTTTAATTAATACTTTGGTTATGAGTTGGTGAGAATGGCCACTATATTTGCAGATGCCACAAAACTGAATGAGGTACTTAATACCCTAGAACATAGAAATAACATTTTAAGTATTGTGGATAACATTTTAAATATTTTGATTATGAGAAATAGATTGAACTTAAGAATTCTGGCATCAATAGCTATTTCTAATGACACACACACATACACACAGACTATAGTATAACATTGTGAAATCCAAGTAGGGCTACACATGCTTACATGACAGCTTCCTTTACTAGAACTACTACTATTACTACTAAGATTTTTTTCAAAAGAGAGGCCTTGCAGCTGTGCTAAATGAAAGGTACAGGTAGCCATCTGAGCTATGCTTACACTAATTAATTAAAGATGTGATCTGTGGTCTAATGGTCTTTGGGAAGATTTTCAATTTGAAATTAAAATTGAGACATGTTTATAATAAGCCAGTAAGGAATTGTTTTTCTTCTTTACAATCCTAAGTGCTGTCTGCCCAAGTACTCAGTTGGATTTTATTGGACTTACATTCCCCCTGTCTCTGTTCAAGATGATAGGAAAACAACCACCATCATCTTTTAGCTGATTTTATTGCATGGCATATTGCATCCACATTTTTTTTAAAAGGTTCAGTTGAAAGGCAGACATTTTCCCAAGACCACATCGTAAGTTTATATTACAATATAGCTCAGTCAGTGACGTGCAGTCAGGTGAGGCAGGGGAGGCACAGCCTCACTACTGTCATCATGAAAAGAAAAGAAAATGTAAAGGGAAAAAGGAGAGAGCTGAAGTCAGACTGAGTTAGTTGCTGCCTGAGCCTGCCTCACCGTGGATGACTGCTTAACTGTTTAAAAAAGCCTCTAAAAATGCCCTCTACTATGAGACAGGAAAACTGCGTGCCGCTCCCACGTCAGGAATTTTTAGGCTTTTAACCCTTAAGTTAAGCAAGGGTTAAAAGCCTAAAAATTCCTAACATAGGGGCGGCACCCAGTTCTCCTGCCTCATAGTAGAGGGCGCTCGTTTGGGCGGGGCTTCTTCAGAGGACCCGAGGCAAGAGCAGAGTTGAAATCCTCTCTGAAACAGCTGGAAAAGGTATGTGTGGGTCGGAGGGAGGGGGAGGAATTCAAACTTCATCCTCCTGGTGCGGGGCTTTGGGCAAAGGCTGGAGGGAAGGACTCTGGCTCGCTTGTGCTCCCTTGCAGGCAGAGCCACGTTGCCTTTTCAAATCTGTAATCAGTGAAGCTGGGCTGGATCCTTCCAGGGCTGGGGGAAAGTGTGTGTGCTCCAGTATGGCTCTTTGACTGGCTCCCTGCCTCCGCCTCACACACTTTGTGTGTGTGTGTGTGTGTTTGTTTGAGAGAGAGTGAGTGAGAGAGAGGGAAAGGGGTAGGAGAAATAGTCCAATCCAACTTCTGTGTGTGTGTGTGTGTGTGTTTGAGAGAGGGGGAGGGAGGGGTAGAGGGAGGAAGGAGGGGAAGGGAGAAGAAAAAGAAAGAAGTAAGCTTCTTTCGCAAAGGAGAAAAACAAATGCTGTCGCTTTAAATCAGAACTGGCTGTGAAATTCTGGGAGTTTAAGTCCACAAGCCTAAAAAATTGCTACCTCACCAGCCATAAACCTCACCGCACATCACTCAACTCAGTGTATCTGTATATATATCATACACAATGATGGATTCAAAAAAATTTATTGCCAGTTCTATGGGCATGGCTTGGCAGTCGTGGCATGGCTTGGTGGGTGTGGCTTGTTGGGTGTGGCAGGGGAAGGATACTGTAAAATCTCCATTCCTTCCCCACTCCAGGGGATGGTTAAAGCAAAATTCCCATTTCCTCCCAATCAGCTGGGACTCGGGAGGCAGAGAATAGATAGGGACGGGGCCAGTCAGAGACGGTATTTACCGGTTCTCTGAACTACACAAAATTTCCGCTACTAGTTCTCCAGAACTAGTCAGAACCTGCTGAATACCACCTCTGGTCATATACTAAGTACTGTCTGTTGTTGTCAAAATTTAATTTGTTACTCTTCTGAGGGATAAGCTTATTTTGCTCAAATTCTTAAGGCAAAATAAGATTGGTGGTGTTGAATATGTTTATAAAATTATATTATGTCATATGAAAAATGAAGTTGCCAAACAAAGTAATGCTTGGCAATACTTCATGTCTTTTATGTGCTGTCTGAATCCCCTGAGAAACTAAACAGTATAATCTGAGTAGCACTCTTAAGTTGGCTAGTGTTGCATGATTTATTGAACCATAGATTAGGTAACCACCTTGATACTACAAGTTATTTGAACCCAGTCAGTAAAATTAGCTTATGATTTTAGTACATTGGGCAAGTCTCAAAAATTAGGTAATCCCATAAATCACGTATTTTGGTTTATTGTTCAGCATTCAGATATAGTATATTTCAATGTCTTCAGTTTAGATGATGCAGATAAAATTGACGAGTAAGACTAGGTTTTAGAAGGTAAATATTTTTCAGCCTCTGTTTTCAAAATTGTACTGCTTCCATCCACTGAAAGTACCTGTTCCTTTGTGATTTCTGAAAGTGTCCACCTCAGAGAAAATAATGCACCTCTACACCCAGATAGCTCAATGGACATGGAAGCTACCATAGATCTCTGCAAGACACTGGTATTGTCAGTTTGCAATGAGCAGACCCTTGGTGCATTCTTCAGAGACATCTTCACATTGGTTGAGAGAATAATATAAAATTATTTAAAATTTAAATAACATAATTTAAATTACATGATTTAAAGTTGAAGTTCTATATGATCAAGGAATAGCAAAGAAGACTCAGTTAGGTAAACAAATACTAAATGTATTTCACCCTTCTGTTGTATATTGTCTTAAATTTATGGATGAGAACTAATGCCAATATGACCCCAGGACACTTCCACCATCATAAATGTGACTCAGTTGCCAAGCATCTGAATTTTGATCACATGACCATGGAGATGCATCGATGGTCATAAGTGTGAAAAATGGTCATGCCACTTTTTTTAGTGCCATTATAATTTTGAATGGTCACTATGAACTATTGTAAGTGAATGACTACTTGTATTTTCTGTTCTTAAGAAATGTCTACATATCTAAATATAGTTTCAATTTCTGTCTTAAACCTATTTATTTAGCAAATGAAAAAATATTTTCCTTGTACAACCAGACCTATATATCTTTTGTAAATCTATGAATACTAAAACATTGCTGAGTAAGATATACATACAAATTTTGATCTTACCTATGCTCTTTCCACTTCAAAGGTGTATTATTGCAAATACATAACTATTCTTAATTTTTCCATTGATAGTACATATTAAATATTTTAAACTACCCAGGATACCTTAAGGTTTTTTGAGGGGGATGGGCATACCCAGATTTTTTCATTAGGATCAAGTTAAAATTACTATCCTGCTTTACATTAAATCTAGTAAATGTATACATTATATGGATGTACATCACTTGATTTCCATATATACGTATGACTAGTGGTCATGTACCAGAAAGAATTGGGGAAATACCTGAAACATTAAAGGTAAAGGTTCCCCTCGCACATGTGTGCTAGTCATTCCCGTGCTCATTTCCATTTCAAAGCCGAAGAGCCAGCGCTGTCCAAAGACATCTCCATGGTCATGTGGCTGGCATGACTAAACACCAGATGTGCACAGAATGTTGTTATCTTCCCACCAAAGGTGGTTCCTGTTTTTCTACTTGCATTTTTACATGATTTGAACTGCGAGGTTGGCGTAAACTGGGACGAGTAACAGGAACCCACTCTGTTACATGGTGCTAGGGATTTGAACCTGAAACATTACAAGCTACAAATAATAAGACTATTTTTAATATATCTCCACACAACCATCAGGTATATATGTTATACTGACTCCTAAGCCACTTTTCAAAGGTCTAGAAAAGCGATTCATTTATTTAAAGGCATTGCTCTTTGACAAGAAGCTACGAAAGTATTGACAGAGAAAATAGTGAAGTCATAAAAATGGAAAATGCTTCCAAAGCAACAGTAAGGTAAAAGAAAGTGGACCACTTCCATACTACTTCTGGTATCGATTTTAAGTGATATTGGAAGATCTACAGTCTCATCACCAATCAATGTAAGAAGTTTTTTTAGTGCTGTTAAAGTGTCATCTAGAATCATAATACATTATTTTCTAGAATAAACAGGAATAACTTACTCCAATATATTCCTTGTCCTACGAGGGTACCTAGAAAGGGTCTGTTAAATATCATGTTGTGAGATACAATAAGAGGAGATTGGAGAAGAGGGTTTTTGATGGTTCTCTTGCACTATGGAATATACTGCTGGCCCCTCGATCCTAACTGCCCTTTAAGAAAGATAAGAGATCTTTCTTTTTAAATAGATATTTACTATTTTTATCTTAAGAATACTTGCTTTACTTGTGTTTTAATCTTTAATGTAATTAATTAGACAGCTCTTCTATTATTGCTGAATACTTGTTCAGAATCACGAGGTATAAGTAATTAATGACTAGTTTTGTGGATTGTATTTATAAGAACCTAACATAAAACAATTTTTGAACAGAAAAATAAAAGATTACTCAGAATGTTAAGCCAGGAAAATGTGCGTTGCCAGCAAAAAGTGCTTAAACTGTATATGTTTCTGTTTCTAATGATATACAGAGTACAGTTATGAAATTATGCCTCTGCAGCTGCTTTTGAAGCGTCATAATATAATGTGATTCTATTTCTAATTACGTTACACCGACAGTGCAAAAGAAAAAAACTGCAGTAAAACATTTGTAATGCTTAATTTAATTAATCAACAGATTAATGTTCTTTCAAAATGGTAAGATAGGATGATTGATAATCATATGATAGGTTATGGATGGACCACTCTTTGCTGTGACCCCAGGAGACCTAATTTAAGTGGTAAAATAATATGCCAAAGACCATATTAGAGTAGCAGATATATTACAAACTAAATAAATTACTGCAAGGAGAACAGGAGATATGAGAAATAATTTAAGAGAAAACAGACATTATCTTGTGAGCCACCCACATTTGTCTTTAAGATGGGTAACCATGCAAATATTTTAAATAAAAATCCCTTTTTATCCATGCAGTAATCTTTTTGCATCCTTATTCTTTCTTATTCTCTATAAATAATTGAATGGCAGGAATCTCATGATGACTTCCATGCTTTGTTAGTTACTTCCAATTTTAGTTTGAGAAAATTACTATGCCATAGAAAATTACTATGCTATACTATTACTATGCCATACAAAGCTTTTGTGGAAAGCAGGCACATGAAATATTATTCTGAATTGGTGCCTGTATCTCCAATTTTCTATAAACTTACATAAATGCACAAAGATTGAAAATCATTCTGAATGCAATAAAATATAAAAGTACAAATTCATAACATCTGTAATTGGTGGCAATCTCAGTTTTGCTATGTTAATCAACACCTGTAGTAGAACTGAGAAGCATTTGTATTTATTCAAGGAAAAATGAATGGAATAAAGTCTTCATTAGTTCTTATTCATCTGGAGTTTCCAATGAAATTTCTATTTTGGAGATTGTAACCTGGGGGTCAGTAATATACTATCTTTGAATGTTGAAATATTTTGTCATTTCTTCCTGAATGTTGCAGTTGTTGGTGTGAGATCAGTTGTTCATTTATTTATTTTTCTGATAAGACTGATTTACTTCTCCTCTGGAAAGGCAAAAAACCCCACATTTTTGGTTAGCTTGTATGTGTGTACATTATAGGTTGAGAAGGTAAATGAACAAGTTTAAAATATATGGAATTAATTATTTTCATAGTGAATTAAATACTTTTAAAAACTAAATTAATAAAATAGCTTCAATGGGTCATTTTCAGGTTAATTGTGTTTTTTTGTTACTCTTCAGTTTAATACATTTTAACTTTTAAGTCTACATTTTAGTCTGCATTTCCTTTTCAACTTCTTAGTTGATGAAGAAGAGATTAGAGATTAGATCCTAATCTTTATGTCAATATCCTACTTCGATTTGATTTCCAAGATATTTCTAAGACTAGTTGCTGAAGTTCTTCCAGGGAGATTAATTCCTGGAAGTCTTCTGGACTTGGCTCCCTGCTTGGATTTTCAGTAGAGTTGCACAACATGAATCCCAGTTCTATCATCAAGTCTGATCTTCAGGTATTTTCTAGGCAGTTGTTATGAAATACAAAGTCCTGGTTCTCCATCAGATCTTATTTCTTCACCATTCAGTCATAACCTTTGATTTTCCTCCAACTGTTGCCAGTTTGCTTCAGCATAAAGGCCCCTCTTATGACATTGGCAATTAAAGACTCCACAGCACAGTAGTTAATAAGCAATTAGTTTCTGCCCATATCTAGTGAAATTATAACTTCATTGAGAGGTTATGCAAAGAAAATGAATAAAATGCTTCTTTATAGAACATTTGATATTGTAAGCATTGGGGTTTGATATAAATTGCAAAGAGAGAAAAAAAGAAACATACAGCACAAACCAGTTACATGTGTATATTAGGCAGGAATAGATTATTTAATTTCTCTGGGCCTAGTATCAATTTGGTACTAGAGACCATTGGATTTTTAAGAAACCATTGCTCTTTAATTTGCCTCATTTATTCACACCAGACTTTGATACCTATCTTAAGGTAGATATTTTTTAAGAGATAAAAGTTATTCCCAATTAACCAAGTACTCTAGACATTTAGGTGAGCTAGCTTTCTGTGTGGGAACAATTTGAAAATGGGTTAGAACTCATCACTGCACATTCTGGTAGTTAGGCTGCTTTTCCAGTTTTGCATTTCTACTATCTCACATAATCTATTAAATATACACAAGCAAAAAACTCTTTTTTTCCAGGAGATATCCCTTCCCCTCTGTTGAGAGAGAAATAAAACTTTTAGAATGTCAAGGAATGACATGTAATATATTCAGTGGTGGACCAAGTGTATTGAGTGGTTCAAACCCAAGATTTAAATTTGAATATTTTTGATAGAAAAATTATGGTAAGCATAAATTCATGTTTTTGGCTACATTATAACCCAACCCATGCTAAATTGTAAGAATGAAGAAGCTGAAACATGGAAAGCCACCTCCTGGTAATAAAACACCTTTTTATGTATGTTGTTTCAAGAACTTTCTATCACTACAAGGGAAATATATAATGGTTTTCCAACACAGCCCAAAATGGAGAATAATACAGTATGGAGTGAAACTATAACATGCCAACAACTAGCTTTTTTAGTGTATTCCTAATACTTTAATTTCCATATATTCAGAAAGAAGCAAATGGACTCATGTTTTCTTTTCTTTCCCTTCTTCTTGTCATATATATTGGGTGAAATGAAAGTGTTTCCAAATGGATGATTCCAAACATACCAAGCAAGTACATTATGCATGCATTGTGCCTTTCCTTTTAAAATTTTAATTGCAATGATAAAGCGGGGAAGCAATATTGTCTGAACCTAAATGACTTATAATATAATAAAAGATATGGCTGAAATCTATGGATATGAATAAAAAAAATATTCAGTGTTATTTTGTGGGATTTTTTTTTAGGTCAAAAGATATGCTATGGTGATTCAGCACAACCCTGCTACAAGATTGCCTATTTCCAAGACATGTCTCGGCGTGTGGGTTTTCAGGAGGCTCGCCAAGCTTGTGAAATGGGCGGTGGAGTACTTCTAAGTCTTGAAAGTGAAACCGAACAGAAACTGATAGAAAATATGCTGCAGAATCTCACAAAATCAGGTCCTGGGATTTCTGATGGAGACTTCTGGATTGGCCTATGGAGAAATGGAGAGGGACAAACCACATCCAGTGCCTGCCCTGATCTTTACAAATGGACAGATGGAAGCAGTTCCCTCTTCAGGTAAATGCTCTTAATATTTTATTCCAAGATGGCTAGCAATAGAAGACCAAGATGTATATGGAGCTAGGAGCACAACTTACAGATTGTGTTGAGAGGTCATGTGTTTTATCATTTTTGCATTATCTTGGTTTTATCAGACAGTTGTGAGTTTCATACTGTACTTTTCTATTGCATCCTCAGATCAGCATGGATTTTTATCATTATACTTGTACCATTCTTCTCCCTTCTGCCTTGTTCAGATCTAATTCCTTACTGTGTTAGTGAGAAGATAGGTAGTATCCTACCAAGAATTGCCCATCAAATATAGTGGAATATGACTTTTGGTCTCACTTGTTCCTGAATCGTGGATAACATATTTCTTTCTTCCCATATTCTGCACTGTCATTCAATAATGTTTCCAAACATATTTTACAGACCATTACATATACAGTATTTTTTCCATCCATTATGGGGTTGTATGCCAACAATTTACATGTAGGGTTTTTTTTTTTTTGTATAACTTTAATATAAATTCTGCAATAGATCTTTGCCCCAACTTATGTTTATTTGGCATAGGAAAATGTAATGAAGGAGTTGCACAAAGCCCAACATCTTAGCTAACTTGGGAATATGGGAAAACTGAAAGGAATAAAAAACTATTTAACAGAATAATAAAGATTCAAAAGTTATATTTTGCATTTGTTATATTTCTGCTTTATAGAAATTGGTATACTGATGAGCCTTCCTGTGGGAGTGAAGCTTGTGTTGTGATGTATCACCAGCCAACTGCAAATCCAGGTTTAGGAGGGCCTTATCTTTATCAATGGAATGACGACAGATGTAACATGAAGCACAATTTTATCTGCAAGTATACGTCAGGTAGGGCATGATAAACCAGGTTCTTGATGCAATCTTTACTTTTGAAGCACAGATAAATCAGCCGTGGCACTTTCCTTGTAAGCTAGACTCAGAACTAAGGAAATAACCCCTGAATAATATAGTTTACTGTTAAATAATGTTACTGTCTTTGTGTTTGTCTTCTGAATTTTTCATTCTGATGACATTTAGGCTGCTAAATCATTCAGTGCAATAGCAGTCTAATAGATTTTATAGGTCTTATATTGAGCTATAGAAGCTCAGTTAAGCTCACCCAAGTAGTGTCATAACTAGGTGAGATAATGTGTTCAAAATAATAACCAAGTAAGATCAATGCGCTTCATAAAATATTTGTGTAAAAGAATGTCTTAATTTATGATCTCTTCTATTATATATAGTTCATATATACATCCTTCACTATTTTTACTTTTGGATATTCTGTGAAAACAGAGCACATATATATCACACACACATACACACATGCTGGTCTTGTTGTATTTGGGTCTTTTCCTGTGTAAGATTAAGATTGTCTTGGCAACATTTCAGCGAGGTCTCACTCACCATCTTCAGGTTTTGGGCTTAAAGTGTGATCGGAGCTGCCGTCTTTCTATAAATCTTGGTGGGGCTCAGTTGTTGACTAGGGTTGGTTTCCAGGTGTCTGTAGGTGGGAGGTATCATCACATTTATTCATGTTATGGAGGTGTTTCTCTATTTCAATAGCTTCCATAATTATTCTCTTGTTGTTGTTAAAGATAAGGCCCTTTGTTTTGGAGATTAACCTGGTTCCTTCAAAATTAATTTCATATCCTGTAGACCTGAACATCTGGAAACCAGCCCTAGTCAACAAATGAGCCCTACCCACTACCTAGGCCGTTGCAACACAAAACAACAATAGACATACAGCCAGCACCAATCGGCACCAATCTACCAATCATGATGCAACCACACAACCAATCATTCCACTTACTGAAACAAAGCCAGCACTCCACAACCCCCCACCAAGATTTATAGAAAGAAGGCAGCTCCGATCACACTTTAAGCCCAAAACCTAGCCTGAAGATGGCGAGTGAGACCTCGCTGTAACGTTGCCAAAACAATCTCAATCTTACACGGGAAAAGACCTGAATACAACAAGACCAGCATACCTACACCCATGACTACGAAAACATATGCACAAACACAACACAAATGTAACAAAGGCAACATTAAAAATATGGTTTTCTGCCTGGATGATCTCTTGGAGTGAGCCGAAGGACAGAAAAGGGAAGCAGAGTGTTCCCTCCCATATTTGGGCATACCAGGGGTTGTGACACCATACATACATACATACATACATACATACATACATACATACATACATACATACATACATACATACGAAAGTTCTGGACCTTGTTTTTTCCTAAATATCATTCCACAAAATACAGTGCTCCATATTCATGTTTCAATGAGTCTTCTACAATTTACTGCCTCTTGAGGTTTGAAAGTTACAGCAACAAGTCCAATTTATTTGAAAATTGGACTGAATGAGTATTCAGTTTGCTTTTCCAAATGAAAGTAGACTGGGGAGGTTAGTTATAAAAGTTTCTTAAAGTTATTTTTGATGTTGCGTACAAACAGTAAAAATAATATACTTTTAAAACATTTCTTATTGATTTAACAGAAGATCGTGTAGAAAAAGAATCAGGAGACAGAACAGATTCACATCATGGTAAGAACATTTTGGACCTAATTGCTGTGTTGAGAAATAAAATGTGAATTATTTTTGAAATCAAAACATTCAGACAGATTAAAAAAGCAGGCTAAGTTGGAACATTTGAACTATCATTGCAATTTAGAAAAATATCCAGCTGTGTAGTTTATAGCATATGGCTGCCCTTTAGAATATTGCAGTTTTGGTAACTTTTATTCCAGATGTGATTCCAATGTTGCAATAAAACCTGTAGCCAGAATTTATCACCCACACTTACTTTTAAAAATGATTAGCTGTACAATTTTGTTACCTTGTCTAAGTATTATTACAAAAGCAGATACAAAGACATAGAAAACAATTTTACTGTTCTTTCCTTCCCACCACCAAAAACTGTTTTTCAGAAGTTCAAGCAACAGTGCCAGTCATGAAGCCTAATGATCCAAGCAAGTCAGAAGATGATCTTCCATTGGTAGTTACTGAAACCGGGGGTAATTGATATTTTTGGTTTTTAGATCACATTTCACAATGTTATTTCAAAAGTCATTTTTCAGTCAATTAGATGCACTTAGCATTTTAACGGAAAAATGATATAAATTTGGGTACGACTTAGCATTTTAACGGAAAAATGATATAAATTTGGGAAAGACATCCTGGGATTCAACAGAAAGTAAATAGCAGCTAGATAAAGAATTTCAAGTATAATTTCCTGGAAATGCCAATTGAACATTGAAATACTTAAAATTTGCATTTTTGCAATTAACATTTTTCTTAATTCGGTTTTTACAAATGGTAGCTCATGAAATAAATAAATGAATAATAAAGTGGCCCTATTGGCCATGACAACAAGAACATGCTGTTGTACCTCGTTTGCTCTTATACATTTGTGGAAACTTGGAAATCCAAAAGTTAGCGTCTTAGAAATATGTACAGTTGCTGAATAATCACATGATAACTTTTATGCTTTGTGCCATATGCTTGCTTGGTGAATGTTTTGCTTCCCTAAATCCTAGTGCATCTTCAGGATCAATAAAGAAGCACAAAGTTGTTATGGCCAGGAAGGTCTTTGTACAGCTCCAACTGTACACCAGCTATATCCTTTTCTGGATAAGGAACACAGAGGATCATTCATGTGTTTATTATCTAAGGCTTGATTGTTGCCATATGCATGGGTCTGCCCTTAACTACTAGTTAGAGCTTCAATTGGTCCAGAATGCAGTGGCAAGGGCTGCTATAGACATACCTTGGTATGCCTAGATGATACTGCTACTATAGTATGGGGTGGATTCAGGTTTTTGACCACTCCTATTTAATATCTGTGTGAAACTCCTGGGGGAGGTAATTCATGATGTGCAGCAGCATCAGTATGCCAATAATATCAAGTTATACGTCTCTACTCTGGGTGATGTCCTGCAGTGACACAATGCATGGAAACTGGAAGAAACTGGCTGCAATTTAATCCTGGCAAGATAGAGTGGCTTTGGGTTTTAAACACTGCAGGTTCTGGTGACATATCATCTTTGGCTCTAGATGGACTGGCACAGAGCCGGCACACAGTTTGGAGGTCTTTCTAGACTCACAGCTCCTGTTGAAGGAGGGGGCCTTTGCACAGATTCATCTTGGCTACCAATTGTATCTATTCTGGACTTGGAAAGTTTGCTTGGGGTTGGAATTTTTATAGTTCCTTCAATTAAAGTTTGTTATCCATTAGGATGCAGGATATCTCTGTGATGGGATTTGCCATATGGACTAGGGTTTTCCCCCTATTCATATGGTTCAGGTTAAAAATATGAATTTGAATATACATCAAAACAAATTTTATATAAACCTTGGAATTCTGTTCATGAAAAAAAAATATTGATTCATATGCTCTACGACAGGTGTGTCCAACCAGGGCCCATGGGCTGTATGTGGCCTGGACAGCTGTAATATGGTCCCACAAGACTGTAAATCTTGAACATTATTATGTGATTTATGCACATTATGTCAAGGTTATGAGTGATGAGCCAAACCAATCCACCAACTCAAAGACTTTTAGCTTTCTCAAAGAATTGCTTTATTGACTACATCATATCGACACTTTTGAAATGCAAAACCAGCTCTGGTTATTTCCCACGCTTTCAGTATAGTAAAAGAATAGACAGCCCCTTCTCTCCTTGTCATAGATCACATTGTCCAATTAGGTGTTCTGGCATCTCCTTCATTCTATGGCCAGCACCTGTTGGGATGACCTTGGTTCCCACAAGATAGTAAGTTGTTGATACCTGGTCTGACATTCCAGAACTCTCTCCATCCCCAAAGTGTGTCAAGCTGAGGAACAGAAAAAGGGCTGTGACAGATCTGATCAGTTTCAAAATTGACACATTATTATTTTATATGCGGGCCAAGACAATTTCTCTTCACAATGAAGGCCAGGTAAACCAAAAAGTTGAACACCTGAACTCTACTTCATTCAGATTTTTGGTTATACTTTTTGTATAACAAAAGGAGCCATGGTGGTGCAATGGTTAGAATGCAACTTTGCAGGCTAATTCTGCTCACTGTCAGGAGTTTGATCCTGACTGGATCAAGGTTGATCCCGACTTCCATCCTTTTGAGGTTAGTAAAATGAGGGCCTAGATCAGTGATGGCGAGCCTATGGCACGCGTGCCACAGGTGGCACGCGGAGCCATTTGTTGGGGCACGCGAGGCACTGCCCTGTTAGCTGGCCAGCGCGCATGCGTGTGCTGGCCAGCTGAGTCCACCCTTTTTTAAAGCCATTTTTTGCCCTCCTCAGGCTCCAGAGGCTTTATAGGAGCATGGGGAGGGTGAAAACAGCCTCCCCTGCCCCCCTGGACACCCTCTGGAGGCATCAAGGAAGCCTCCAGAAAGTCCCTGAAGCCTTCGGAGTACTCAAAACGATCCTCCGAGCAAACCGGAAGTGACTTCTGAAGCCTGGGGAGGGCAAAAAAAGCATGTAAAAATGGAGGGGGGGAGCGCCTGTAGTGCACATTGCATTATGGGTGTGGCACGCCTGCACACGACCCCCACTTATGGCACGCGAGCCAAAAAAGGTTCGCCATCGCTGGCCTAGATTGTTGAGGGCAATATAAGTCTAAGTGCTATTGCCATCCCATTGGTGGATGAATTACTGGAATAAGCAAGTTTAAAATACATTTTGAAACTTTCTCTTTTTTGCATATTATAGGGAAAAGTTATTTTTGCCATTAGTGCTAGGAGGCTTTGAAGAAATTTCAGGATTAAAATATTTAGTTACATATTGTTAATCACCGTTTTCAGAGTCCCTGGTTTGCATGGTGTAAACACCAAACAAAGTAAAATATTTATATATGTATTATTTTAGTACACAAAATTAGCCTTTCTATATTTTTAAGTGTAATAACATTCTTTTTTCTTGTAGGTCTAATTCCTAATTTAATTTACGTTGTTATACCAACCATACCGCTGTTGTTGTTGATATTAGTGGCTTTTGGGACTTGCTGTTTCCAGATGCTTCATAAAAGGTAATTCAAATATGGCAATTTGTGTCTGCGATTTATGTACTTTGGAATATATGTTTACATCAGTCACTTACTCATGTTCAAGTCCAGTCTACATAAAATGCAAGACTAGAGATTGTGAATGACATCGATAATATTGCCTAATGGATGTATTGTAAAAGAAGAATGCATTTAAAAATGTAGCCACCTACTCAAAGATAAAATATGCAGCTTAAATAGAGGGAGTTAGTTGTGGCCCTGTCATAGATCAAATAGTATTATTAAACCAATATAGATAAGCTTGTTGCTTATGTATAACTTCATTAGAAAAGTAGCATTTCCGTCTAACATCAAAATAAAGTATATAAGCTTTGCAATATGAAACAATATATTCTATTATATATTCTGCTTTATGAAAAAGCAATTATGCTCAATAGTATTTCCTGCTTTGGAAATATTCAAAGGAACCATTTTCCAAAGATGGATCATTTCATTTTCCATCCCCTCTTAGAATATTATGGTCACTGTTCATTTTGTTTTGTGAAGTGGGAATGTTGTTGCAGAGGAAAGAGTTAAACAATGCTCCAATGTGGACCTTTCTATCCACTAGCCACTTATTTTCATAATATTTAATCTTACTTTAATGTAGAATTTTCCAATTTTCTTAGCGACACAGGACTTATCAAATATACTACAAGCGGTTGTGTCCTAAAACAAACAAACAAAAAATCAAGGCCATCTATTCAGTCCAGAGAACTCACAAGATGTCTTGTTACAACTTTTTTGCACAATCTTCTGGAGTATTTATGTAATGAATTTGCAAACTCTTCCCCAAAACGTCAATGGTGGTTGGGAAGGATGCATGTAAATAACTATGTGGTAATTCTGACATTCAATTTCCAACAAGGTAACAGGCTCACTCCCTGCCACTCAGCACGAGGTGTATAAGATACAATTAAAAACATGGGAAAAACACAGGAGGATTAATGAAATGTTGCAAGAGGAAGGAGTTGATACAAAGCTTCAATTTTAGTAGAAATTCCATATATAAATATTTATATTTATGAGCTCCAGGGAAAAAAAATGTTTGTTTTATTTCCTCCAGAAAATGCAGCAAATATTCTTTTCTTGCCTCCCAAATGTGTGATATGTTAGTGAGGAATTATGGAAGTTAAATCTAATATTTAGAGAATGTAGGTTAGAAATATTTGGTTATAAAGAGGAAAACAATGTAGTGAGCATGCAGATATTAACCCATCATATTAGGAACCAAGCATTTCTCCTGTGCTTTATGGCAAACCATTCATGCTTAGAAGCTTTCCCTTTCTTTCTTCTAGGGAAGCAAGGAGAAATTGCTTCAATGATTCATCTCCGTTAACATCTGAATCCCTTACAGAACATTTAGATTCTAACTTGGTACATTGCTCAGTTTCTAAGATCATCTTTTGATTCTGTTTTGGAGGCAGAATGTCAGTGCCTAAGCTACCCAGTATTCTTCTCAAAGATTAAAAACATTTATTACTTTGAGCTTTGACAGTCTTGAAATTATGATAAACTCTATAAACTCATGGAAAGTTAGCAGTGTTCCTACTGAACAATAGTTTGGGGAATATGTTCTTGCCACATTTGTTCAGAGGAAATCCTTTAAAATCAGCAGCAACATTAATAGCTTTATTTGGCTTCCTTCCATGGTGCTGTAATATTTGAAAACAACCATTTTGAACGCTTTTTCAGAAGAAAAATGGGAAGCAAATCAAATGAATCATCACCACCACCACCACCACCACCATCATCCAAAAGCTATATGATTATTGCAGCCTATCAAAATTTTTGTCACTGAGTTGCAATCGTTAATGTGAAAGAAGTAAAAGTTTTAAATGTACAAAGAATAATAAAATAATACTTTCTATCCTGCCCTCCTTTGGGGAACATAGTCCATGGCACAGCACTCAAAATTCAGCCCTCACTGTCAAAAAGCTTGCAATTTTTGTTCAGAGGTTGGCATTAAAAGAGCAATTTCATTCAATAGGGATTGCTAGATTGACACTGGAAGTCTTTAAGAAGATGTTGGATAGCCATTTGCCTGAAACGGTATAGGGTTTCCTGCCTAGGCAGGGGATTGGACTAGAAGACCTCCAAGGTCCCTTCCAACTCTATTATTGTATTGTATTGTATTGATGTATTACACTTCCACTCCCAGAATTCCCCTTAGGAGTAGAATTTCACATTCCGGGGAATTCTCCAATTCTATGCCAATAGAATTTGAAGCCACTGACTAAGAAGGTCTTCAAGTACTCACCTGATCAGGTGCTTGTTTCACTGGAGGATTTCCCACATTTATATAATCATTAACCTTTTCCTCAGACTTCCTCTGTTTGGTTGCTGTTTTCTTCTTGCTAATATTTTGCTTTATACTTTAATTATACTAATGCAGAAGTTATTTATAAAAACTCAGTTGGCACTAAATCATTGATAAGCTAATTGGTACAGGCCTTGAGTGTTAAATATTACACAAGACACATAAGCTGTTCGGCTTCCTTATGTCTAAGATCAGTTTTAAGCTATATGTATGTAGTGCTTTTGAAACAGGGTAAATGAAGCAATATTCCTAATACAAATATTCAGATAGTTTTTTTAGGATTTATTCCTTACCACCCTCCTTTATTGCAGAGTTCCTAGTTGAATATGTGAAATTATGTGAACCAAATGTATAGCCATGAATTTGTGTTTTTAATTTTCCAGTAAAGGAAGAACAAAAACCAGCCCTGATCAGTCAACACTGTGGATTTCTAAGAACCCCAGAAAGGACAGTAACCTGGAAGTATAGAAAACTGGCTGAAAAGAAAGCAGAAATGATACTTTTCAGGATTTCTTATATTGTCTTGTTATATTGTCTTAGTTTGGAATGGCTTGAAATTGCAACAGATCAACAGAATGAAGTGGAAACTCCCCCTTGAGGCTATTGCTTGGATCATTTTTTAATACATGATTTTTGGTTTTTAATTCCATAGCAAGCATAGCCTGCTTAAAAAAAAAAGAATGTGATTATTTTGTAAGGAAAGTACTTGGTTACAAATACTAATGAGTAGACAAAACATTTTGAATTCAGCCTATGTGTCAGTTGTAGAAAAATATTTCTAATGTAACCTTTAACATTTATTTCCATTATTAATTTCATATATATTGTATTATTTCTCGCTAATGGATGGACTGTAATTCCAGCTAATATGAATTTACAGTGTATTAAGATAATTTATCTTTGCATAAAAAAATCTACACTAGAGTATGAGTTATTGTAATCTCATATATGTAAAAATATTTATCAGTGTTATTCATTTGATGAGATTCTTTTAAGGCAAAGAAAACGATGCACAGTACTTGATTATTCTTTGCTACCATCTATTTTTGATAATGCTTGTTCAATGTTAGCACAAAGTATTGTACTCAGGTCATATTAATTAGTACAAAAATAGTAGAATTAGTACATTCAATTCCCTGACAACAAGCTGAAAGAAAAAGTAGCTTTTCCTATGTATGCTTTACTGTTGGAACAAGCAATGGCAGAAATGTATGGTTGACAACTTATTCCATACAGGTATCTTGTTCTGTTCTGGTTTTATTGTGGTTTTGTTTTTAAATCGTACGAAAGTGAAGTCACCCTGATGCCACTTAGAAATGCTATCTCTTAATCACTTAAAAATCATGAAATGTACACACTGTCATGGAGTCTCCTTCCTTCCTTCCTTCCTTCCTTCCTTCCTTCCTTCCTTCCTTCCTTCCTTCCTTTCCTCCCTCCCTTTCTCGCTCCTTCGCTCCCTCTCTCCCACATTCCTGCCTCTAAGTTACAGAAATTGACACCACTTCTATATAGCATCACTTTATGCATACTTGAATATATAAAGAATTGTGTACAGTTTTTTAAAAATAGATTCAAGATAAGAATATGAAAGTAGACTTCAAAGGCTAGAAAATCTTTCTTGTAATATTTCTTTTGACACAATAACAATTTTCAAATATTTCCTGAAGATAGCTAAGAGTATTTTTATTCTTTTGGAAATTTTATTCCTATTTGCAAAAGTCTAGATTTGAAGACCAAGAAAAATATTTGTGAAACTGCCTCAGAGCTGCTCAGATCTGTAGAATAGATTCTCAGATTGGCGTTATTTATATAACAGTGATAAGTATGAAAAGATTGCTAGAGAATATATCCAAAGAGAGGTGTGTGTGTGTACGTACATACATACATACATACATACATACATACATACATACATACATACATACATACATACACACACTGTGTGTTGGTAAATAACTGCACACAATTCTATATTAAGAAACTGTAAACAACTGTACACATTCAGATTTGCTAAAGATGCCATTTTCAAGTTTCTGTCATACAGAGATTTTCTCAATTTGATCTAATATGCCTCCCTTATGCATATAGGGCTATTGAAATATATTCCTTATCCTAATGATTGGGTCATATCAAAGATGTCCAGGAAATATCATGGCTGTAGGACAGACTTGGATATAAACAAGTATTCCCTTGCCTCCCTTCTGCCCTCAAAAAATAAAAGCCAATAGCAATATTGTTTCCATATTGCTGCAAAGAAAATGACATAGAGATATCTTTGAAATCACCAAAAGTTGAGTTTGATGCTATTGTGCTGGTCATTTCCTAAAAATAAGAAAACGGTGTGGGATTTTTCTGTCTCTTGGCCAACATGGAAACATGTATTAACTGCAGATGTACATTAGCTGCAATGGAACTGAGACTGAAATATACATATTGGATTCATTCTCAAATCTCTGTTTGAAAATTCTTTGATTTGCATATGTATGAGAAAGTGCTTCTGTTGAAAACAATGGTATTTCTAAATATATAAATTCAGGATCATGAGACCTGATATGCGATAGAATCTATTGGATAGATGCTTTATTTCCTGCAGTTTTCAAGAGAAAAGTTGATTATTTGTTAGTATTAACAAACGTACTCTGAGAATTATAAATTGCTAAATCCTAAACTGCATGCAGAATGGTTTTGGCCTAATCAAATAATTTTATTACTATTGTATTAGAGACTATTGATTTATTTACAAGTTGAATTTTTTCTCATTACAGTTATAAGTTTGGCTCTTCTTTCTGAATTTGTAATATTTCTTATCTAAATTTAGATTGTTATTTCATTTAAAATACAGGGATGTCTTAAACACATTCTGACAGTATGATTTAAAACAAATGAAATATATGCATATATGATTTCACAGAAACAATATAAAAGCATTTCCCATTGATTTCGATAGAAAGCTGGTATTTATAGCTATGAGTTAGTTTTCAAAGATTTCTATCTTATAGTAAATGCAGTAATTGTTTGATTAGTCTATCATGCACTGCAGGAAAAAAACATCTAAAATTAATTAATAGAGAATAGAAAGTTACCTACTCGATTTGAATGGTTAGATCCATAGTATTTTCTAGTTCATTGGACTAGACATGAGAGTTTCATGCTAATCAGTACTGTATCCTGAATTTTTGCATAAACTATACATACACTTTGCATTGTCTAGTTTCTTAATAAACTGAGTTAATAATAGGAAATGATTCGGGAGGTATATCACTGAGGTTTTCTGATTGGAGCCTTAGTAATGACAAATATCATTACTGTTTGAAAAAAGCAGTCATTTGAAAATCTCTTACAAAAGAAAAAAATATTTATTATTATTATTATTTAAATGTATTCACAGCCTAACAGCAGTAGACTCTATATAAGAGTTTAATTCATGGTGTTGTCAACTGCTCTTCTCAGTAAGTGTAAAGGCACAATTTTACTGAGGGTTATACTTTCAACAAATCAGCATGTTATCTGAGCTACCCTTCTCTTTACTTATTCAAGTATTAAGAGAATAGCTGGAATAAAATTATTGCAACTTCTGGGTAAATGGCAGTGACACTTCAAGTACTTGTTCAGATCACTTCTAACACAAAACTTGGACATAATTTGAATTATTAATTTTTGCCTGATTCTGCAAAAGTTTATCGTAAAGATGCTATAGTCACATTATTTTTCAATCTCATATTCTTTCTACTTTTTTAAAAAAATAATTAATAATTAATGGTACGTTTTATCCAGTCAACAAATTTGAAAGCGTTTACATAAATTCCAGGGCGATTTGGAAGTGCACACTTGTAGCCAAAGGATGTTACGCCAAATAGAAACCACTTTTTATTCTCTTGACACATCAGGGGCCCACCAGAATCTCCCTGAAATGACAAAAGAAAAATTAAAATATTGTTATTGTTGACAGCACTATTACTATGAACGTAACTGTTTAATAAGATCACTGTCAGTTTTATATAATATTTCTGCAAGCTTCTCTGTAAGTCATAAGTTTAAATGAAACATATTGGGCCTGTGTAAAAGTTATGCCATCATGTTAATATAAGCATTGAAGAAAGAAATGCCTTTCATAAGGATCCTTTACCCAACCTGTTAACCATGGGCAGGAAATGCTTCAGTGAGATAAATTCACTGAAACGAATGTATTTATCACCTTGCTCTTGTATTGGCATTAAGGCAACCTTCAACCATATTTGGTTGCTGTGCTCCAAAAGTTATGTCTATTGCTTGTGCCTACATAGACCTGTCCATGCTGTTTCTTTGCTGTTATATCAATTTAATCTGTGCAATTTTATGTATTTTTATGTAAGAACCATGGTGGTGCAGTGATTAGAATGCAATACTACAGGTTACTTCTGCTGACTGCCGGCTGCCAGCAGTTTGGCAGTTCAAGTCTCACCCAGCTTAAGGTTGACTCAACCTTCCATCCTTATGAGGTCAGAACATTGAAGACCCAGATTGTTGGGGAAAATATGCTGACTCTGTAAACTGCTTACAGAGGGCAGTAAAGCACTGTGAAGTGGTATATAAATCTAAGTGCCATTGCTATTTCTGTTAATTGCTTGCAGGAAAGGTAGCATGGCTTTTTTTGAACAGGTTCTTTGATGGACTAGTGAAATTTTGAATGAACCTTCATTCCTTCCTTACCTCTCTTCCTTGTTAAGTTGACAATACTACTACTATTTTTTTTCCTTAACAGCCAAAATGATTAGAAAAAAGGTAATATTTTTCTTGCTTCCTAACATGGAGATATGCCAGATGGAAAAGTTTACATTATTTATTACTTTATGGCACAGTGGCTAGAATGCAGTACTGCAGGATACTTCTGCTGACTGCTGGCTGACTGCAATTTGGCAGATCAAATTTCATGAGGCTCAAGGTTGACTCAGCCTTCCATCCTTCCGAGGTGGGTAAAATGAAGACGTAGATTGTTGGGGGCAATATGCTGACTCTGTAAACTGCTCAGAGAGGGCTGTAAAGCACTGGAAGCAGTATGGAAGTCTAAGTGCTATTGCTGCTATAAAAAAGAATCAGAAAAACTGATATTTTATTGACTATTCTATGACAATGCAAACACTGTTACCATTTACCTTACAAGCATCAACTCCACCTTCATCATACCCAGCACATATCATGTTTTCAGTAATATTGTACTCTGGCATCAGTTTCTTGCATTTCTGATGTGTTATAAGAGGGACTTCTGCTTCTTGCAATATGCTTGAGATTGAATCTATTTGAAAACCAGAAGTATATGTATTGTTGTAACTGATAAAATGATACATATCATGTAAGTCAAATATTATACAGAATTCAGTCATTCCTATAGTCTACGACTTACCTCCAAAGCAGGCCCATGCAAGGCCCATCGGATTTTCATTCCCTAAAAGCTACATCTCATATAAGTAACGTGGCTCTCTCACTACTTTGGTCTTCACCTTCCAGCTAAAGCTTCCATTTGCAATAGATGGAAAATATTTCTGTGCAGTTCTCCAAGCTGCAGGGAAACCAGATGGAGCTTCTATTTATGCACAGCAGAGTTGTAATACTGCAGTACACAATTTAGTACAGATGTAAATAAAATCCACAGTGGATTATAGGACCATATTAGAGAGAGCGCACAGAATGGCACGGATAAGAAGCTCTTACAGTTTTCTAGCTTTCAACTTTCTCTAGCAACTGCTCCTCCTTCACTTATCTATTTTTGCTTGTCAAGATCAAAAAGTTATTAGTTCTAAAAAAAAGTGCTTGATTAGGTGGTGTGACATTCCATCCCCAACTTACAGAGTTGACCTTTGAATTTATAATGAGAGAATCATAATATTAATGCAATGCAGATAGAAGGTAAAAATAAATATCTGTTCTCACTTCTGCCTTTTTAATAAAAAAAGCTGTCATTCAGTGTTTCTGACATAAGTACACTCCAGCTGGAAGAATAGAATAGCTGATAGTTGTGGCATCGTTAAAAGTGAAACAGATTAGTTTAGTTTATTTAGCTTATATACCGCCCCCTCTCCCCGAAGGGACTCGGGGCGGTGTACAGACAATAAATATACAAAATGAATAACAAAGCAACACGCAAAACCAGACAAAACCAACTTAAACACACAGTCCGTACAAAACCAAACTATTTTACGATAATTAAAATAGTCCCAGTTAAAACCAATTTAAAACCCCAAAATTTAAAAATTTAAAATGCCATCCAGGAAGATTGATTATGGCATAGATATATTGTTTATAATTTTTATTCTCTGCACCCATGTGTGTAGTAACAATGAAGCACAACAGTTTGTGCATCACTGTATTCCTTTAATGAGGTAGGTTCTAGTCCATTTCAATTTATGCCATAATAAATCTAGTCTCGAAAGCGCTGCATGATGCTTGTTCTTCCCTTATTTATTAATACCTTTAAATATTGTTCTTCAAAAGACATTTATTGTGCATGGTCAGCTTGATGGCTTGGGACCTAGGTGACATTATGTGTATTTTTCATATTATGCTGTAGCTTTGATCCCAATTTTAAAAAGTTTCTGTGCTTTGCAATTGAAAAATAAATACATGCATTATTAACTGCAAATCCTACTATGGGGCCAAGGAATATGTTTTAGGGAAGATCTATGCATAACTGAAAAACAACCATTCTAAGGCATTGCACTACTTAGCAAACTAGTTTTAGTTGTTTAGCTGCATTCTTTGTCAGATTTTTTTTTGGGGGGGGGTGCTAAATTTAAAGCCACTTGTGGGTACCAAGGATTGCCTTTCTATATGTTTCTGTTTCCTGCAATCTACTTGCATAATTTACTTCTATGTTCCATGTTCCTTGGCTATGTGTGGAATGAGTTGCAATTATAAATGAATAAGGACTTCTCAGTGGTGGCTTCCATTGTTTGAAATGTATTTTTAGTCTAAATCTAATTTATTGTCAATAATATGTATTCTTTATGTAGTTCACTTAATATCTGGTTATTCAAGATGCCTTTATTAAAATAAAAAATGAATTTTCTATGGTAATATCTGTTTTAATCCTATTTATCTTTATTTTCTGTTTAATCATTAAAAACTGCTTTTGTGCCAGAATCTTTACCACTTTATGATTAGTTTATCATTTTATATGAGAGGCCAACAATTTTAGTGGTTTTCTTTTTCTACTTTTTTTTTTTCAAAAAATTTTATTGGTTTTTTAAAACATTTATAAGGAAAAGGGTAGGTGGAATGGTTACAAATTTTGGCAGTTGCAAGTGTGGCAGACGCCCCCTCCCTCCAAACTCATAAGATACATCTAAGTATAAAACATTAATACATGATCACAAAAAATCAGCATATTAATTCTAAAGAAAAGAGTTTTCAATCAATTTATATAGATATGATATATAGTCTAGATATAATTTCATTATTACTTTTGGTCTGTTTATAACATTGTGGTTTTCTTGTTCATTTTTGTGATCTGAGCTTTCTTGGTGTTGCCCCTTCACCCCCCGCTGGCAGAGCTCCGGCCCCTCCCGTGTCCTGTATGACCGTTGTAGCGTCTTCTGTTTTTTCTAGGTTCGCTTTATTTTTTTCCATAAAGGCCTGTGCCTCTATGGGTGTATTGATTCTGATTCTTGTCTCCTCCCAGAATATCAGCATACCTTCAGGCATCTACCATCTAAACCACACCCCCTTCTGGTATAGTTTATTCGCCAATTGCGAATAATTTTTCCTTTTCTCCCTAATTTTTTGGGGGATCTGCTTCAGGATGGTTATCTCCCTGTCATGATAAGTCAATGCTTGCCCCCTTTGTACACCCAGAATTTCATCTCTTGTGCTTTTCCTAAGGAATTTAATATGAACCTCCCTGGGTACATTGTGTGTTCTGGCATATGCTGAATTCACTCTATAGACCAGATCTATCTCCCATTCCATCTGCTGTTTATCTTTGTGTATGTATTCAGCTAAAATATTAGTCATAATGTCCCTTATATTTTCCCCATCTGCTTCTATTACATTTTGAAATCTAAGATAAAAGGACATTCTCTCAAACTCTGTTTTCATTTGTTGGATATCAAGTTCTTTGTTTCCCTTCTGTAGAGCCTCTACCCCCCCTCTCGCCTCCGCCACCCCACCCTCCACAAGGTCCAGTCTCTGTGAGTTCTTATAAATTTGGACTTGATTCTCTTTAATTTCTTCCTTCATTTCTTTTAATTGTTTCTTAATTTCTTCCTGGCCCTGTATGAGTTGCTGGAGCATTTGTTGCAAATCTATCTCTGTACTCTTAGGTTGCATCAGTTCTGTGATCTTTGACTGTGTGGCAGGACTGGATGTTGCAGATGTCGGTGCAGAAGTAGCAAAGCCAGGTTTTCCAGGGGGTGGTCTTTTTGGAGACATGGTTTATAAAACAAAGAGATCAGTCAGTATAGAGACTGGGCAGCTGGAGAAGTAGAGCAGGCAGATGAGTCCAGAAGGCAGAAGATCCAAACAGGTGGGAGTTTCTTTAATCAGTCTAGCAATAGATGAAAGTTTTTTTCTCCAAAGAGATCAGGAAATAACAATCCACAAGAGGTTCCTCTGGGTGACACGGAGACAAAGACCGGAAGCCTGAATTTTAAAGGTGGAGTCAGGTTTCACAGTTCATGAAGACAACGGAAGTGTGCCATCTTGCCCTGCCAGCTTTGGGCTCAGAGGCATAGGAAAAATTTTAAAAGTTCACAAAGTTCTCAGGTCATCAATAAGTTCTGGAACTAAGTCCAATGAAAAACACTTTTACTGGGGTGAGGCATCATTAGTTGGCTCTCCCCCCTCCTCCTTCCCCTGGGGGCGAGAGCAAAATTTTTTCAAGCTGCTTGTCCAAGGGGGGGGAAATCCCCCTCCCCTCCAGCCGCTCCTCCAAGAAAAATCCGAAAGATTAACTTTTAGAATTACTGAAAAGTCCATCAACTCAAAAGTAAGGGAATGAAGAGAGGAAGCATCTCACCGCACCGCCGCTGCTTCCTTCAGTTTTGCGTTCTCCGATCGGCATAGGGCGAGACGCCCACGCGCCCTCCGATACTGCTCCCTGGTGCCTAGAGCGAAGCGGAGAAGCCCCCACCAGCCGCCGCCAATGCCAGGGCCCTCCGCGAGCCGCTCCCTCGGCAGGACGCCTCTCCGGGGCGTCCTGTGCCCCCCCAGAAGCAGGGGAAGCCCACCGGGAGAGCGGGAGCGGGCAAAGGCTTGCCCGTCGCCGTAGCCGCCGGAACCGGAAGTCTCTTTTTCTACTTTTAATGTAATGACTACACAATATTTTTTTAAAAAAATCAAAGTTTGTTTGTTTTTGGAAAAAAAACCTACTTATGTACATTTTCCCAACCATTACTTTGGGTGGAAAATTAATATAAAGCTTCAATGGATCTGTTTCATAAAATGTACTCTAATATTATGACAGTTGATATATCTGAAAGAAAAAATGTTTTTATACTCTAAGTTATAGTGATTGCATCAGGAAAATACAATAAAATGAAGAAAAAGATTTAACATGACAGTAACGTACCTTCCGGTGTTGTTTTTCCCCAGCCAGCAACAGAGCATTTAGTGCCCGGCAAAAATTGATTATTTTTTTCTGGGAGGCAAATGGGCTGAATATAATCTGCATAAAAGAAATGAACAATTATACCTGCATTCTCCAGTCTTTCATAATAACATTGCACAATTTGTTTTGCTGAAAAATAAGCTTAAAAAAAATATCAGGATTACCAGTTTTATGATGTTGACTATTGGAAATTATACCAATTTTTAAAAATATCTCTTAGATTTAGACCCTAATCTGTTAATAACCCTAAGGCAAGGCTGCAAGAGAAAATCATTTTACCTGTGTAATTCACTCTAAATTGGAGATGCATCAAAGCAATGTCGCTGTCTTTTGTTCGTTTATTATAGTGAGGATTGATAATAATCTGATCAATCTTTCTGCTCACAGTTTGAGGATATGATAGATTGAGATTTGTGTGCAGGCCAAGAACTGCTTTCCACCGAGATGGTTTTAAATTCCTCCTAAGTCAAAATAACACATGCTTAAATTATGACTTGAAATAGCTTTGAGATGTAATTTTTGTATATTTTAACATTTGAACCAAATTGACACAATATGTTCAAACACAACTTTTACTGATTTCAGTAATATTGAGAGTCAGGGATAGACTTAAACCTCCAGATATTTTTGTGGTACCAGTTCCACAATCTCTTTCCACCAGCCATGTATGTTGGGGATCAAACTTTTAAGAGTTCTCAAACTACTTATTCCTGTCATCCATCTAATGTTCCCAAATTTCTGGCTACTAAAGAGTAGGTTTTTGTAAATGACTTAAAATTAGAAAATATTTTTGCTCAGTGCTCACAAAAATGGGCGAGGAGCCTATTTATCCTTTCAACTGTGTGATTATCCAATATTAGCAATATTCTATTTCATTTTCTCTGTTGTCAATCATCAATGTCACTAGTATAATATATTTAAGACAATATATAGGGATATAATATGCATTATTATATTAAAATAGATGTATACTGACTCAATTTTAAGAACAGCAGTTTATCAATATTGAATTTTATCCATTTCACACATTCCTTTTAATAAATGTTAAAATAGACCAAACTCAAATTATATGTGAAATTGTTTCATCATGCTACCAACATTATTAAGTCAAACACTCCTTTGAGTCAAGCTTCATTCTCAAAGATTATATTGTCACTTCCATCTGTATTATTTATCAGCAATATGGAAGTTCATGATTTTTTAATGTCTCAGTGTAGCCTATAACACTTGACTTTCTTAAGGATCACTTCCCCATCTGTTTATTAGATTTGAACAATTTCTCAAATTAGTCAATGTTGCTTGGATGATACTATTTTCCGTGAAATCAATATATTTACTACATTTAATAAAGGACTCACATTTTTACACAAAATCTATATTGTTTGTAATACACTATAGAATTGAACAAAATATAGATTAAAGAACCCACATTAATTTGTGGGCATAGGCATCACAAATTTGAACATTGTTTCCAAGTTTATTGCTTCATGTCCATGTATAATTACAGTGTTGAATTACATTGCATCCTTAGGGAGATAATGTCTCACAATGTGGTAAGTGTAAGATGAAGAATAAGATGAACTGTTTGATTATGAACAATGTGTCTTGTTATTCAGCAATGATATGCCAGCAGTGATGTAGCTGAGACAGTGCAGAAATCTAATACTTATGGAACAAGATAGCTCTAAAGAGAGGAGCTAATGGCCTTTATTAGGACAGGAGCAGCTCAGATTATGATAGAGAATCATACAAGCATCATAGAATATGCTAGCACAAGCCTGAATACCATTGTTGCTAATAACAAATATTGCAAATTCATATGAGACAAAGATGAACATTTATTATTCATATTTACTTAGATATGTTTCATATGGATGGTTAAGCTGCATTTCCTATAAGACATTCTTTAATCACACATCTGGCAAAACTTCAGAGGAGTACAATTTATTGTATTTAAAATGGAACACTTAGGCTAGTATAGCTGTTATAATGCAGATAACTACATTAAATCATTCTTGATTTATTTATAACTGTATTGTAACTAATGAGATGTAAGGTTGAAAGTAATTGAAGAATTACCACTCTTGGATTCCATTTTTAGTAATGAAATGCTTTGAATATATTAGTAACATTACGAGAAAAAGTTCACATCTTAATATGCTATAGACAGCTTCTGCAATGCATAATGTGAACAGCACTGATGGAGCCAGGAAAAATTTCCAACCAACTCCCAATTAATGTTTTAAAAGCATTAGGAGTAATAGTTCTTATAGCTCTAAGATACATTCCTTAAAATATGGGTATACATATTTTAATATTCAGAAGTGGACCTCTTTTTTTTATGCAGAACCAGTTAATAAATTCTGACCATCAAGATTGTCCTGTTTTCCTTTCTATAAATCAAATATTTACAAGAAACTGCTTCTTTTTCTGGAATGAGAGTGTTCATTACATTCCTCTCAGACATTTCCCATAGTTCATTGTCTCCTATGACAAATATTAGATATATGAAGATAAATAAGTTCCTTAAAACTGTTCTAATTTAAGAAAATATTAGACTGTGCAGAAAGGAGTAGGTTAACACTAGCAATTAAAGGAAAGGGAGAATCTGATTGTTATAATATATGGGGGTTATTCTATCATTGGTTAGAAAATGAATATGGATAAAAAGTATAAAATTAAATAATTTAGAAAGAGAAAAGTTATATCAGGAGATATGTTAAGTTGGAATGTTAAAATAAGAAGAGATGTATATAAAGAAGTTGGTGGTAAGCTATAACTATTATGACACAAAAAAATTGTACTCAGATGACACACTGATTGATGAAAGATGAAATGTTTGTTTTAAAGGAAAAAATAAATAACTTTTACAAAAAAAGAGAAACTGTTCTAATTTAGATATCTTGTTCTTATAAATTTTAAATATTCTATCAATCCAACACATTCGCATGTACCAGAATTAAAAAAAAGGTGGAAACTAATCAAGGAGAGAAGCAACTTAGAACTGAGGAGAAATTTCCTGATAGTTAGAACAATTAATCAGTGGCTCCAACACTGGAAGTCTTTAAGAAGATGTTGGATAGCCATTTGTCTGAAACGGTATAGGGTTTCCTGCCTAGGCAGGGGGTTGGACTAGAAGACCTCCAAGGTCCCTTCCAACTCTCCTATTGTATTGTATTGTATTGTATTGTATTGTATTGTATTGTATTGTATTGTATTGTATTGTATTGTATTGTATTGTATTAATATAAGATAATCACATAGGGTTGTTACTGTGAGCAAAACAGAAGTAAGAGGAAGATGTATTAGATATGTGTTCACCACTTTGAGTTAGCTATAAAAGCAGGATGAAAATCTAATTAATATAAGATTGCTTTATTGCTTTTATCAGAATCCAAGATCTGATAATTAGATTCAAGCAAATAAGGCCATTGCCTCAATTTGAAATGTGAGCTAGATTATTTAAGAAAAGGGAAGGATTACTTAAGCAAATGCTCCATTCATATAGTGGTACCTCATCTAGTTTGCAAAAATCAGTACTATCAGATGACAGCAAAGAGATATATAATACTCCAATTCTTTCCTGTATTCATATTTTTGCAGCTGGGTAATGGGTTTTATTGAATAAGTACCACTCATAATACTGGTGCTCTTCTTAAGAACTGTTTTAAAGTAAAATCTTTTTATGAACGGTGTTCTTTATTCATTTTGTATATTTTGGGAAAATATATATTGCATTTATTAACAATTATAGTATGTATTCAAGTGAACTCTATGCGGAATTGATTGCTATAAGAAGTTTAAATTCCTGTGCATCCCTGATACTGATTGTCTCTTTACTATAGTATGAGATGTGATGCTGTATTTATATTATTAGAGAGGCAAGGGCTATATGTATCTTGTCTCTATCTTTTAACTCTCCATGAATCGTCAGGTAAATACTGATATCCACATTTTTTAAAAAAGAAGAATACATGAAGATATGGAATGTAACAACTGTTGAATTCTGGAAATAAAGTTACCCATAGACACAATGTGCAGCTGAGAGTAGCCATTCATTGTTGATAAGAGAAGCTCCACAGGTGGGATTGTAATTGAAATACAGTGAGACTATCCAAGGCCAAGCACCTTCTTGAGCATCAGAACCACCAACAATTCTTGGTTGAGATTTCTGGGTAATCATCCTTTTCCCACAAGCTATGGGTAAGGAAAATAAAAAGTATAAATATGTGTTCTGAGAAATACTGTATTTTTTGCTCCATAAGACACACTTTGTTTCCTCCCAAAAGTGCAAATATGGGTGACAGGCAGCAGCAGCGGCGAATGGCGGCAGTGATGCCCACCACATGGAATAGCTTATTGGCGGTATTCTGGGAAGCCAATCCAACCACCGATCAGCTGCTCGGAGGTGAAGGCTTCAGCATTCCCTGGGTGGCAGCAGACACAGAAGAGGCAGGCTGTTTGCTGTTTGCTGCAAGGACACTAGCCAGATGGACTCTGGGAGGAAAAGGCAAAAAAAAATTTCTTGTTTTCCTCCCCTAAACCTAGGTGCGTCTTATGGTCAGGAGCGTCTTATGGAGCAAAAAATACAGTAATCAGATATGCTAATTTAGCGTACTCTGCAATAGAGTTTTGAATATTTTCTTGAATACAGGTAATCCTTGACTTTACAATAATTATTTTAAGACAATATATTTAGTTTACTGTGTATTATTTTCTGTGAAAACTATTGTTGGGTAAATAATATTTTTATTATAAATTGTTTCTGTTGTTATTGAAATTCCTGTTTATTAATGAAAAAGGTCACTGCTGTAAAAATTCAAGGTATTAAAAAAATTAATTTAATTTTTGAGGGAATTTACAGATATGCTGACTTTCATTGTATAATCCACACTGCAGCAATTTTTATCTTCCCTTGTTTTACATAGTTCAATAACTTCACATTTAAACCATCTTATGAAACAATGAAATAAAGACCTTTATAAGGTAAATAATGTCAATAAACCTTCTGAAATGATTTAAACTAAAGAAAAAAATGTCAAAGAAATATTAATCAAATTCAAAATATTCCAAAAATGAAATAAAAAGTAGTTGTGAAGTTTTAGCAATAACAACAAAAAAATGCAGTAAACTGTACAATGTATCTTTTGCACTATTAAATAGATCTATCTGGATTTTTGTTTAGTTTAAAAATGTCAGACTACTATAAAAGCAACATAAAAAAAATCTGTTTCTTTCTTCCTCTTACTTCCCTTCCTGACACTAAATGCTACCTGTATTTTTTAATAATGTTAATACATTTAGAAATACAAAATGATGGGCCAAAATAATGCAACAATACTATATTTTAAAATCATAAATATATGAATAAATTCTGAAGGATCCTAAAACTAACCCGAAAAATATTTTTTAGCAGTAAAAATGCCAACAGTGTAAACAGAAAATGTAATGTATTGGGAAAAAACGGAGTTACCCTTTTAAGTTGAATTTTTGATTTTTCATAAACTTACATTTACCAGTGCATTGCAAATGAATCACCAAATTATTCAAACACTTTACCCTAAGAAAAGAGCATATTTAGTACAAATCAGGTAATAAAGTCCATACATAGAGAATGTATTTTTTAAATCAAATACAATATTCCATTTATCAACAGATGTTGTAAAGCTTTGTAAATACTCTAAAATATCATTTGACTTCTCTATGATGATGAATGACAATGTTTTTAAAAAGTCAATTATTTCCAATATAGTTATCCATAGTAATTAATCCTAGAAAAGGATAAATTTTAGAATTATCTGGCTGTTAATTATCTGTCACTTTACATATTTGTTGTTATTACCCATTTTTTAAACAGCTTGATGGAAAACAATACTACTTTTACATACAGTATATATAAGACTGCATAAAAGTTTAGAAACTGACCAAAGGAAACACAATGTTGAGTGTAAAGAGAAGTGAAAATTAAAAGACACTGTAGGCCAGACTGAATCAACTGATCTTTTACAACCACCAAAAGCTTTCAAATGTCTTAGACTCTTTCATCAGTCAAGAAGATTAAAGTCCAAGAGAGAAAGAAAAAGAGGAGGGAGTAGCAGAGCTTTGAGATAACTACACCTGTACTAGCTGGAGTTTAGAATATGGTTATCAGTAGCAAACAATTATGTCAAAATGCTGACATATGCGCAACTGCATAATGATCTTATGACAACTGACAAAAAAAATGTAAATCTCATGATTTGTGCTATGGTGTCATTACAGGGATTGCTCTTTGCCTCACCATAGATGCCATCTCATAGTAGAGAAATCAATCAGAAGCATTTGGATCGGGGGTATCTCCAACCTTGGCAACTTTAAGATTTGTAGACTTCAACTCCCAGAATTCCCCAGCCAACATGGCAGTCTTAAAGTTGCCAAGATTGGACACCCAAGATTTAGGTAATCCAGAAGAGGAAATCTTTCACCCTCTAGATCAGGGTTTCTCAACCACAGCAAATTTAAGGTATGTGGGGTTCGATTCAGTTGCAGTATATGCTATGTTCCAGAGCTTGTTGGGATAAACAAATATGAAAATGATTATAAAAATATGACTTGGTAAGAAATACACATCCCTTAGGTCAGACTGACTCCAGCATTTCGGAGATACAACTGCTTAAATAAAGATTTTTAAAAGAACTACAGAGACTCTGTTTGTGCTAAAAAGTAATACCTCATAGATATGCACTGTATTCTTGTATTTCATGGATTCTAAAAAATCCAGCTCAAGTCCCTGAGTTGCATAGGTAACTTCGTGGACATAATTGTATAGTTTTATGATTACAAATCAAACTGCTTTGGCACTATTCTTGTCTTGAGAAGGATTTTTTTTCTTTTTACTTTTTAATCTAATCTAGGGTTCTGGCATCCTATTAAATTTCCTACCCATGTACTGATCAGGCACTGCACTTTTTAGCTTCTTGTTCCAGTCAAGATCAGTCACCTACTGTCGCGAAGACATCATAGATGAACTTCAATTAGATATTAAGTTCATTTATTTTCAACACATAAAGCTTTAATGCCAGGATATGTTCTATACAACCTTCCATTATGGATACATGATTACTATGATTAAGCAATCGCAGGACTGAATTGTGATCTCACAAAGAGTTCTTGGGGGATGGAACCTCCACTTTGGAAAAATCTTCCACATTTTGGGGTCACGTACCACTATACTATTTAGGCACCTAGGAGCTATTGTTTTCACTGTTGCTGTGAAAATAATAGCTTTTTTTACATCCACCCATTTTAATGTAACATGTTTTACATTAGCTATTGTTGTTTTATTATTGTTTTAAATCTGATTGTAAGCAATATATGTTTTTTAAAAAATAACATTCTTATAAATACAATGATTGAAATTTATACTGTTGCAAAATGAATTCTTGATTAATTCTTAATGTGTTGTTTAATACAAGCACAAATGAGGCTATCAATCACTTGTGTTGCTTTTCTTACAAGTAAAATGTAACTCTGTTTATTTCTTTATGGTTTAAATATTAAGTTAGTACATCTCACCATCCAATCAACAAGTCTGAGGCACTTTTAATTCATTTTTAACTGTATAATACTAATAAGCATGCCTAGCTTTAAAACTTTTATTTTACCATATTGATTATAAAACTAAATTTCTAGTTTCTATTGGATTTCTGGGATGACTAAAAGAACAAAAACAAAATAAAGTTGCATATAGGGACATAAAAGTAATCTGTAACATATTTTTCACTTGAGCTTATCAAAATGATTTTTCTCTATGGGAATGAAATAAATTGGCAGTTCTATTGTTTGTAAGAAATGTTCTTGATTGAAATGCCTTCTCCAATAAGTGCTACCTTCTTTTTCAAATATCCCCCCATTTTTTCTTTCAAAAACTATATTGGAGGGAAAGTTGAAAACAAACAAAAAATCTTTGATGAATTGAAATGTTTTAAAATATGCCCTACTACTATTGCTTTAATAACATAACAATTAAAAATTATGCTCCTATATACTGTATACCAAATGCTATATTAATACAACATAGAACAATAGGGTTGGACGGGATCTTGTAGACCTTCTTCTCCAGCCTCTTGCCAACATAAATCTTACAGCTGGCAACTCTTCATATGTCAAAGTAGATGGCAACATATAACTGACTTGGCTGATCTCAAAAATCTAAGCAGGATTTACTCTGGTAATGATTCTTATGAAATGCAAGAGTTGATGTTTAGGTGGAGAATTGGGTATGGGGTAAATGAAAGCCTTCGCAGAAGAAGGAAAGTGGCAATCAGACTCCACATTGTTGCCATATCCATAGTTGTTGTAAATTCTATTACAACAACTGATTATTAATATCAGAATATTAAGTGGTTAAAAAACTCCTTATTTTGATTCATATCAGTTGATGTTAGTGAGGGGACTGTTAATTTGTCCGAAATGTTCATTTATTCTGTAAATGTTTGTTAGTTTATATGGAAATTTCCATACCTTTTGACAATTTTTACTGATAAATAATAAGAGAATTAAGAAGCAAAAAAGAAAAAAAATAGAAATTCCTACTTACTATATTTTCAATGATTTACTTATACTTACTTCACCATTTTAAACTGTCATTTATAAAGCCTTACCTTGGTGTTAGTGTCAAATTGCTGTTAGTTGCTTTTTTAATTTCTACAAATGGACCTGCCCCAGTAAACAAGACAGGAGATGACTCGTTCCCACTTCTAAAAGGAAAAACTTTGCTTAAAACATATCCTTTTAATTATAATAAAAATACAGAAATTATTGTGCTGTATTATTTATGGTTTAATAAGATAAAGAAATTACTTAGTAAACATATTTTATAGCACATTTGGAAATGATTACTCTTAGGAATAAATGTGCTAAACTGAGCAATCAAAATATGCCAATAATTCTACCATTACGCAAGGAATCAGAAAGAAAAACCTGGCATTTACCACAGTTTGGAACTTACTTTGGACTTGGGCTACAAATTTCCCAAATTGATGGCCAAAATAGTTAGTTATTTGTTGATTGGTCCTCCTATATCAAATTAAGAACTTGCATTTGTGAATCGATCTATCTGATTTAGATATGGAACTATTGTAGCCATTTGCATATGATTAAGAAGTCTGCATAGTAATAAAACTATACATGCATTTATAAATGAACATAAACATAATCTGCAAGCTGGGTTCCAATATAACAATGATAGGGGAGAAAGTTAAAGGGGAGAGAAGGTAAATTGTTATAATTTAGATCTTCAGTTACCACTGCAATTATTCAATGATAATATACAATGTTATAGTACTACAAATGGAGCTTCATGTTTTATTCTTGCATATTGAGGAAATGAAAATATAGACCAAATTCCATACTGAAAGTCAGAATAAATTTAATAGAAAAAATTGATGAGATATCCTGGGAACTAGATAAAGCAACTATGAAAATACTAACGGCTAATAAACCAATATTTGAAAGCGATTAGCTTCCTTCTTTTTCATTTTCTTATTTTTTACAGGGATTTATCTGTGTGTGTGTGTGTGTGTGTGTGTGTGTGTGTGTGTGTTTATTCTTAAAAATATTATAGCTAGCATTATTGTCACTGTTGTTATTTTTAAAAGAGATCTTTATAAATAGTAGAAGGAAGGGATATTTCCAAGTTTTCAAAGCTATTCTGGATTTGGCAGGTAAATTTCAATTATGTGTAATAAATCTTCACTTATTTTATAAAATCTGTATTTCCAGTGAATGGCAGTTATATATTTAATATTAAAGGGCTAACAAAAGAACAACTAAACGCATAATATATCTTATACAACAACAAGAAGAACAACAGCAGCATTCAGCATGTCCATGTGTTGATAAACAGTCAAAATGTCTTCCATATAAACATTTTTTTCCTGACTAAAGTGTAATCAAGTTGACATTGAGCAGACATGCCTTAGTTCTTGAAGAAAGTTTCTGCTGCTGGAAATGCCACTGGGAAAGCCAGGTACATTATACATTATGCAGAACATTAGAGCTTTATACCTGCTCTTTCTTCCAAACCTACAAGCCAGTATTATATCTGTCATATAAAGTATTAGCAGAAGAATTAGCTCTGAAAGAAACTATAATCCAAAACTTTACTTACCCTAGTTTTAACAGATTGCAGACACTGGTTGATAATTCTTCTGTCCACTGATTAGCACAAGCTGTAAACCATTGCGTCTCAATTTTGAATTGGACTAACCCATTGGAGCTGACAGAACCATTGATCAAGCGCACTGTCATAAAAGTAAGGTTTAATATTATAACACAGATTGAGGATTCGTTTTATTCATAGAACACTGCGTATGATCAAGTTCAAATTTAGCAGATGTGAAAAGGTGTGATTTGAACATCTTTCTGTTTTCCCTTTTCAAATCCAAATCAAATTCTGTAATAAAACTCGTGTCAGGGTCAGAAATGCTTCGTGAGTTAACAATTAGATTTTGAAGTGAACATTATTATTATTTTGTAAATGCACCATTTTCCTGGCTCACATTGATGTGCTTAGTCCTGATTGTTCCATAGTTGTTCTTGAATTACTTGGGATCCATATAAACAGTGTATTTACCAATTGAGAACTCATGGGCTTTTGGATGATGAACACTTTATATAGTACATTTAGAAAGACTTAGATCGGGGTGCCAAACTCAAGGCCTGCAGGCCGGATTCACCCTGTGGAGTGCTGAGATTTGGCACATGGTGACGCTCCCAGTGAAAACAGATCTCAGGAGGGCCACTCATGGCACTCCCAGTCTCCGTTTTTGGCCACAACAGCCTCCTGCAGCCCTCTGCCAGTGAAAATGGAGTTCAGGGATGCCTGGTTCCCCCCTAAGTTCCAGAGGACTGCAGAAGATCATTGCAACTGAAAATAGAGCCTGAGAGGCCCATGTGTGGCCCTCTCAGCTCTGTTTTCACTGGCAAAGGGCTGTAGGAGGTTGTTACAGCTGAAAACAGAGCTCACAAGGGCTGCACATGGTCCTCCCAAGATCTGTTTTCACTGGCAGTGGGTTGCAGGTCACAACGAAAAACAGAGCTTCAGTGCCCGTTCTTGCTGGCAGAGCGCTTGGGCCACTAAAGGAGCCTTCAAGATGGCCACACCCACCCTGGCCATGTCCAACTCATCCCCCCAAGGTAAAACACAACCTTGAAGTGACTCTCAATGAAATCGAGTTTGACAACCCTGACTTAGATAATTCATAGGAATAAATCTTTAGCCGTCTAGATTATTCTCAACCTCAGCAACTTTAAGATATATGGTCTTCAACTCCCACAATTCCTCAGTTAGCATGAGTTTGAGAAACATTGCTCTAGATCAGAGCTGTCAAACTCGTGGCCTGTGGGCCGGAGGTATCACACGCTGGAAACGCCCACAAGTGAAGAAAAATCCCAATATGTCACATGACACCGCTGTGATGATGCAAGTTTGACATCCTTGCTCTAAATGTTACTAATCTATAATTTATGGTACCCCTGTAAGTATGGTGATACAGGCAGAAATTGCATTAAGTAACTTGCAGCTCTCCACAAAATCTTCACTGATGATAGGACCAATAAGGAACACTTAGAAAAACTTGCATCATTAGACATATGACCATATGTTTAAATGAGGATTATATCTTTAACCTGGGTCTGAATGTCACAAACACCACTATCCAACTATAAGCCTATTGGATCTGTATTTATTCCTTGTACTGCAATTCGTGTACTTAACCTGCTAAGAAAATTTTACAAAATGTTCCAGCTTTTCAAAGAAGCATATGCTTGGTGTGCTTTGATTAAGGATCTGTTATGAAAAGCAACAATAAAGTTTTCTCCCCCTTCAACAAACACGGACCCAAAATAACAAGTGAAGATAAGACAGCTGACAAGAAATGTCTTAAGTTTTTTGTACTAAGACTTAAGATATCCAATGTGAGGCAAACTGTCTACAAATCTAAGTATCTATGCACACAAACCATTGTCAGTTCTTACAGATGATTAACTGTTACTGCTCTCACTTTTTTTAACCAGCCTCAGCATCATTTTATCATTGGATTTGCATATAAAACATGGCACATAGTCTATTATTTTTAGTTTATGCAAAGCAGAGCTATGCACAGAACATTTAATTTTGTAAATAACTACCTTCCCAGATGGTGCTGTGACAACAGCTGTCATTGTTGTCAAAGTAACCTGCATCTGTATTGTAAAACAGTTGAAATGTGGCTCGTCACAGCTGTCAAAGACTTTTACTGGGCTTACGTTTGGTCCTAAATTTCCTTGAAAAGAAGATTAAGGATGCTTTTTGGATGTGCTGAGCAGAATACGTCTGCACTGGCAGAAGCACCCCTACTCTTATTTGCAAAAAGAGGTCCTACAACAAAATAAATATATTTTGGTTTCAAAGTATTAGACTGAAGTCCTCACTTACTAATACTTTTTATTTTCACTGCATAGAGAAAGAGGGGGGCCCTTGGTGCTGATGATGTTACCTAGTTTGGATAATGAAATGTTTGCAAGAAAACAGCCAAGCTCAGAGAGCACCAAGGACCCCACATTTCAACCTTCAGCTACAAATATCTACTGTATTAGAAAAGGGGAGGCACAGAAACCGATGAAAGAAAACTGTGTACAGATTTTGGTTTTTTTTTTAGTGAGATGGTTGGATAGCCTCTTTTCTAAAAGATTAGGCCCCCTCTCTAAAAGAGATCAGTGACTCCTCAAAAATCTTTCCTGCCTGTTGTATTCCTCGACTTATGACCGGGGATTGCCTGCCTGTCTGCCAGCAACAGCCAAGCCGCGTCTGATTGGCTAACATGCGGCTTGGCTGAAGAGCGGGCTGTTCCTCGCTCCCCATTGGTTTCCCTGCTTGACAGCTCCGTATAAATAGCTGTCAAGCAGAGGAACGTTGCTTCTCTCCTGTATTGCTTGTTACAAGCCTGTTACAATTAAAACCCTTTAATTCACCTCACGGTGTCAGTCTACTTCCTCGCCTATTTAACACTGCCCACTTTAGAATAGCAGCTTTCCAGCATTTGGTTGCTAGAATGTGTGGGTTTTTCTTTCTTTTTTTCTTTTACATTCCTATTCTTTTATTCAAAACTTTACCATTCATTCACATCAAATAACATGTCTTTCTTTTCTTCTTTTACATACAGAACCCAAGGTACGCTTGGGATTTTACTTTACTGTACACACGGCTTTCAAAGGACTCCCTTTGAAAATAGTTACCTTCCCTGAACTGGGATTAGAAATGTTTTTTTTAAAATATATATATAAATATTTACCACAATCTGCTTCATCAGAATCATCTTTACAGTGCTGGAATTGATCACAAACGTGACCCTGAGGTATACATTCTCCACTTCCACACTGATAATAATTCAATCCACATGAAGCTGTTAATGAAGAAGACACAGATACTGTGGCCCATGAAAATCAGCAGTTTTAATGTTTTTTTATAAAACTTTTTTATAACACAGAGTACATTTCTCATATCTCATGTGCAAGATAAAATATTTCACCTATTTTATATATTAATCATGATGCACACTAGCCAAGTAATTTCAAGAGATGAACACAGAGAATAAATATGAACTGCAATTAATATAGAAATCTTTTAGTGGTAGCACACTAAAGGCCAATAATAGTTGGGCCACTGATAACCCCACAGTTAACTATCTTTATTCTTCTTACTTTGTAGTTAATTTGTAGTGAAAAGAAGTACCCAGAAAGATGTTTGAATTCTACCCTGCCCCCATGCTCCTTTGTCTTTGAAAAGCTATTTCCAAGCAATTTTGGAATTAGAAAAACACATTTATGAAGTAAAGATAGA
The DNA here is from genome assembly GCF_964273705.1 of Natrix helvetica. Classification (NCBI taxonomy): domain Eukaryota; kingdom Metazoa; phylum Chordata; class Lepidosauria; order Squamata; family Natricidae; genus Natrix; species Natrix helvetica. Next base: position 48,199,062 of record NC_138550.1, read on the forward strand.
CAGAGTTCTTAGATTGCTCTAAGCCATGATTCATTTAATCATGATCTACTGAAAAACCACAAGTGTCTCAATTGCACAATGCAGTAGGCCAAATTGAAGAACTGTTCCACAGCTGTTGCACAGCATATATCATGGAAGAATTTAGTGGGATCTAAAGCCAAGAAAGAAATTATTAATCAGCTGCTTCCTGGTTGCTAATCATACTACTCCATAAAATAACAGTGGGCTCCATATTTTTTATTGTTTTTATAAGTTTATTTTGTATATAACTTCTTTAAAATTTTGGTATACAGTATTGTTTTCTGCTTTCTCTTTTTAATTTATACAAATATGCTTTGATTAGAGCGGTATACCAATGTAGTAAAACCAACCAATTAATCAGTAAGTAATCAATATTATACTGTAGGTGAAAATTTATCACTGACCTGGATTGCTGGTGTATAACTTATAAAGTAAAACAAGAATGAATCAAAGAGAAGCCACAGGAATTGAACAATATATTTTCTCTCTGTTCTTTGTTCCCTATGCTTTTGTGTGGGGTATATGCAGTGGTGGGATTCAAAAGTTTTTACTACTGGTTCTGAAGGCATGGCTTGGTGGGCATGGCATGGCTTGGTGGGAGTCTCTTGGTGGGTGTGGCTGGGGAAGGACACTGTAAAATCTCCATTCCCTCCCCACTCCAGGGGAAGGTTACTGCAAAATCCCCATTTCCCCCTGATCAGCTGGGACTCAGGAGGCAGAGAATAGATGGGGGCAGGGCCAGTCAGAGGTGGCATTTACCGGTTCTCCGAACTACTCAAAATTTCTGCTTTTGGTTCTCCAGAACTGGTCAGAACCTGCTGAATACCACCTCTGGGTATATGGGAAACTCACCTGGCATGCCAAGATGGTATCCTGTAGTAAAATTGGCTACAAATCCTTTTCTGGTTATAGATTTGTCCGAAATGAAGAGCACAGTCATTTGGTGAGTTGTAGAGAATACATCTGGCACTGGGGATTTTCCAGTATATACAGCTTCATAGCAAGGAAAAGTATATCATTACCCCAAAGACTAATATGCATGTCATAATGAACACATATAGGACAGAAAAATGTCTACTACTTTTTTCATCCATATTTAGATGGATGATCTGCAAAGCTTAATCTAAGAAAAACAAATAAATAAATCGATACTGATTAAATGCTAAACTTTAAATGTTCTTTATTCATAGATGATATTGAATATAATGTAACTTAAAATATGCACTTGCTTTGTAGTTTGAGATGGATAATTTATCTGGACTGGATCCAGGCTGTATAATATCTCAGAAAGATTGATTTTCTATTAACGTTCTCTCTGAGAACTTATCACAACTTCCAGGAATCTTTGCCATATAATATGGCAAATGACACAATGATGCAACAATAGAAAGAAAATATTCACACCAGAATCTTCTTAATTTCCCCAATACTGCAATTTTGTTAACTTAAATTAAATTATATCAATCAACATAAAAGTTTAATTATATGTAAGAAAATATATTAAATTTTATCTGCAATACTATTGTTATTGAACATTTTTATGAATGAAAATGATATTGTCACATTCAAGTCATGGAATTTACAAATTTCTGGAATTGTTAAAACACTGTATACTATATTATTTTTCACTGTTTTATTTTTTAAACGTATAGCATAATTAGAGAAGTTTTCTGATTCAATATAATTTTTCACTCATTTTGATATATTTTATATACTTGCCTAAAAATAAAGATTCAGCTCCTATACCATCTCTGACTTCTAGAACATCATTAATAGTTTCTAAATTAAAATACTGAAAATGAAGTTGAATATTTTTTCCTTTCTCTGCATTCAAATACCATACACCTAGAATTATAAAATATAAGAAGGAAACAAAACCAAAAATACTGATTTGTCAATAGTTTCCATAAAGAAGCAGGTTGCATAGTTAGCAGTCATCATCATCATTTTTATTAAGATTTAATATGTTTAAACACTTCCAATACAACTCCAAAGTATAATGGCATTACAACAGTTTAATACTTCTGTTAACAATCCTCAATATGACATAGCCTTATGAATAAGACACAGCATTTAAATTTAAAAAGGCAATTTCAGGAAAAGAATCAGAATTATTTAACCATTGATGGGTGGTTGGGCAGTGAGTTAGTTGAGATTATTCTTAGCATTTGCACCTTAAAAACATATCCCGGGATTCCAAGTCACCTGAGGCATAATGACCACAATTAGCCAAAGATGTTGTTATTATCACTATTATTATGTTACTACTATTATTATTTCTCTCTAATGTTGTATTTATTCAAATCAGACTTCTTTAATGCATTCTGCAAATTTTAAATTAATTTTTATTAATATATTATTAATATATTCTACAAGTTTTGAGCAAATTCAGGGGAGGTTGATTTGAAATGATTTTCTCGTTTTTTTAAAAAATAATTATTTTTACTGTTAGGTGTGTAAGGTGATAATTGATTTCTTTAAAAACAAACCAACCAAATATTCTATTACAGAGAAGTATAAATGAGTATATAACAAGTATAGACAAATTTGGATCACACTAAAGACTTAATTACTCTTTTCCAATCTACCTTTCCTATATGTTTCCTCTCAGATATTCAGCGTCCTTCCCCACTCGCTGCCCTGAGTCCTTTGGGAGAAGGGTGGCATATAAATCCAATAAAACAAAACAAACAAACAAACAAGTTTTTACCTCTGCTACTGTGGAAACAAAATATGGGATGAAATATGTGAGAATGAGAAATGGAAAGGAATGAGAGGCTGTGTAGTACTTAACGTTTGAAGGGAAAAGGATGCAGAATGATGTAATTTTGGTCAGCAGTCAGATAATCAAGGGACCAATACTGGAGACAGGTGATGCATGAGAGTGGGCAGGTTGTTTTTCTGCCCACGACTTTGGAATAGTTGTAGCTGTGTACCTGGCCCGCTCTGTACCAGAAACAGTACATGAAGTGAACAGACTTTTTAAAAAGACAGGAAGACTTACATAGACTTTTTTTTTCTGACAGAAAATATTTTTCTTTTTCTTTTCATTTTTCAAATACTTTTATTGTATTGTATAATACTAATGAACAAATTTTAAAAAGAAGAAACATTGTGAAGTAAGCATATATGCTGGAGTAGAATATACAAAGTCTGATGAACCAAAATTCTAGTAGCAGTAAAGCTTTATAGGAGGGGTGTCCAATAGAGATTGACCAGTGCTTATTGATAGGTAGTGTTTGCATGTTAGAATGAAGTAAACAGGAGTGGGATTCCAGTGGTTTTCATGGTAAGGGTGGGGTTGTTGCTGCTACTGAGATTAGGTCAGAGGAGGCTATGGAATCTAACAAAGCTGTGGGCTTTTAATTGCCAAGCGAATGAGTAATTGGGTAGACTGCCTTAAAAGGGGGATATCTACAGTTTTGTAAGATTCTCTCCTCTGGTCCAATTGTCTCTTTATGGAGCTAGATCATTGAATCATTTTGTTTTTTAATGCCAGATTTGTGGATAAAAAGAGCACATCCATTTACCATTTGTTGGTGAATATGATGATCTGCCTGTATCATTGGATCCTAGTTAGATGAGAATGGGATCTAGCTTTGTCCAAAGTCTGCTTTTTAAGGCTCTAGCTGCTACAACAGGTACAACACCAGATCAGAAAATGAGACATAATGAGATTTTTCTTACATTTTTACAATAGCATGTGTTCTATAATCTCTATTTTTTAAAAAAAAAATTATTAAAAATTTAATGAAGCTGAAGTCAAAAGCTTCTAATGAACCTGAGTATGATCTTCATTAATTCTATTTACACATTTATTTATACGGTATGTTTCATATTTTTAAACAAACTTGTCTAAAGTTTTGAAGACATGTAACTTACTAGACATAATTTACAAGACACAACTTACAAGATGCTTTATTAGGGTAGTTGTTTGGGTAGTTCATTGAAGTAAATGTAGTGTTTGGTTCCCACAAATCATATGGACCTCCACAATCAGCTAGAAGATACAAAGTAGATCAGAGATGGCAAACCATTGATTTTTGGGTAGTCAGAGATCTGCATAGGTCAGTTGCTTACTGTTATGTTTGAGGAGGTAGTGAATCACCAGATCAGCTTGTTGCTGTAAAATATTCTGCACATGTAGTTTATATTTAAAATGATCTATACTATTACATTACTTTGTAGTTGTATGAAAATTCTTTTATGTGACCAATGTATAAAAGTCCCCTTTGTGAGCATGCATGTCCTTATAGTATCCTTCTTAGTTTTATATAACTTTATTGTGACAGATAAATGATTCTTTCCCCAAAGGAAGCAGAATACATAGGTTTGGTTTGGTGTGTATGTGTGTATGTTTGCATTTTTAAGTAGCTTTTATTACTACTGTGCTATTGATGATTATGCTGTGTTTTGGAATGCTTTTGGTATTGATATCATTTGATGTTTTATGTCGAAAACAAAACTGATCTGTACACTGTTGGTGGATGTATGAGAATGCAGAAACAAAGCATTAACTGGTAGACCAGTTATCATTGTATTCTTTGTATGGCTATAAAAAAAAGCTTTGTTGTAGATCTTCAATTGTTTTGTTTCCTTATGGTTCCTTATAGTTAAACTTTTCCACAACATTGGTAATATAGGTACCTTGCTGATATAGCTGGATACTAGAATTCTAGTTTCATTTATTGTATTTCACATGTCAATTATAACTGTAGCATAGTTTCAAATAAAATATTGTAAGGTGTAAAATTAGACTTTCTGATTGCAGCTCCTTGCTTTTGAAGCTTGTATTTGCTCTTTGAAGGTACTATGATATGTTTTGATATGCAGCTGTTAGAGCAGGTAACCCTTCAACGTAGTAGATATTTTGTAATTAATTAAACATTTTGCTAAGGCATTTTGTAATCAATGCATACAACGTGATTTATGAATTTGAAAAACTCTCGATTGGTCCCAGAAAGATTGGAGATCCAAATTAAAGAAATGAACAGTATTACAGAAAGCATGATAACTGTTGACTGTTGATGGAAAAACAACATAAATTAAAATTGGGTTTTTTTTAAACTAGGAAAAGATCTACAGCGTCTAATTGTACAATTTCTACTATGTATGTATAATACTAAAAGGTTATTATTAGCATTTCAGAATCATAGTAACATGGAAGCATCAAATTACATCCTTTTAAAATATACAAGCAGAAACTGGGTATCAGCAAAAGAAAGCTAGTTATCTTAAGAGGGTTAGAATATTTCTTGGGAAAAAAATAAACCAGGGTCACAACAGTAATGAGCCAAGCAAAATTACTAGACTTTCTGCTATCTATATACCAAATAGAATAGCTTATCATTATCTTAAAAACAAACTATCTTTTAAGATAATTTTAAAGTATAATTTTACATTAAACAGCTCACTGAGCATGGCATCTTTTTACTCTTGCTCTAACAAAATATATTAGCAGCAATTGAGATACAGATGGGCTGAAAGAAGTACTTACAGGATCTGCCATTATGCTTATAATGCTGCCATTAAATCTAATGATAATTTGACGAGTCTGGGTGGAAAAGATTTTCTGTAATAATAATGCTTCATGCAGCCTGTTACACTCTTTTATTAGGCAATGTTGTCTCAGCTGCAGAACATCATATAATGAAGAAAGATTGAGAGTTGCTTATTCATTTCTACAATAAAGCCTCCTGTAGAGCATTCAGCTTTAAAAACTGATGTGACAAGCCAGAAGTGGGTGGGAGAACTTCAAGTTTTAGTAATTTCAGAGAAGGTGTTGTTTCTGTAGGTCTCAAAGTAATTTGCTGATAGGTGAATGTGTATGTTATTAAAATTTCAATTTTCTTTAAAAAACTGATTAAAAACAAAGGTGACAAAGATAAAATCAATATTCTTTCTTTGTCACTCTTGTTCAGTATTTTGTATTACAGATAACAAACATGGTGTATCAAAGAATCAGCAGTTATAAGCTATATTGACTACATTGCAAAAGTCTTTATTTTTGACTTTAGTTTGTCATCCTATACAAAGAACAGAACATGAATAATCATGCTTTTTTGTTTGTTCTTCTATAATACTATTATTTTTAACCTTCAAAAAATAGCAACATAAATCGTTACTAATGTATATTTGAGATCCAGTTTGGTCTACTGAGTGAGGCATAAGGCTACAAACCAGGAACTCTGATTTCTAGTTCTTCCTAAGGCACAAACCAACTGGGTTACCTTGGGCCAGTAACTCTTTTTCAGCTCCAAGAATCAGAAAATGGCAAACAACTTCTGAAAACTCTTGCCAAGAAACTGCAGAAACTTGTCCAGGGAGGCACTAGAAATAAACACCGACTAGAAGGTGTACAGACAGAGAAATGCTATATTTATATATAAGAACGCAATAGCCACTGAACTATACAATACAATACAATACAATACAATAGTAGAGTTGGAAGGGACTTTGGAGGTCTTCTAGTCCAGCCCCCTGCTTAGGCAGGAAACCCTATACCGTTTCAGACAGATGGCTATCCAATATCTTCTTAAAGACTTCCAGTGTTGGGGCATTCACAACTTCTGGAGGCAAGCTGTTCCACTGATTAATTGTTCTAACTGTCAGGAAATTTCTCTTCAGTTCTAAGTTGCTTCTCCCCTTGATTAGTTTCCACCCATTGCTTCTTGTTCAGGTGCCTTGGAGAATAGTTTGACTCCCTCTTCTTTGTGGCAACCCCTGAGATATTGGAACACTGTTATCATCTGTCCCCTAGTCCTTCTTTCTCTTAAGCTAAACATACCCAGTTCCTGCAACCGTTCTTCATATGTTTTAGTCTCCAGTCCCCTAATCATCTTTGTTGCTCTTCTCTGCACTCTTTCTAGAGTCTGCACATCTTTTTTACATCGTGGCGACCAGAACTGAATGCAGTATTCCAAGTGTGGCATTACCAAGGCATTATAAAGTGGTATTAACACTTCACATGATCTTGATTCTATCCCTCTGTTGATGCAGCCTAGAACTGTGTTGGCTTTTTTGGCAGCTGATGCACACTGCTGGCTCATATTTAAATGGTTATCCACTAGGACTCCTTGGATATTGTGTAGTTTGGGAATTGTCACACTGAAAAAATAGAGACTGACATGCTGCAAGGCAAAGCTGCATGTTCTAGCATCAGATTTTTGTACAAAAGGGAGGGCACAAAGAAAGATAGTTCTGAGAAATCAGGTTTTTTTTCTAGAAACTGTAGATGAGACTGAATGCATGCATCTTAGCCACAATGACCATACAACTTATGTTATAAAAGCCAGCCCCTTAAATTTATTTAACTATTTTTTTGGTTTTGCTTCTGCAAAGCAGTTATAAACATTTTTGTTAAAAAAAAGCTTATTAACTTCCTTCAGATTTGACCTTTCTCAGATTCATCTTTTATTTTTTCCAAATATTACTATCATCACAGCAGCCATTTTGTGAATACACATTTCCTAATGAAGCTATTTTGTACATTTGATGTGATTGTTAGTAGTAGTCTTTTTCTCTTCTCTGTCTCTCTGTCTCTCTGTCTGTCTGTCTGTCTGTCTCTGTGTCTCTGTCTCTTTCTTTCTTTCTTTCTTTCTTTCTTTCTTTCTTTCTTTCTTTCTTTCTCTCTCTCTCTTTCTCCATCTCCATTTCCATCCATCCATCCATCCATCCATCCATCCATCCATCCATCCATCCATCCATCTATCCTACAATATCCAGATATCGAGCCAGTTTTTATGGATAAGGGAGGCTTAGAATCTCCTGGTTTCTAGGCCAGAATTATAACAACTGTTGAACTTAAAAGGAATAAATTATGAAAATATATTCCATGAACTGAATATTTCCATTTTATATAGTATTAATCTGTACTAAAAGTCAATAAAACTAAAAAGTGAAAAAGTACATAGTTTTGATGAATATTAATATTAATGTGTGGAAAAATATGGCAATTTTTTCAGATGCCTATATTACAAGATTAATACAAGTTAATTAAGTTTTTGGTAAGCAAGTATTGGCAGTTAGTAGATTACCATCAATATCTATTCGGATAGTCTAGATTGAATTCAGATTGTTTTTATTGAGACAGACTTAATATCATCACTTTATAAAATATGAGAAGTTAGTTATTCAATTTAATGATACACCAGATTTCCAATATTTTAATATAGGAAAATGTTATCTGCAGAAAGAAGATAATAAATCTAGATATAGTCAATCTTTGCAGCAATATAAATTAGGATTAGCAAAGAATACAAAGAAGTTGATCTGCTTCTGAACTTCATTAGAAGCTTCATGACCATACACGCCTGAACTTTTGTCCTTTTGTGCTTTCTAACCTTACTCCTATTCACCAATTTACTGTGCATTTATTAGATAAGTTTAATATCCTCTCCTAAAATTGATAGGATTAGCTCTATGCATCATCAATTATGTGTCTTTCAACATTAAGTAATGCAGTAGTCAAATTTGGAAATGAATGAATTTAATTAAGGCTCCTTAGTTCTTTGCTTAAATCATCTGCTGTGTGTCATAATATTTACATCAGTGAGTTACATCTACAAAATAAAGCAATAGATGGATTTTCATCAGCACGTGATGTTAGTTGGGTACCTGAATATTAACTGCGCCAGTGGATTCAAGGTTTATTTAACATTTTATGAATTTGGGATGCGGGTTGTTGTGTTGTGAATTGTTTTCTGGATGACTTAATTATTGTAAGCAGTTTAGATGGAAGAATACTATTCATGGCCTGGGACGTAAAAATAACATAAAATACAACTGGAAGAATTACTATTTAAAAAAAAAGAAATCTAGCTACTGCCACATATTGATGAAAATATGTGATGAAAAAATAGTTCTGACCAACAAACTACTATTGACGGCATAATATTTTGCATATCACCCTGAATGTAAAAAGGTAGAATAAAGCAATAAATTCAAAATGTGAAATGAAGCTAAGAATTAAAACCGGGGCAAAAATATTATTCAAAATTTAGAGTCAAAAATACTTTTATATAAATGACAATTGGTAATATACAGTATAGATAGTCATCGACTGATGGCCAAAATTGGAATTGGAGCTTTCATTGCTAAGCAATGCAGTAACTGAGTAAGTAGTGCCTGATTTTACAATGTTTTTTTGCCACAGCCATAAATTAAAATCACCATTAAATTACTATTATCATGATTGTTAGCCAATTAACACAAACATTAAGCAAATCTCAGCTCATCATTGATTTTGCTTTGAGAAAGCCCCCTGGGAAGGTCATAAATGGAGATCAGCAACTCTGGGCCACTGCAACCATTGTAAATATATGCCAGTTGCCAAGTGCCCAAATTTTGATCATGTGACCATGGGAATGCTGCTACAGTTAAATGCAAGCTTCATTGTAAACTTCAAAAGGATGGTAACGAAAGCCAAGGACTATTTGTAATGCTAATTAGACTCATGTTTTCTTACTGCTTAATAAATGAATCACTTCCTTGTCACAAATATGAAAAACTCAAACAGAACAGGACAACATAGGAATATATGAAGAACAAATACTAAATATTTTATCACTTTTCTTCTTTATTGGAGGTCTGCTTTGCAGTAAGTGATGAGGGTAAATTCACCAATAGAATAGAATAGAATAGAATAGAATAGAATAGAATAGAATAGAATAGAATAGGAATAGAATAGAATATAATATTGGCCAAGTGTAATTGGACACGCAAGGAGTTTGGTGCATATGCTCTCAGTGTACATACAAAATACATCCCTCAAGAATCATAAGATACAACACTTAGTGATAGTCATAGGATGGTAAATAAGCAATCAAATCACACTAACAAATATAAATCATAAAGATACAAATATAAATCATAAACAAATATACAAAACAAATGTAAATTATAAAGATACAAGCAACAAGGTTATAGTGGGAGGAGATAGGTAATAGGAAGGATTAGAAGAAGAATAGTAATGCAGTCTTAGTAAATAGTTTGATAGAAATCTTAATACTGACTTCAATATAACTATATATTATAATATATTATAATTCAGAAATAATAATGACTTACTTGGTAGCAGAGATGTTGTAGGAACTTTAGTGGGTTCTGGATAAACGCTTTCAGCACAGACTCCATTTAAAAGCCGTATATCATCAATGGCAATATCACTCCAACCTGGTCTTTTAAAGGCTTCAAAAGCAACCTAGAAACAAATGTTATATAGTGAGAAAACAATAATAGATATTTTTATTATGGCCACTGACATTCAAAATCAAAATGAAGTAAAAACAAAACAAGATAAAATATTATAATTAATGGTGGGTTCATCAATGTATAAAAAAAAGCTTGCCCAATTTTACAGGCAGTGTAACAAAATTTAGCCACATTCAAAGAGATTGAATCATACTGATGTGATAACAACCATACAGGTGTTTCACAGATGTTTTACCAGGTAAAGAATTATAAGGCGAGCCCTTGACTCCTTAAATTGGGAAAAGTATAGTAGTACATGAACTGCAGTCTCAACAGCATCTTGTTGAGCTTAGGGCTACAATAGGGATCTTTTAATATTGGTCCATCAAAACTGCTGTGGGGATTGTAGTGAAGCTTGATAAGTTAGTGCTATTTGGAATTTGGAAACAATTAAGTAGTATAAATATTGGCTAAAAGAGGGCTTGTTACTGAGAAAAGCATTTGCTTATTCTATTTTTCAATTTAGTGATAAATCCAGATACATTATTAGGAAGAAAATTGAGGGAAGAAATGTGTTTCTTAATCAAATTTGTATTACTGCCCATTTTATGATAAATTCATCCAGTATCTTAGTTATACATCTTTTTATTTTCTGAAGCATTTAAAAACATGTTTATAATTTATAGAAGCGATTGTTTTATTAATATTACTAATATTAGCACTTTTAAGTAGCTTTCTATTGATGATTATGCTGTTATGGAATGCTTTTGCTATTGATATAATTTGATGTTTCATGTCAAAAAAGAAATGAACTGATCTGTACACTGTTGGTGGATGTATGAGAATGCAGAAATAAAGCATTAATATCTATTGCCCATTGACTGATCCTGCATATTTTTATTCAGTTGCTATTTCAATAATCAATTCAATCATGCTATGAAGTAGATTGATTCAATTCCTTTTCAACAATGGTTATTTTGTATAACTTATTTTCTAGGGAAAAAATCCATTTAAAAATGACACATGGAAATATTTTGCTTTTACCCATTTTTGGTGTTTTGAGTTAATTTCCTAACTACTAAGGTCTGAAATATTAAACCTATAAAAATACATAAGAAAAAATAATTCTTTATATTTCTAACACCTTTCTTATAAATAATAACTAATAAGAAACTTAGTTCAGCCTGATAGTTTTTTTAATCCAACATCTTGCATGATTAATAATGTGGGAATAGAAGGTGTATTGAATATGTACACCCTACATTATCTGTAGATATCTGATATGTGAATATCTCCTATGTTGTTTCATTATCTGTAGGTTTGCCCGGGAACATAGATTTTGATTATTTGCTGAACAGGTTTTTTTCACTGCTGTAAACATTTTGCGCTCTTACGATAATTTACACAATCTACTGAATATTCTGCATTAGGTTTTGGGACTCTTGCCAGTCATATATACTCATGCTGGATGAGTTATGTAAAAAAGATTGAGACATTTAAGAAGTAAATTAGACAGCTAATTATGCTATATTTTTGCAGCTATTAGAACAATGTTGGGATTCTGTTTATTTAGAATCTACATATTAAATGACAATGAAAAACATGTATTAAATTGGAATTAAGGATTATAAAGAGAATGGACTATTAATATTGGATTATTATTTTATATATTGAAATGATTTACAGTTTCATTAACCTATAGTAACTTTGTAAAATATGAATGCATATAAGTAAAATTGATGGTGTATATCAAGGGTGTCAAACTCAATTTCATTGTGGGATGCATCAGGGTGGTGTTTGACCTCAGGGGCTGGGGTGGGCAGAGTGGATATGGCCAGCTTGACGTCACTTGTATTAGGGGCACCTATGGTGGCCCGAGTGCTCTGCTAGCGGGCTCCTGAGCGCCATTTTCAGCCACAATGGCCTCCTGCAGCCCTCTGTTTTTGCTGGCTGAAAGTTGCAGGAGGCTGTCGCAGGTGAAAACTGTGCCTGGGAGCTTCCAAGCTCCATTTTTGCTGGCAGAGGCATCATCGGCCTGTCCTTTGCTATTTCCAGGGTGGCCCCATGGGCCAGATCTAAGCACCCCATTTGTAATGTTCTGATAATATACACCAGGGATGTCAAACTCAAGGCCCAGGGACCAGATCTGACCCATGGGTCAGATCTGGTTCCTGGGCCTTGAGTTTGACACCCCTGATGTATATTATCAGAACATTACCAATTCATTTTTATTAATGATTAAGGTAACAATTTAAATCATGGGATATGTTCCACTGAATTCAAGAAAGCTTCTGTTTGAGTTAAGATGTTTTAGATTATATTTCTAAATGAAATAATTGCTATCTTACAATTTATGAAATAAACATTCAGATATAGGCAATGTTTTCTTCCCTTTCTCATTTTATTTTAATTAAAACAAATGTGTTTGGCATATTGTGAAACCGAATATCAGCCTTTGTTGATATTTTAATTCTTTTTTTCTTTTATAAATAGACTTCTCAGCATTCATAGAAAATAAAACTGTTAGGTGATCAAAATTTCCTGATCTATATGAAAAATTGAAAAAAATCAAAGAAAGAATAGGCAGAAAGTTTGAGTATGTGCCATCTTATCAACTTGCCAAAATGCAACTGGTTCTTTGTACTCTGACTCCTATTATGTTGAAATATTTTGACATGGTTATAAAATTCTAATTATCTCTATCGGTCCAGAACATTTGCCTTTCTGATACTAATGCGAATAGCCATAAGTTACTAATTTTAGAATTGCTTTGTAAGGAATTCTACTTCCCCTAAACACATCTAATAAAAATTCAGGTTCAGATATTGTTTGGAACTCTTTTTTTCTTGCTGAGAGCACTGTTACCAGAAATGTTGGGAAGATGAGATATGAGTTTTGAAAACATTTGGGTTAACTCAGTGCTTCTCAAATAGTGGGGCGGGCCCCCCAGGGGGGGCGTGAGGCTCCGTAAAGGGGGGCTCAGCTCAAATTATTTTATATATTTTTGTTTTGCAGGTTAAAGTTTTTTTTAATATTGTGTTCCTTTAAATCCTGTGCTCCTTTAAATCTTTTCTGCTACAGTTAATAAAGCTATTCTTTGTTGTAAATTGATCCACATTTCTTTCTTTTTTTATTCTCTTAATAAGGATACAGTGTTATGCAGAGGTATACTTATAACAATTTTATAGACAAATGATACTATTTACAGTCGCGCGGGGGGCGCGAAATGTTTTCTTCTTCCTAGGGGGGGCATGACAGAAAATAATTGAGAAGCACTGGGTTAACTCAATTGTTCAGTACACAGAAGATGAAGAAAAAAATTCTCCTGTAGAGGATTCTAATGATTTATTAGTCACATTTGAGCAATAATTTATAAACCACACATTCATTTTAGAAGCCAAGTTTGACAAGGCAAGTATATAATCAAGTGCTAGAAGTATTAGTTGGAGATATAGAATCCCTCTTTGACACTAAAAAGCTGGGAGGCAGAGGAAATTATAGAATGCACATCAAATTAATTTCAATTGTACGTTTATTTCATTATTCTAGCTAATTACTCCAACCAAATCTCAATTAGTGTCATAACTGTGAAAGTCAGAAAAAAATTCCAACAATAATTTTAGTTGCCCAAAATACAGCACAATATATATGCATACTGTCTGATATTGTTATTTCAGTGCTATAATTGTGAATGTGTATTTGTTTATGAATGCTGAAAGAAGAAGAGAAATGATAACAAAATGAAGACAATCATAAGTATAAGCTGAACATAAATATATTAACATACTTTAAATTTAGATGTTTCATTTAATGTTATTTGTCCATAATTCCAATTTTTTCCATAATTTCCTTCTTTGTGGAAGATGATCTTTGGACTGTTATCATCATATATAATTTTAATATTTAGACGGTACACATGAACACCATACATGTGATACCTAAATGAAAAACAAATTTCATAAATTATATAATATCTTATTAAAGTTAAATCCACCCAGTGTCTAACAGTCTAATTTCAGAAGAACATGCTCTATCAGTAGTAGATGGAATTGGGGAAGAAATAACTTTTATGAGTGAATTCACATAGGCAGACATGAATTTTGTTCTAAATTGCACCACAGTCTGGGCAAATGGTAGAACACTTAATGTCCTTATTATATCTAGGTCTATCCTGCTTTCCCTGACCAAACTAGAATCTTCCTTAGTTGGTTAATTGGTCAGAGAGACTTCTTATTTCAGCTTCAGATGTCAGAAGTGTCTAATAGGGTTCTGTAAACTCTATCTTTAAACAAACAAACTTTTGTTTACCTTGTCCCACAAACATTTAAGATCCTTTCATAATGTAGAACTACACGGGTCTATATTCACATCATATAAAAATGTTTGCATAATAAATTTAGAGATTAGTTTTCAAAGACATCATTTTCTACAAATAAACAAGTTGCACATCTTGTTTTCTAAAAGTTACCAAGCTGCAGATAGGATGTGCTTGTTCAGCATTCCATCCATTTATTTAGGCAAGATTACTTCTTCCCCTTCCACAGAATCTTTCTATGGGCTTTGGGTATCCTCAGTACTCATTGTAAAAACATTTTCTTCATCCCCAAGTTTTTAAAGAAGGACTACTTTTACAAATCATAATAATTTCTTATTATATAAACAAAATATTTACTATACCAGAAACTTAGGCAGTATGCATCTGAAATAGGTTCTAAGGGTAAGCTAGATATTTGAGTTCTCATTAGTTCGCTTAGACGGGTTGTTTGTGTTAAAATATAGTAGCCTGGAAAAAAAATCAAAGTAAAAATATGTAAGTATATATGCACTTAATGAGTGATATCATATGGACTTCTGATTCTTGATGAGTTAAGAAAGCATCCTGCTAATTTAGACATGAACTCAGTGATGGTAATGCTACTGATGATTTTATTTTTATCCCACCTCTTTCATATTCGGTCATCTTATTTTTTAAGCATACTGGTAACAGAAAGGAAAGCAATTAAACAAAGAGAGAAAGAAAGAGAGAAAGTATATGCACTTATAAATACACACGTAACTTAAATAATATCTTTATGAAGTTCATGTTTGCCAGGATTTCTAGAAAAGTGACTATAGATAAATGCCAATTTTAATCAGCCTTTGCCAACAGGACTAATGGTGAGAGACTTTATTTTTATTTTTTATTACTGTCAATTCAGTATTGCTCTACTTTGAAATGGTTACAAGCCTAAATATGTGTTTATGTATTTAACCAAATTTGTATCCTGAATCCTAGTTCATGATCCTATGCAACAAAAATGTGTATAGAAAAATGTGTTCCAATAGAAATAAAGCAAGGAAAAAAAATAGTAATGGAATTGAAATGCTGTATGGTCAAACCATCAGAGGCCATCAGGATGTAGCCTACAAGATTCTGGATATTTTCCAGCTGGAAAACATCAAGTATCATTAAATTAAAACTATGATTAATAAAAAATACCCATGCAGCAAAAGATGAATGGCTATACAAATTAAATCAAGTGAAATAAATAGCTATTGTATTAATTAAATAATTAGTGAATTTCTATACTGAATTTCTGTACTGAAATTTCTGTGAAAGTCATGCATTTTTCTATTTCAGTCCATAGGTTCACCTGCCTAGCATACTATAGAAAATAAATTCTTTAGATAAATATGTATTTAAAGTATTTTGCGGCCCTGTGTTTTTCAACATATTATCATCACTTCATAATTGTATTAGAGTAATTAGGCAAGCAAGAGCTACTTGGAGCCATTTTTATAGTTCAAAGCCCTGAGTTTAGTTAATCCTCCAAATGTGTGTACTGCTTCTTATGTTCAGTTTAAGAAAAGAAAGAATATAAAATATTTCTATTCTTTCCACAATACATTAAAAATGGTAACCAACAACCATCATTGCTTTTGCACACAGTATTTCTTACCTGATAAATTGCCAAAAGTATGATCAAAATCTGGACCAGATATAGAAGGAACGATAGGGCCACTAACTCTCTCCCATTCATTGTGGTCAATTATATGTTGAATCCAGTAACAAAATCCATCTTCAAATGAACAGTTGATTTTTTCATTGTCTTCAAGCAAGGTTGGAGTAAAAATAATAAAGTAAACAACACTGAAATTCTATAATGTACATCTTAATTATACCCAGAATCAAGGCATTATAGTATCATAAAAAGAAAAAAAATATCCTGATTATTATCATTTTGATACTGTTCACAAAATATTTTACTTCCAGTGTAAAAGGTCCCAATTTGAAATTAGTTTAAATGAGATTTTGAAAAAAAAAAGAAGCACAATTACTTGGCTATACGATGGAACATATATATGTGTGGTGAATTGTTAGGTTTCCATGGCATTTAATGTAACAACTGGTATAGACAGAGTGACAGCATTTAGAACTATTTTTACAGTGAGTTGGACATCCTTCTTAAACAATGGCTGTTCCACATGACACTAGCCATGCACTCTGCCCTTATAAGCTGTGCACAGTGATATTTGCTTGTCTTATTTATCTGCTTTTCTCACAGCCAACTGCTGGGAAAAGACTTGACAGGCAAGGAAAAGGCAGAGAGCTTAAGTTATGAAGTATAGCAGGCATCACATAAACTGTATGTATCTACAGTTGACTCTCCTCTCAGGAAGCCAAGATGATGCATTTTTATTCTTAAAGTAGCAACACTGTGAGTCTGAGGCACATTAATAACTGGCCTAGCTGCTCAATATATTACCTGATTGAAGGAAACATGATCCAGGATTTCAGTCTACCATATTGGTTTTCATGTGATATTACCACCAATGAACTGAAGCATTTGAATAAGACGAAAATTACAGAAAGCAGATAGCAATAAGACATTGATGGTAGAGGTCTCAATGAATAATTGGATGGGATTAAAAAGGATCTGTTCCTTTGTAATTTTTAAATTATATAGTTGATCAGCTGTTGCACATCGAGGAAGCTGTATGCTATAATTATATTTTTCAAACAGTAGTCATAGCTCTACTTTGCTGTAGTACTTAAATATAAATTACAGGTATACTTACTAGTTAGTTCACTTGTATTAAATGCAGTGTAGGTTGCATTAAAACCATTAAGGTTTCCATAAAAATTTGTGATAAATTCCACAGTGGCTTTATCAGAAAAAATATAAACTGTACCAGGATTAGAACCTGAGATTTGAGCTAAGAACAAAAAACATAATGGAGAAAAAAAAATCAGAATGGAATAATATACCTATTCAAGTAAAAGTGAATCAATTGATTTTGTTCTGTGGAAAGTTGATACAAAACTATATTTCTTCCAGTATGTAAACATCCTTTCATTAATGTTCATGCTTTTTAGTAACAATAAATCAAGTATACCTAAACTTTCAATAGGATTCTAGTCACAACAGTCAATTGCAATTAGTTTAATGAACTTAAAAGTAAGCAGATCATTATATAAATATAGGTAAACTCTGTCATCTTCACACAAAAGGACTTATTATGTCTCCTGGGGATTTATTGTGTCCCCTGCTTTTCCATAGCTATCGTTTCATGCAAAGAAAATGTTTCAGAAAGGCATGGATTTTGTCTATGAAGGTGTAGGTGGTGTGATGGACTACAGTGAAGTATCATCTTCTCAGGACAGAGGGAGCATATTCCAAGAAGGGGGCAACACAGTGTGGTGCTGGATTGGAGTCAGAGAAAAAGATTTAGGATGGTCACTCCCTAGAATTTCTCTAGGTGTATCTGTTAGATAAGAATGATATAGGTTTCATCTGGCAAGATTTTGTCTGAAGAGTGTGAGCAAATAAACAATTGAAATTTGGTTGGCTTATTCTATATCATTCTGTGCTGGGACTGACAGTGTAGTAATTATTATTTTTCTAAAAACTCTTGAAATATGTAAACAAAAAAGAAAACATTAAATCCCCCCCCCCCCAAAAAAAAACCTTAGGCTTCAATACTTACGCTTGTCATGTAGGGCAATAACAACTGAATGTGTTTTGTCCTACACTCAGCTGAATGAGTAAGTACATAAAAAGCTCAGAATAGTATAAACACATTGCAAAGCCTGAATTTACATCTGATTAATAATTATATACCATCAAGTCAGTGTCATCTTTTAGCAGCCACGGAGATCTTCTTGAGGATGATCTGTCCAAACCTGGTGCTGCACATCTTCCAATGGTGCACTTTTCTAATTAGTCCAGTGATCTTGATAATCCTACTGCATTTTCTTCCATGTTTTCCAGCATTATAAATTTTTCAGGCAAACTAGATTTTCATATAATGTGCCCATAATATAGTAACTTAAGCCTAACCATTTACACTTTGAATAAGAACTCTGGATTGATCTTCCAATATTTGTTTTCTTGACTATTCATTATATTTTCAAATCTGTCCAACACCAAATACTCTTTCTATCCTCTTTCTTCTTCAAAGTCCTTAGAATACCTATTTCTATTCAAATCACAGGGTTCATTTATTTTTAACATTTAATTAAAAAGGCATCTTACCTCTTAATATCTTTGTTGGACCTATACCTTCATAAATACTTAGAACATCGTTAAACTCTTCTGTCTCAAAAGCAGTGAAGTTAATTTTGATAGATAGGTGCTTCTCCATACTAAAAGAAAAACATCATGAAAGATGCCATATTAATGACTAGGAAATAATAGCTGTATTGTAGACTTGTGATAATGTGATGTGAAATTTTTGTTACTACGGGATGTTTTTAGTTATGTACTTGCAACAGAAAGTAGGGTAAAAAATCACTTTCCTGAAAAAAAATCTTACCAAACATTCTCAACCTTATCTGAAAATGATTCTGAAAGTCATGGTGCTCTACTGAATAGAACAGATTAGGAAGCATGTCCACTAAGAAGAAAGATCTCTTTCCCTGTCCTTGTCTATCTGTTCAGCTAAGTCCTTTGATTCTGCCTGGAATATTTTCAGAATGAATGGAGGAAGAGCAATCATCATCATCATCATCATCATCATCATCATCATCAATCATCATCTTCAATCATCATCAATCACCACCACCAAACAGTTTCAAATTGCTTCCTTTAGTTTCAAAGAAAAAGGAAAAATTCCACAGCAATAGTTGGTGAAAGTAGGCATTGGTGTACAATTTGATTCAGAGCCTCTTCTGTTTACTTCAGATGTCTGTGCTAGGATTGCAAGATTTAAATTTGAGAATAAGTATGCCATCATTAGGAGCCTAGGCAGCTGAATGATGCAGATATATTTAGTTTCAGGGGTAGACGAATAGATTTCAGATGTAATCATAAATATTTTGATTTGCATAATTGTCATTTTTCTTGCTTGATACTGCTGTCTGTGATACTTGGACCAAATTTTGGTGTGGCTTATTTTGGGTGGTGAATTGATTACCATTCTCTAAATTTAATTGTATATGACTACTGCTTCTGGCTTTCCAATCAGAATAGTGGTAAATGGCTGTCTATATAACTTTTTTGGGTAATTTTCTAAGGTCATAGATTTCTAATTTTCAAAATAACTATCTATAGTTATTTGATATAGAAAGCAAAACATATTTCATATTTTCTTTATTTAGGCTGTAAGTTTCTGTCTAAGAAAATTTGGCTAAAGAAATAGAAATATTCTATAATTTTAGAACTTTACCCCAGGGACCATAGGATTGATCACACCATAATAATTATTAACGTAGCAGTTGCATTATATTACAAACAGAGTTTATTTACACTGCTATATTATAGTTTCTGTTATATACTGTAAGCACAATGATTTTAAATACTCAGGAGGCAACATGAAAATGTGAAACCGCAAACTGTTTTAATTTTAGTAACAGTTACAGTTCCCAAAAGACATGAAAAATATATGTTTGACCACAATAATTTGAACATGCTTGTCAGAGTCAGTCTGGTAACAGAAACTGAGCATTGATCCATGTGATCTATAATTCTTTCTTTTCATTCCTTCGTAGTACTTATGCAGATGGGAAAATAATCTTAAAATTATATTTGACAAAAAGAAACAAAAGAAAACTTTGGGAAATGAAACTTAATAAAGCATATTTGTTAAGTTTCATCAGTATATTAAAAGAATATTACATGGTTCAGAAAGAAATATAAAATTTAATGAAGAAACAGTAATGTCATCATAAAAGCAATGCTAGTAGAAATAGCAAGAATAAAAAAAATGTTCTCAGCTTCAGCTGAAATGCTGTTTTTTGTTGTTATTAATTCCTCCAGAAGCAGATGATGATAATATTATGTGCAATTCGACATATTTGTTTATATCATCATGGGAGGACTTCAAAATATCAAAAACGATACAAAAACATTCATTTAATATTTCATTAATATCCAAACAAGCACACGGACAGTTTCTTACCAGATGAATTGGAATAGTTTCTTTCTTACACATTTTAATATTTGGATCCAGAAAAAAATGCAAATTGGAGTCTCAAGGCCATTAAAAGATATTCTGTTAAAATCTTTAGGCAATCAATTAATATGGACCAGGTAGACGAGTAAATAAAAAAAAACTGCACAGCTTCCATCCTGTTGTCAAACCCTATGGCATATTGATTGGGACTCCACACTGATGTTAGTATTTTGTTCTTTGGTCACATGTTGTGTATATAGTAGTGGATATTATCTCTGATGTTACTAGTTTTCTTTTTCTTTTGTTATATTTTTGCCTATAATCACTTGGAAGTGATTATAGGCAAAATATATAGCTTAAAATATATAGCTTTAAAATGAAATAATTAAATAAATAAGGAAATGGCTGACATGAGCTAGCTGGAAGGACTTTCATGCAACAGCTACTAGGATAGAAGTTTAAAATTATACTAGAGAATGGTTTGTTATGTCTTAAAATTAGATAGGTGTTGTGGCCCAGCAGGATCCGGTTGAGCTGCTGATGGACTCGGATAGCGAGGAACCATATGAGTCTGCCCTGGACGATGTGGAGAACCCTGTGCAGGGTTCAGACTCAGAGCAGGGACCAGAGAGGCTGGTTGGCCACCAGGAGGCACCTGAGGCATGGAGCAGTGGGGAGGATCAAAGGCAGTTTGTCCCTGATGCTAGATTGAGAAGGGCTGAGAAACAGAAGCAGCAGACTAATAGAAGATGATTAAGCACAGGTGGTTGTGGATTGAGAGCTTATAGGTGAGGCATTTAGGTTTAGGTTTAGGTTTATTTGGATTTATATGCCGCCCTTCTCCAAAAGGACTCAGGAAACAACTGTTCGAATTAGTAGTTAAGAAAATCTATGTATTCTAGCCGTGTCTGTTCATTGGGACTATCTGCGTTGCTTCGTTTGAATTATCTGGGTTGTTCTATTGAACGTGAGTTGTCTGGGCCCTCAGCCAAAGGATTTGTTATCTCAGTACTTAAACAGTGTCAAACAGCCAAGCCTGTGTTCTGGTTATTCATAGGCGTGGAGAGGGGGGTGGGCAGAACAGATAGGTATTGCAATATTAGAAAAAACATAGATTTATAAGGAGCATCATGATAAATATTGGCTAGATTGTATAAATTAAACAGTTAAAGTATTAATATAAGCGGAAAAGGTCATTTTGATTGCAGAAAGTGTCAAATTAAGATCGAGAATGTTATGAAGCATCTTACTTTATTATCCATCGACAAACAAGTTTTGAGCTATAGGGTTCTGGATAATGAATAGAATGGAAAGATCCGGACAAGCCATCTAGAATGAATTTTCCATCACAGGGTGTAGCTGTAAATGCAGGATGATAAAAGATGATTTCGGAATATGATGAAAATATGCTGATTGTATTTCAAAATATTTTGCTTTTGATTGAATAAACGTTGATAAATGCTAAAAATATGTCCACTCAAAAAATAATGTCACTGATTAGAAAACAGAATTTAGGAGCTTTAATTTAGTTGTATAATCTAGAGACAGATTCTGCACAGCTCACATGAAATCCTAAGCTTAGAAAAACTATTTAAAAACAAAAAAAAATTATTAAACAATCATCATCATCATCAACGACAAAAAATACCATTCAAAAATAATACTTCAAAATAATACTTGAAACTACAAAGATTGTTCAAAGAGTCGAATCATTCTCAGCCAATATATTTTTTTAGAAAAATCACACTCTATATTTGAATAAATAAATGAAAGAACCTGCTTAATAAAATTATGATCTACATAACTCTGGATTTTCAGAAACTGCTATTATTCATATTTCAGTACATTAGTACATCAGAAAGTGCTATTATTCATATTTCAGTACATCAGTACATACAGTATTTTGAAAGCTGAATTAAGATATTGAACAATTGCTTAATTTTGTGAAAGGAGGGCTTCTTGGGTTATTCATTACCTATATTTTAGCTGAGATGTGTACTGATTTATTGAAACTATAAAAATTATACCTTTCCTGTGCTGTGCGTCTTTTAAGTAATTGATTTGTATCCCACCATTGTCCATGGGGTCGCAATGGGTCAGTTACAAATTCTCAACTAACAACAATATCCCACCATTATTATTATTACAAATAACAGAAGGCAGCAAATATAAATACATCTTCTCCCTCCAATTTCCTCACAATAATAATTCTGTGGGATGGGCTGAGCTGAGATAGAGTGCCAAATCACCAAGCTAGCTTTTATGTCTAATGTAGTACTTGAAATCATGGTTTCTTGCTTTCTAGCCTGGTGCCTTAACCACTAAACCAAACTAGCTCCTGGCTTTATATTCATATCCAGTGGTGGGTTCCGGCTGGTACAGCCCGGTACGGTCGTACCGGTAGTAGCCGGGAGCAGCTGACAGCGTACCGGTATGGTGGCTCATTTGGCCCACCCGCCTGCCTGCGTTTTACACCTGTTTTTAAAGCAATCGGCCAATTGTGCATGCATGCACAGCTTGTGGCGCCTGCGTGAGCTCCGACACGCAGCTGGGTGTCGCAGGGGCAGTGGAGTGTGCATACGTGTGCAGCACGCATGCATGAACAGGATGCGCGGCCCTGTGAGTAGCATACCGGCAGCAAGGAGGAGAGGAACCCACCACTGTTCCTATCATATACTGAACTCTACTGATATATTATTTTGTGGGCAAAATATTAGTGCAGTGTATATTACTACACATCCACTCTCTACACGATTTCATGTGCTATAGACGTGACTTTGTCATTTGGGGAATGGGAAAAAAAGTGACACCGAAAAGCTGCAAAATATCCATGATCTCATGATTTTGCAAATATCATATTCTGCTCTTTGTGAATTCTCCATATAGAGTTCTTCTAGGTCCTTCAATTTTTCTATTTATAGCTCTGAATATTATGAATAGTAATCAAAACATTATACTGCTTTCCTGCCAGAAATCTATCATCCCGCACTTTATGGACACTAAGTGGTATATAAAAACGTACGATTATTATTGGAACCTCAATATAAGGACATTAATGTTAACTTTATATTTAGTAATTGAAGTGATTGTCTATAAGTAAGTAATAAGTTGTTCTTGCTAAAAAAGAGAAGCCTGCAACTCATAGTTTGTACATGTTAAAGAGGCAGAGAATAATCAGCTAAACTTAATTTAGCTGGATTTTTTAGTGAGTCTCACTAATGGATAAGTTAATGAATTTCATAACTAGAAAACTAAAAAGAGGGACCTTTGTATCTCTCTACAATGTTTCTACAATTTGCATATATTCATTGCGGTTTCCTTGTTATTATCTGCTTGATGACCAGTGAAGGATGAGGATGCCCCCTCTACTTTTTGTTTGAATTGCTTTAAATGTCACCAATAAAGTGGTTAAATAAATATTTTATAGACAACCAGAAGACCATTTTCAAATATCTATAATTCTTTTGTTATACTAATGTATTGAAACCTGATAACCTTAATTGTAAGCAAATGATATTAAAAATTTAAAAACACTCTGTTGTGTAGACAAAGCTAAATACTTGATGAACATAGAATAAAATATGAATACGACTAAAGTGACAAAGGCATTCCTATATGCATGCACTCATACAGCTACATTCTCTTTTTACGTCTTTCTCAGGAAACTTTTCAGATCAGAAACTGTTTATATTCTCAAAAAATGAGTGCAACCTTTCTGTCTTTTTTTCCAGATGGGAAAATTGAATTTTTCAAGGATGAGGGAGGTAAATAAAGGAAAAGCAATCAAAAACATATCATATATCATATCGTATTATATTGTATTGTATTGTGTTGCGTTGCATTGCGTTGCCTTGCCTTGCATTGCATTGCATTGCCTTGCCTTGCCTTGCATTGCCTTGCATTGCATTGCATTGCATTGCCTTGCATTGTATTTTATCGGAGCTGAGGTGGCGCAGTGGTTAGAATGCAGCATTGCAGGCTACTTCAGCTGACTGCTAGCTGCAGTGTGGCAGTTCAAATCTCACCAGGATCAAGGTTGACTCAGCCTTCTATCTTTCCGAGGTGGGTAAAAGGAGGATCCAAATTGTTGGGGGCAATATGCTGACTCTGTATACCGCTTAGAGAGGGCTGTAAAGCACTGTAAAGCACTGTAAAGCAGTATACAAGTCTAAGTGCTATTGCTATTTCCATTAATAAGAAAGGAAGACAATGCATGATCCATGTTGGAAGTACCCGTCTTCTTTTTATCACATGGAATTATGTAGAAGGGAATATATTGACAGTGGCTTCAAATTATGCACAAAGTCTTCTGAAGATTCAATTCAGATTGCTTTTTATAAACATTTCCCTTCACATGGAGGAACCATAGAATCAGCTTGAAGTCTCCCAATTTCATTTAGGACAGATCTAGTGCAATCGTAAGTATTATCACAAGCATAAGTGAAGGCAATATCAAATATGCATGTTGTTTAGCATAAAAGTTAAATATGTACATAATGATATAAGGCTCCTTTGCAGACTATAATTCTTTTTATGGTGTGGTGTGGTGTGGTGGTGTGTGTGTGTGTGTGTGTGTGAGAGAGAGAGAGAGAGAGAGAGGGAGGGAGGGAGGGAGGGTGGGAGAGAGAGAGAGAGAGAGAGAGAGAGAGAGAGAGAATGAATGAATGAATGAATGTCAGTCTCCTAGTGACTACCTGGATCAATCTGTCCGGTTTTCTTGACAATGTGTCAGAGGTGGGTTGACATTGGCTGCTTCCTAGGGATAAGAGATGTTGACTGACCCAATATTGCCAATTAGCTTTATGGTTAAGGGAGGACTTGAACTCATGTTCTCCTGGTTTATAGACTGGCACCCTAACCACTGTCATATAGTATTGACAACCACAATAAATTATCTATTAATATCTTTAGTAGAGAAAAAATCAATAAAAGTTTGAAGAATACATATATATATATATCTGAAAAGTAAAACAAAACAAATGGCAATCCTGCTTGACTTAATTTATTTTTATATTTAAAACATTCGTATTAACATTGCTCTGGAAATTCAAAAGTTAATTACAGAAGTTTAAATTCTTACCACATTTGTTTTCATCTGAATCATCTGGGCACTGTGGTATTCCATCACAAAATAATTCTTTTCTGATGCAGTTTTCATCATCAGCACAACGACCATATGAAGGCAAACATTTACCTAACATATGTTTCAAAAAGAATGCATGGTTAATTTTTCTATTCCAGAATAGAATACCACCCATAGAAGATAATCAAGAAGTTATCCAATCTTACAACCAAAAGACATATTTTCAGAAATAGTCAATTCAAGGGATTTCTTAAAATGTAACAAAAAAATTCCGCAGTTCATTTGTCTAAGAAACTTCTGTTTCACATTGACATATACTGTACTATGTATACTGTACTATGAGATGTGAATATACAATGAAGATTGCTGTAGTATAAAGTAAGACATCTACTCATTTGAAATAAAACTTTTGAAGTGGCTTTAGATTGGATCCACTTTCTGTTGTTATCTAACACATGACAATAAAAATTGGCTTGCTTTCTAGTGGCTTTTTACTGAGATTTTTGTATTGAAGATGAATTATAAATCCACTCAGTGTACTGACACAAAGAATAATAATGTTAAATAATAGTGAAGGTATTACTATGATCAGAATAAATGTTTAGAATTTTAGAAATAGATAGAATAGCTGAGCTTTCTTTAACTGGTTGTTTTCTCATTATTCTGGAAACATAATTCTATTAAGTTAAGCGAGAAAGTTCAGCCTTGATTATTTCTAATGGCAAAATTATCAAATTCAGAACAATTTTTTGCTGATGTCAACAACAGAGTTATTTCTTTATTTTATTTTATTTATTTCTTATTTGTTCTTCTGAAAACTAAACAACAATGCCATCTACTGGAGAAGGAAATGAATCCATTGGAAATGTTTACTTTGGTCACTGATTTTGTTTCCAAATTACAGTGATACACATACACAAAGACACATACACACAGAGAAACCACAACACACACACAGAGGGAGGGAGAGAGAGAGAAAGAGAGGGAGAGGGAGATTCATTCAACAAACTCAGGTTGAAATGTAAATTTAAAAATGAGGCTTATTTATCTAAATATTTACCAATTGTTATATGTTCCAATTACTAAAATAGATGGAAATCAATTCACTATTAGAGAAAAAGAGTAATGTTCTTGAATCCAGTATTTGAATGTGATATAAAATAATTAAAATAAATTGTTTGTGATTACACACAGAAATAGATATATTCTAGAAGAAACACAGATTATTTTTGTTGTAAAAAATAGAAGAATATTAGGATACTTTAAAAAGAATTAACTGTGAATCTTTGAGTTTGAAAGTTAAATAAAATACAATTTGTTTACCCAGAATTTTTAATGCATTTTATTTTTTTATCATGTCACAATCCAAATACTGGTATTAACTTAAATGAAAGCAGAATTTATTGTGCTTAGCTCTGGAAAGTGAAAATTTCAATTACAAAACTAAAATGAATATGAAAATTGTTTCACAAAGCAATTTTATTTTAAAAAGTTGGGGGATTCCATATACCTTACCTAAGTTAATAAAATCTGTATTTACTAACTGGATGTTATTGAAATAGTTGTATGAGTTAATCCCAATCCTGGATAGTGAATCAAACCACAAAACAAAAAGTTATTTTTTTAAAAGCTGTTTTTATTAATTAATAAAATGAAAAGTTTTCCTGTGCTACATTCTATATTTATGCTACATTTCCTGTGATACATTCTATATTTACTAACCAGAAATTGTTGAAGCACTACTTGTACTAAATATTTCCAAACCTGAAAAAAAATCAAACAAAATAAAGAAAAAAAAGGATAATTTTCTCAAAAGGTTTTCATTAATTGATAAAACAATAATATGCATTTTGTATTGACTAACCAGATGTTGTCAAAGGACTGCTTGTAGTAGATATTCCCAAATCTGCAAAATGAACCAAACAGACTTTTAAAAAACCCATAAAAATTCTCCTTTATGTTTCCAAATTAATTTGTATTAATTATTGTCACTTTACACAATAATGCAAAAAGTGAATTAATGTTCTTATTTATTATGGAAATAAATCTTGTTCTTATTAACCAGGTGTTATTAAGGCTCGCTTTAGTAACAGAAATATTCCAAATTTAGTGAAACAGAAAGTAAAGCAAATGACCAGCCTCCCCCTGCACAATTATTTCTTAATAAAATGTTCCAATCTGTTTAAAGTTCAGTATAAAAATGTTTTTTTGGTTTGGTATTGAGAAGTAATTGTAATTTTGTCCAGCTTCCTGACTTTGTATTCCTTCAATAGGTTATATGTTATTACATCTTCATATTGTTAAATTCCTAACCTACAGTTGAATCATACACAGCACTGATTAAAGTAAAGTTGATAAAAGAAATGGAAATGTTTCGGTATCATCAACTAAAACAACTTCAGCCATGTGAGATAAACTGTTAAGAGTTTAACTTAAATTCATATATAGGAACCAAAGACAAGTAAGTAGGAAATTTATGCCAAGTGATGAACTTTCTTCCAAGAATTTTTAGTTTGGAGTTGAAATTTTGAATATAAAGTATGCTACTTTAAATATTTCTACACGATGTAAGCTATAAAATAGATTTTTTTGAAAGTGCTTGCATTATAGCAGTTACAAAATAAGGAAGAATATTTGTAGCTCAGGGTTGAAATGAGGAGTCCTTGATACTCTCTGAGCTTGCTTGTTTTCTTGCAAGACATTTCATTACCCAAACCTAGGTAACATCACTGATGACAAAACAGAGAAAATTTCGTATATACATATGTTATGCACTAAATAAATTACCTCAGTATTTCATAATTACCAGGTTCATTGCTGAAAGCAAAACAGCAGATCTTGAATCTCAAATAACATTTGGATCAAAATTTTAAGGCTCAGCACTAGTTTTAAAATATGAAAAAAATACTTTGTAAACCCCTTTAAAGCCATTTTATTGAATATGAAGTCTCTCCCCCACTCTCAGATTCACATAGTTATGTAGTCATGTGAGACCATATTATTAATATTTCATTCTTGCTGGAAAAAAATATTTTACCTCCTAGCCAATCGTGAGTTTTGAAACTTGACATAATTTTAATTTTTTACTCCATTTGCTTTTTGGTATTATTTTGGTAAGATTTGCATATATGTGTATGTGCTCATACATGAAGTTGTATGCATATGGTGATCATAAATATTTTAGAATAGTTAAATCTGAAAATAATAGAAAGTGTTGTTGATATGAACATAAATACAGTGGTGAAGATGCCAGTATCAAAGCAAGAATCAGCAGAAAATAACCAATTAAACATTTTCCTGTATTTAAAAAAAAACAATTAAACACTTTGCTGTATTTTTAAAAAAATGTGGATTACCTGTTACTTCTATGCTGTTCACATCAATGTTAAAAGTCTGTAAGAGTTCACTTTTATTCTCTTTGATGCCATAGACCAACGCATTCTTTATCTTTACTTCAGACACCCACCGTACAAAGAAAAGTTTGAAGACTACAATTACACTACCATTTCTGGTTAGAGGTAAACAACAATACAAATTAGTATACAAACATAAATTAATTTGTATTGAACAACAGATGAATAACCAGAATCTTGGCATTAAACTAGCATGATTTTTAATTGCTTGAATTTTCCTCCTTTTTTATAACATCATACACACCTAACTGTATAACACTGAAATTGTTTGTAACAAATGTGGATATTTAAAGGATAAAAAGGGGAAAAAAACAATGGGGGGGGGGAAGTATTTTTATGTGGAATCTTAAAATATTCTTTTGTTTAAAATATGCTTGCTTTCCACCCATTTTGATTAACCTGGAGAGCCAGTTCGTATATAGGGCCCTGCCAATGATGAAGCCATGTTTTAATATTGTTAAATACTCCAGTGGTAGCGTATTCCCCATGCATAGGGTCACACCAAAAAAAGGCTTTTCTCCTAGTTTAATGAATTCCTCAGCAGATGGCACCCGTAGCAAGCCTCATTCCATTCAGTTGGAATGAGTGGGGTGAGCTACTCTCAATTGGGAGATCATAGGGAGATAAATAGGACAATGGCTCATATAAATAGCTTCCTATTTTCTTAAACATATTAATTAAAAAAAGACATGGAATCAGACATTTGTCTTATATAGGTAGCAAAGCATGTTTGCAATCAATAAATGGACTAAAAATATTGTAAGTTTAATGATCTGTTTAACCAATCTAAGATCAATGAGGAAATTATGATTATAAGTAAAAACATAAATTTAAAATTTAGATACAGATAAATCCAAAGTATCCAGAATGATGATCAGTTATTACTGTACATTCATATAGATACTCAGTAAGGAATAAAGGACTACAAATTACAAATAATTGTAGTGCAGTGGTTGAAAGAACTGCTTAAGTATGAATATTGAACAGACATTCTATGGTCGTGATGAACTTATAGCATGCGTGCCCGAAGAGACCTTGTCGCATGGCATATGTGGCATTGCCCGTTCCTCTTCCGGGTTTCTGGTGCACATGCTTTTTTACTTATAGTAGTAGCCTAAGTACTAATGATCATGGCAACTGAGTGTAATTTTCTGTAATAAAATTAACTTGATTTTAGTACTTTGCTCTGTATCATACTTAATAAAGCTAAAATTGAAATATGAACTAAACCACACATCATGTTTAACTACTACGTATGAAGAAAGATTTCATGAACATCATAGCTTGAGAAGTGAAAGATAAAAACCTCTACACATTATATGCATAATATGATTTCTACTGTCATATTTAAAATCAAGTTTTTGATCTATGATAAATTACATGGATTTAGAGCATTATGACAATAATCCATCTGTTAATTGAAATGAGGAATATAAACCCAGGCTGAGATTGTCTAACCTTAAAAGCTAAACAGACTTGAGAGTGGTTATGATTTGGAATTCTGGACTAGACTATGAATGAGTTTTGGAATATTAAAATGGATATTGCTGTGAAGATATTTGTTTTTATACAGTATATCTTCATTCTTATTCAAGTAAAAGTTTTCCCCTCTTATTTAACTTTTTAGTAATATAATGTGATAGTTAATGCTGTGGAATTTGAGAATGATCTTGATTCATTCTCAAATACCGGTACATAGTTTCATTTTTATTAAAGCCAAACATTTCCCCTATTATTTTACTTATAGTATATGTACTATAACTTGATAGTTAAAACTACTGAACTTGAGAATGGTGATTCTATATTTTAATAATATTAGCAAAGGTATTCAACAATTGTTAAAATTTATGATGAGGAAATACATCTTATTTCTTAACAGATCTGATTAGGATATGAAGTAAAGAAAATGATTCCTGGAAAAATTCCCCTTCGGTAGATTTGTGATAAATAAGAGGAGTGGTTATGAACTGGGATAACCAGTTCTGTGTTATGGAGGGCAAAGCTGATTTGGGATCACTCACTCTTTCTTTTGCCTCTAGAGTGGAAAGTAATAAAATATCTTTTTACCAAATTTACCAGACCAGTATGGTTCTATGGGTAGTTCTCAACTTATGTTCATTCATTTAATGACTGTTTAAAGATACACCCCTGCTGAACATTGACTTATGAGCAGTCCTCCCATTTTTGATCATTGCACAAAATTCATGTGATCAAAATTTGGATGCTTGCAATTGGCATGTATTTATAATAGTTGCAGAGCCCCACAGTCTCATGATCACTATTTATGACCTTTCCAGGAGCTTCTATTAAGCAAATTCAAAGGCAGAAACTGCATTCATTTAATGATGGCATAATTCATTTAATGAATTAACAACCATGGCAACAAAGATCATAAAATCAAATGCGTCTTAATGACCGCATCACTTAGTGATGGAAGTTCCAGTCTCAATGGTAGGTTGAGGATCCCTTGTATTATAGCCCATAATTTATAAGTATGCTTCATCCAGGAATGGATTACTTTGGGCTGATAAATGGAAAGCAAAGGAATTTTCTTCATACTTTTGATTTCTTTCTCTCATTTTCATTTAATTTTACTACTACTCTTTCATTAAGACCTTAAATAAGGAAATATACTCCAATTTTCCTAATGAACATAGAACAGGATCTATACTGAGCATACAATAAGCATGTAGGAGTTTTAAAACTGTAGCTTTAGAAGCGGATGAAGAGGAATAAACATGTTATAATTCTAGTGTGAGAGATCCTATGATTTTAATAATATTTCAAGCATGTGTACATAATGTCCATCCTAATATTGATTTTGATTAAAAATTAACTTACCTAAATTCCATAACTTTACTTCCCTTATATTCATTTTGAAGTTCACTTGCATGTAACAAATCATCTACCTAGATATACAAAGATAAACAATATAAAACATATGTAGAATATATTTTCTAATATAGAAAATATAAAAAGTGATATCATCAGGAAAAATAACCCGGAAACTCTCTTCCTATAAAGGCAAGAAATATTCAGTTTTTCTTACAAATTAATATTTTTTAAATAATAATATGGCTCTTTAAATATAGATATATAGAGATAGAAAAGAAAGCTGCTTGACAGACAGACAGGCAGACAAAGTTTGGTTAATGCAGCAGTGACATCTTTCTGCTCAAAAATAATGACCATGAAGGAAAAGGATATACACATATGCATACAAATTGATTAAATCAATTGACTGTCAGGGTCAAAGAATCAGGTCCATTTTTAAGGCTTATTCAAGCCTGTGTACAAGAATCTAGTCAATGGTCAGCACTAAACTGGCAGTAGATAAGCGTCAATGGAATTCAATGGGACTGGATTTGGATCTCTTGTAGCAATGTAAAGGACACTAAGCTTATGACATTTTTAACTTGGACAAGTGCTCATGTTCTGAGCTCCACAGCCAATGCCATCTAATGGGCCTTAGGAAGTGGGTTTTACATCCCCCATTGTGACTCTGTTTAAAATATGTTTGAAAGCCTGGCTTTCCCTTCTGACCTTGAATTAGGGTGGGTGGAAAATCTCTTACTTATAGGGATGTACTTTGGTTAGCTCTAGCTGTCTAGAGAAGGTTTCCTTCTCTAGACAGACATGGCTCTTTTCTATGTTACATTTGTTCTTAGCATTGTAATATTGTACACTATATAGTATTTTTGAATTTGCTTTCTTTCTAAACTTCTCTGTCTGCAGTTCTATGTAACTATTTAACATGAAATATATTGCCATTCTCTTGTAGAGAGACTTAGAACAGCCAAAAAGGTTTAAAAACCAAAATATAAAAGGAATAATATAAAAATAAAATACATATCTTGTCAGCAACATTATATGCCATGCCATCTCTTATGGGCATACTTATGCATGCACATATATAACCACTATGTGGTGGCACAGTGCTAGAATACAGCATTGCAGGCTAATTCTGCTGACTGTCTATTGTCATTGGCTCAAGGTTGACTCAGCCTTCCATCCTTCCAAGGTCAGTAAAATGAGGACCTATTGTTGGGGGCAATATGCCGACTCTGTGAATCTCTTAGAGAGGGTTGTAAAGCACTGTGAAGCAGTATATAAGTCTAAGTTATATTGCTTTTATCTTCTTCTCTCTTGCACACTCATTCCCATATATTGGTAGGACATTGACTTATTTAAACAAAAAAGGGAATGCGAAAATATAGAAATAATCCAGTAAAAATCAGTTTATTTTTACCATTTGCTGAACATCAAAGGCAAGAACTTTGAAGTCTACCGATGATTTATTTCGCAAAGCAGGGGTGAACAATGCTCCTGATTTTATTGTAAATATTCCCTTTGCTTCGTGGCATTTTGCTCCTGATTAAAAAAGCATAGAAGTTAGAAAGCAAATTGTTTCTCTCATTCTGTTGGTTTAGAATTTTTGCATTTTTTAAATCTATGAATATGGATTCATGCAAGTAGAGATAGAATAAATATTCAACTGTATATATTTTCATTATAAACAGTTTTCATTCTATTTCTAGCACTGAAGTAATGCAAGTGTACTTTTCCAAACTTGGATAGAAACTAAAAGGATGCACACTGGAAGATGCAAGAGTTAAATGCAGTGATGAGCCTTTAGAAAGAGTGAGAATTAATAAATAATCACTGGAACAACTGTAAAAAATCATTAAAAAAAGCAGAGAATGGAGGAGGAGGAGCCAACATCATGATGAGACAACGTGCGGTCTCGATTGTCCGAAATCGCAGTTGATACTTTTACTGCTGCATGGTCCATATGGACCTAAAACATCACGTAGAGACAGTGAACAGGGAGACAAATCCTTGCTGGTCTCAGGGACATTGCAAAGTCCCTGATTGACCCAAGGGAAGCTCTCCAAGCCGGCGGTAAACAGACAGTCCCCAGGCTGACAAAGTCAGAGACGGCTCTGGAAAGAAGGCAGTGAAAGTGAGTCCATCTGGTGAGATTTTTCCTTTGAGAATGATTGCCCAAAGAAAATCTTTTTTTAAAAGATAAATTAGTCCTTTAAGCAAATGAATAAAGCAACGAAATTTATCTCTATTGGACTGCCTTAGAAAGTTTTTTTCCTTTTTCTTTGCAACAATGTTTTGTGATTGTAATGCTTCCTGTTTCTCCTCTTAAGTGAATGAATTGATTTTTTCCCCTACTCTTTGCTACCTTATTTTTTGGCAGAACTAAAACCTTTTTTTATTTTTAATAACCCTCCCTTCTACTGCTTATTAAATTTCATTAGAGACATTTAGAGACTTTTGTTTTCCTTAAGCCTGAAACGAATAAGAGAAAGTTGAATCTGCCATTCGGAAGCCAGAACTTGGGTTTTTTTCTTTTTTTGAAACAATGTATCCTTCGTTCTATTTCTTTTGATTCTACTGACACTGTAACTGGAGGGTTTGCAGCTTACTTGTGGAGACCTGATAAGGACTCAAGGGCACGGACTGTTCTTCTGCAGGTGCCTTTGTGAAATATTTTGGGCAAGGAAAGGAAAAGAAAAGAAAAAGATAGAACCCTTCTTTTTTGAAAAAATTAAAAGAATCTTGTGCTTAAGTAAATTCAAAATAAAGGTACTTTTATATATAAAAGAACCATTGAAGGTGAGAGTGGCAGTGGATTTTAGACTTTTTTCTCTTCTTTCTCCTCTCTCTTCTTTCTTCTTGGAAATAAGTATCAATATGCAGATGAGGAAACCCTAAGTTTTCAAGATTTTTTGGATGGAATTCAAAATATATTGGAAGGATTTGAGAGATTTGAGAAGAAGTTGGATAGACTATTGTCTTGCTCAGCAAAAGATGAAGGGGTTGGAGTCCCAAAAATTAAAGAAGAGAATGAAGATATAGAAGATAAAGATAAGATGAACTTACAGATGAACTTACTAATGGAGCATTCATGGGTGAAAGTGGAAAGAAGGGAATATGGAAAAGTGAATTTGATAATCTGGAGCTCTATCCCTCTTGTCAAGATATGGATTTGATGATGGAATTAAGAAGAGAAACAGCTTCAGAAATACGTTTGATAATCAAAGACATGTTAATTTCAACACCAGCTCAAGGGCAATGAGACTATATGAGAGATCTTTTAAGCAAAAAAGTGCAGAGAGAAGTTTTTTAAAAACTTATAAAGAAGTTAATAAGAGAATTGACGCAACAACTGGCAAAAGAGATAAGATTGTTTTGTTACTGGAAAGATGCAGGCTGATAATGAATGTTGATAATTAAAAACTTAGTTAATTTTTGGTGATTAATAAGTAGGATTTTGTAGATGCTTTTAGAATGTTTCTTTAAATGTTTATTCGTTAACAAATTCATTATGATAATAATAATGAAATAATAATTTCAACTAGTAAAAGCAATTTGGATATAAACTGCAAATCGGGACCTGGAAAAAGGTTTATCCATTTTACTAATCAAAAAGGTTTATCAATTTTACTAATAAATTTTTGTTTAGATTTTGCTATAAAGATGCAATCTTTCTTGGGTACTTATAAACTCTACTAACAAATTTTTGTTTAAATTTTATTATAAAGATGTAATCTTTCTTGGGTCAGATGAGAGGAGATGTGATATAAATAGTAAAACATATTTTAGATAACTACAATAACAACAAGGAAATGTTAATGGATAACATTTAGTGATTTCTACATGTATTGGCATTGGTAAAAGCAATCAGATATAAGCCTTAAATAGTGAGTTGGGGGAAAAAAAGAAATATGTTATAAAAGGGTAATTATTGGAGGTTTATTGAAATAGCTAATGAATGCCAGTAGGTGTGTTGTGTCTTTAAATAAAAATGATTCCAGATAAAAGCAAGTTTAAATAATTCTAGTTAAATAAGAATGATGATACATTGATAGTAAAATACATAATTTTTTTATTTATTTAAAATGTACAATTCAATATGAAGGAAGTAAATAATGATTGTGGTAGTAACCCATGAAATCTATTTGTAAACAATCGACATGCTTTCTGCAAGATGTAATGAAGAATGATTCTTTTTTGTGTTTTTGTTTAATTAAAACAATAAAAAATGTTTTTTTTAAAAAAAGCAGAGAACACAGGAGCCTGGCTGCCAGAATAAAATGACTACACAGATTAATGATCAGCTACAGGAGGTAAGGGAGCTTTGGCAAATGCTGTAGTCAATCAGATAGATTCTTGCTAGATTAGAAACCATATGTTTAAAAGGCTTAAGACAACTTAGAACACAAAACAATTCAAAACATGGGAACAGATAGAGAATGACATCATATTTTTCTGTACTCAGGAAACAATGGACGGTCCATTCTGACAACAGAGCAAGCAGAAACTCCAGGACTATCCTTAGTTGAGATAGAACATATATAACAACTGAACTCTTTTGTACTAATGATGCTACAGTTGAAGAACAGATTGTAGTTGTGGGAGAGTATGTAGTTTTTGAAAAGCCAAGAATGATGTTTGGAAGTTCCCTTGGGTTTGATACAAATTGGGAAAGCTTAGATCCATGTTTCTAGAAAATAGTGTTGTGTTATCTTTTACAGATCTAAAGCTATGGTCATCCAACCCTATTCAGATACTGAACCTTACATTAGTGCTTTATTGTAAGATAAAAGGCCTTTTTTATATTAGACTTGTTTATAATATAGTGCTGATGCTTATATGAAGTGTGTTATAATAAATTATTAATTTAGATTTCATCAATCTTGTTGTATTGTTTTTTTTTTCTTTAATGAATTACGTAGACCATCTTGGACCTAAGAAAAGGCTTAGAGTTGTTTTTAATTCAGACTAATGAAAACATAGAAAACTGATGTAATACATATAAAAAACAGATGTAGGTGGCTTTAGTCATAGAAATTAATAGTTTCAAGTTGGATTAAAGTTGCTGAGATACTAGTGAAAGAGCAATAATAGGCAGATAATTTTATTTAGTATGAGATATGATGTCAGGAAGCGAATACTTTCAGAGTATTATAAGAATCATTATCTTGGGCATGAAACAGTTTTCTTATAAATAGCTTTGGAAAAAGACACTTGCAATCATTTACCATCAATTGATATACAGGGACAATATTGCAAAAATTAATAATTAGAACATAGATTTAAAGTTTGCATAAAATAAATTACGTAAATGTAGCATTCATTTCTCAGGTATATATTTAATAAATATCTCATATTAGAAATCAATCATGCTATTATAAAGAACAGTTTAATAACTTTTGGAATTCTATAATTGTGACAGTTGTGAAAATCAGGAATAATACTTTTGTTCTAAATTTAATCTACATTCTCCCCCTCCCATAGAACACTTTTATAGATCAATGAGTTATTAGCAAAAATATAGAAATCTACAATAGAATAACAGCCAAGACAAAGATTATGCATATAGGACCATACTCATAATAAATGACCAATAACGGTAAAGCCAGTGTAATTATGCTCGATTTATTATTTTTCCCTAGCTAAATTCTAATCAGCCATATTTCTTAATCAGGCTATATATTATATTTATATTGTGTACTTTTATGTTGATATACATTTACATACACACACACATATATACATATACATTCGTACACACACACACATACACACACACACATGCTGGTCTTATTGTATTCAGGTCTTTTCCCGTGTAAGATTGAGATTGTCTTGGCAACGTTACATTGGCAATCTCAATCTTACACGGGAAAAGACCCGAATACAATAAGACCAGCATACCTACACCCGTGAAAATCTATGAAAACACTCTCTCTCTCTCTCTCTCTCTCTCTCTCTCTCTCTCACACACACACACACACACACACACACATATTTGTAGATTTTCTTAGATTTTCTTAGATTTTCACCGGTGTAGGTATGTTGGTCTTGTTGTATTCGGGTCTTTTCCCGTGTAAGATTGAGATTGTCTTGGCAACGTTTTGGCATATATAGAGGCTGGTCTTGTTGTATATATATATATATATATATTGCGCATTATATATATATATATATATATTGCGCATTATATATATATATATATATATATATATATATATATATATATATATATATATATACATATATATATATATATATATATATATTGCGATATATATATATATATATATATATATATATATATATATATATATATATATATATATATATATATATTGCGATTATATATATATATATATATATATATATATATATATATATATATATATATATATATATATATATATATATATATATATATATATATGCTGGTTTTGTTGTATTCGGGTCTTTTCACGGGAAAAGACCCGAATACAACAAAACCAGCATACCTACACCCGTGAAAATCTACGAAAACATATGTATATATATATATATATATATGTATGTATGTATGTATGTATGTATGTATGTATGTAACTATGTATGTATGTATGTATGTATGTATGTATGTATGTATGTATGTATTTTTCCAAATATAAATAACTTTTACAACAATTTTTCAATAATATAGCATTTATTTTATTCATTTAGGAATTTATGTACCCACTTTTCCAAAATGTATGACTGATTTCATTTTTCTGCTCCAGTAACTGCATCAGAAAAGTTGAAAATGTTTGAGTTACAAGAAATTATTGCATTTGTGGGAAAAGTTTTATTTTTATAGTCCCTACCAATTCCATCTCGGTAAGAAATTGTGGAAAAGGTATAATGCAATAGCATAGAGATCTTATAAATTTCATAACCATAGATTGTATCCATTCTATCATCTATTAATTGTCTGGACTTTTGAGTTAAGATTTGATTTGTACTTTGTTGTTAAAGTACAAAGAAAACCAAAGAAGAATACTTAATAGTTCCTTGTATTTTTTGTAATACATTTTTAATTCATGGAACCATTATGACAAGAAGAAAACAAATTGTTTGGGTAAATTTTAAAATAATGTGACCATGGGAAACTTTGTATAACCTTGCCTAACTTTAAACAAAAATATATTTTTGACAAGAAATAAAACAAAAGTAAAGTGACCAAGAGCACAACATTGGGAAATACTCACAAAATAACTAGTGAAAGAACCTAAGCAAATTTAACATTAAAATAAATAATGTGCTACATTTCAATTCTGATGAAAAATTGTGTTACTTTCTTAAGAATTTTAACATCCACTAGACCACCAATTCTCACAACAGTGAGAATATATCACAGCAATACTAATGGTGGGAACAGTGCATTCTTTTTATTTCCATTTGTCATTTCATTCTATGTAACAATAACCTTTGATTACATGATTTGGTTATAGTAATTTCTCAAACATTTAAATGAAAGGAATTTTCACAAAGATACAAAAGTACAAAATCATTTTCACATAAACTTTAAATTGAGTCAGTTCCTTGCTGCCTTTATTTCATAGAATATATAGTTTAGAGACCTAAGAATGCTTCCAGGGTAGAATGTCTGCTTTTAATATGTATTTTTCCCCAAAGAAGCAGTAGTCATTACAATGCCAAACAAAATGAGCAATTAAATACTGTATATATCAACAGCAATTTAAGACTATTCAGTTTTAATATAGAACAAATTACAAAGCTTGTAGTTTCTTACCTTGTTCAGTTGCCTGGTTGAACAGCCATAGAAATGTTAATAAAACAGTACAAATACATAGAGAGGTTATAAATAGAACAGTGAGCAAAAGTTCATAGCTGTTAAAAGGGATGTTTGTCTTCTTGAACCCTTTTTTTGGATTCATTTTGATCTGGAAACTGAAATTGCTGCCAGATCCCTGTAACTTTGAGAATAATAGTGATAATTTGAGCACAGGTATATTGAGATGATTCTAGTTAATTATTTATTTTTATATATTGCTGGACTCAATGAGTTTACATCACAAGACAAAAAAACCCAAAAGGCTTTAATCATAATGCATTTAGTAATTTCATTTCTAGGTTCCGTCATATAGTAGACTTTACACCCAAAGAAAAAGTATTAATGATAGGAATGTATAACTCCTGTTCAGAGGTTAATATTTTTTCAAGATAACATATCTACATATTCAACATCTAGGGCTGTAAATGTTAATCTTCAACTTTGCATTATTTTTTTATATGAAATTGCAATGATATTGAACATTGCTACTTTCAGTTGCAATGCTTATAGTTACTTGCAAGTCCTGGAAATTATGGATCAATTTACCTTTGTATCTGGTAAGAGATAAATCAAAATATGAAGCAGTAATGGGGAATCTGCTGGACAAACACATCTAACATATTTTGGGAGCCTGTGAGATGCAAAGTGGTTAGAGGACCTTCACACACAAGGATAAGGAAATTTTAAGGAGAATTTATTATAAACTTGGAATTATTTTTAGAAGTTTCATATTTTACTTTGTGTAATGCAGATGTGTTTCACAACACAGAATGGAAATAAAATAAGCTTTCAGTTTTTACAAATTATGATTGAAGTTCTAAGGAATGCAAAAGTAGAACTGAGGACTACCTGTTTCCATGGAGTGAAAAGCTGCTCTTTTATGTAGTTGGTTTCAGGTATAACAGAAATGATATCTCAACAACAATATTAAAGATATATTTATATGTCACTTTCCACATGTAGCATATGGAATTGATTCCACATTATTTTTCAATGCAATCAAAAACATACTTGGGGAAGCATCTTATTTTATTCCACAAGGGTAAACAATAGTTTTCAACAGGGAGTCTTTTTACACTCCTATACTTCCACATGTAGAGTCTTCAGTTGACTGAAGAGATAAAGAACTGCCTCATATTTTTCCCTGTACATTTTAGGGACAACAGCAGATATTGTGACAGAGGTTAGAATTAACATGCCATTCCATTTTGAAAAAGCTATAATAATATTGGCAGTAAAACCACTCACCATATGATATATTGGGACTTAAGAACCATATAACAAAGTTTCTGGAAACATATCCACAAGTAAATTTCTTTTTCATAGTGACTGCTACGTAAAATTTCTGGAGACTCATTAAGTGGATCGGTACAGCCTCAAAATAAAATTTTTGACAC
Organism: Natrix helvetica; assembly: GCF_964273705.1. Classification (NCBI taxonomy): domain Eukaryota; kingdom Metazoa; phylum Chordata; class Lepidosauria; order Squamata; family Natricidae; genus Natrix; species Natrix helvetica. Next base: position 48,240,174 of record NC_138550.1, read on the forward strand.
CTGATATCAAACACTGAATTTATCCTCCCAGTGATAAAATAATAATCCCTTTTCTTTAGGGTTTGCATTTTACTGACCGCACATTTATTTCAAGTATATGATATTTTATTTAAGGATTTCTGATTTAGTTTTAAAGCATCCTGGAATGCAAAGATGCTTTTTCCAAAAGGCAACTTGGCTTTCTTGTTTGTTTTTTTCTATTGAAAAAGTTTTGATTCTCATCCAAGAAGCTTTTTCAGTTCTAACTGAGTTCAGTTAGACAGCTATGGCACTAGTATGATTTGAATGAAAGAGAATCCTTCTAGACATTCATTCCAGAATGCAGTTTTCAACTAGTGATACCTCAGTACTCATCCTTAATTGGTTTGGGGAAGCACAACAATTATAAAAAGGATGAGTACCAAACAAACTATATGACTTATCACTTGACCCCTTGCCTTGGCCAGAAAGAAATTCCTATCTGTCTCTTTTCCTATGTTAGCAACCTTCCTAGCATGATCATCTACCCTCTGTGGCTGACCCCTGCTTCCTTTTGCAGCATGAAGTACCAAATTCAACGAATTTTGAAGCAGTCAAGCACCAAGGTACCACTGTACAGGTTTTATTCCAATGATTTCTGATCAGTAGTTTCTGCAGCAAATTGCAATTATGCAGAAATGACCCTATATTTGTGATAATGTAATAATATAGATGTTTCAGTTCATATTCATTTTTGAATATCTGATAGAAGTGGAGAAATTGAGGTATCATCTCATCACCCATGGTCATCATTTACGCCCTTTACTTCCTCATAGCTGCCCAGGATTCTAATATCATATACTGTAATCAAATTAGTAGGCTATTAACCTTTATATTGGTTGTGGGCAGAAAGGAAATCTCACTTTAACTTACTTTTCTTTAAATATTATGTTTTTATTTAACATTATCTAAGAGTTTTCTCTAAGCATTAGCCAGGCCAGGGTGCTGATTTGCTTCTTTCCAATGCACCAGTTTGATGTCTGATGCAGTAACCCTGGAGATCTCTATTGTAACGAAATAACTGCTATCTCAGCATTATGTGCGGTTCCTGTGAGAGATACAGTTTTGCTGTGGTGTTTTTGGCTCATTGTGTTTGTATTTCTTTACGGAGCATTCTAGTGCTAAAATCTATGGAAAAAAAAAAGAAGGCAGGACGTGGCATTTTTCTAAGTTATTTGTGAGAAAATGACTTGGTTATGTGCACAGGATTGCCCTTCATTAGCAAGACGATATCGGAGTCAGCTTTTCTCTGGCAGCTATGTTAAATAATTGGTCCATTCTGCAATGCTGGCTGCTGCAAAAGTAAGTGGATAAAGTACACTGACAGATCTGCAATAAAAATCTAGAAAAAGATGTTGCTGATGCTACATTAAGAGAAGCTATCCATATTTTGATCATTTACTGTATATACAGGAAACCTCAAAAATGTTGGCACTTGACAACAACCTAAATCAATAAGATGTCCTGTTAAAATGTCAAAATTCCTGAATAATGATGGAATTTTACCCCTTATTTTTTGTTACCTAATACTCATCTGAGTTTTGAAGCCCTACTCTTTAGCCATGATCATTTATTTCAGCAAAAATATGCAAACTATCAATCAGCCTTTGTGCTTGAAAGAACTCCTGACACCAATTCTCCAAAATATAGTATTCCCTTCTATTATCCTTCTTTTGAGTATTCGACAATTGGATCAGCTAACATAGCTAGCTTTCACCTTGTGGTGAGATATAGGGGATGTTAAATTTAATGAATATAATACAATAAACAAATAAGTAGCATTTCCAAGATAAATTACTTTCCATAATTTTATTTAGGAGTTTTCAAGTGCTATGTAGTAAGGCTGATAATTGACCACTAAGCTTCCTACAGAGAACACATGAACTATGAAGCAGAGTAAGTTTCGTTGTAATAACTTACAATAAAGTATAATATATGGTGCAAAGTCAACAACATTCATGTTACAAAATAATTTGTAATTTAAAAATCAACTATAATTCAAATAAAATGTTGATGTATACTTTATGAGTTGTGTGATATAAATAGTGGAGCTGGAGCTTAAAGAGCTGTGGTAATGGAATGGTTAGGATGCAGTATTGCAGGCTAACTCTGCCCACAGCCTGGAGTTTGAGCCTGATGGGAGTCAAGGTATTCAGCCTTCCATCCCTCTGAAGTTGGTAAAATGAGGACCCAGATTGCTGGGGACAATATGCTGACATTATAAATTGTCCAGAAAGTGTTGTAAAGTATTATGGGATGGTATATAAGTCTAAGTGGTATTACTATTGAAATATCAATAGTTCAAAACTCTTAGATTTTTGCCCAATTACTTTCTATTTTAAAGACCATAAAAGAAAACTTTAACAATTGTTTGTAACATGAAAGATCATATGAATATTAAGCCTTAGACATCCATATGTCAAGGTCATATAAACAAAAAAGGACAAGGATATGATAGCAACATTGCTCCCACCATTTTACATATTTTTTTTATCCTCACATATCTTTAATTAATTATTTTGCTATGTATTTAATTCATAATTTTCTTTGCTATAACTAGTGATTGTAGTCTCCCATTCATAAAATATAAAAAGGAAAAACACTTTAGATATATGGTACCACACTTAATACATCTGTTGTTGCTATGTAAATAGCAAAGGCGGTTTCTTAATGTTATAATTATCAAAACATGATATTGGGATATGAAAGATGATACTGTTATCATGTTAGACGATCTCCAATTCATCAATTGATTTTTTTTTTGAAAGATGGAATGATAAAATATATTAAATATATAAATAATCGAATATATAGATAATTATACTCTTTTGCCTGGAGTAGCACTACAAAATATTACATTTTGACCAGTTTTCTATAACCTTTAGCCTGTTGTTATTTCTAAATCACAAATCACAGCACCGAAGACTGCTTTGGCAGTATTCTTTTAGATAAATTAAATGGGCGCAGACATGGAGAATTAATGGCTTAATTTTAATTGTGTTGAGTTAAATTGTGTTTAGAAAAAGAGTATCATATGTTGTACAAATATACATCAGATGTGCCAAAGTCCTTTCTGCCAAAGGTAAAGATTTGTAATACAACTGGAATTGGATCAGTTTTGTATCTCTACTGATAATATTAGTAGCAACAAAGGCGAGCACTTCAGGAAGTTAAAAAAGGGCAGTGAAGTAACACTAGTGCCACTGTGCATGTTTATGGTTAATGAGAAGATCAATGAATTATAAGTTGGTGATGGACAAAGTCTTATACCTGCCATTAAAAAAAAATCGCCTGCATATTTTAACAGATGTTTATGTCATTAAGTGTTCTCCTTTATTTGCTGTATAATTAAAACACATTTAGTGTATGTTAATAGGTATAATTATTAATAAGTGTTTATGCAACAGGTTAATATGTAAGCCAGCTTAAGTATTTCTTGGGTGGAAACAGTATAATAAACTGAGTAATTAAGATTATATATAATACATCACATAAGAAATATAAAAAATACATTTCATAAATATATTCACCAAAAGAGAAAATTGATATAGCCTTTAGTAGCCCAGAACAACGTGATTCTTACCTTTAGTATATTCTATTCTCAATTTTAACCAGCTGGATATTCCAATTTATTACTACTTAACCTATATAAAATGATTAAGTCTCTTCTCATTGCAGAATTAATGCTATGAACAGTCCCCTTCCTTTAGAAAACTATGGAGCTAATGTCGTTTTGGATACATTGTTATTTGTATATGCTCGTTTTAGTTTTTTATATATATATATATATAATATCATATTTGCGGGATCGTATCCTGCCCCATACATCCCTGCGACCAATCCGCTCTCACAGAGAGGGACTCCTCCGGGTGCCGTCCACTAGGCAGTGCCAGCGGGCGGCGCCCAGGAGTAGGGCCTTCTCTGTGATGGGCCCAGCCCTCTGGAATGACCTTCCCCCAGATATCAGGATAACGACGGATCTCCGCTCCTTCCGCACGAAACTCAAGACCCACCTGTTCCAACTAGCCGGCCTGGCTTAATCAGAACTTCTAACCTCCCTGGCAAATTTTAAACTGTATATTTAAATCTTTTGGGTATTTTAATTGTTTTAATTGTATTAATTTTATTGTTATTTATTTTAACTTTGTGGCTTTTACTTTTTGTATTGTTAATTGTTGATGTATTTACCTACTCCATGCCACATGCCTTTATATTTGATTGTACGTCGCCCCGAGTCCCTTCGCGGAGAGGGCGCGACTGATAAATTGAATCAAATAAATAAAAAAATAAATAAAATTTATTTGTAAAAAGTTTGGTCTATTTTAAGTGAAAGCTTTCTGGGTGGTATAAAGTAAATTATAAAGCAATGATATCCTGTACATAAAAGGTTACAAGAATATCACAGCGGAAACAGTAATTAAAGCAGTCATCAAATTCAGCAGAGCAAGTAAAACTAAACCCAAGGCAAATTAAATGACATGTTAAAATGCCTTGGCAAATAAAAAGTTATTCACTTCCTACTGAAACAACAAAGATTCTGTTGGATCAAATTCTCTGGGGTGATATGCAACAGGTAGTTTGCAGAAGCAGCAAAAGTTCTTGCTGCCAGTGGCTGCTCATCAAACATCAGTTATGGGAAAACATGGAGAAGAACTTTAGATGAAAACTGCACCTCTTAGTTGTATTATTTGGTTCAAAGCAGTCTTCCAGATATTATAGTCCCTTCAGGCTTTATAGATTACATTAAGTCTTTTTTTTGGGGGGGGATTATAATTGTAATTGACAATAAATGATTCGGGGCAGATAAATTTAATCTGTGGGTGTGGGTGTGTATCCTTTTTTATACCCAGTTAACAAGGAGAAAGGGAAAACAACTCTCATAAAAAAAGAATATTATGTTCTTGCTTTACCTATTGATCTGTTACTGTTTTTACTGTTGAATGGATAACAATATTCCTTACAAACTGTGTTATATCCCTTGATAATTGAGAGAACAATTTTACAGAAGTAATTTTTTTGGATTCTCAAATTGCTCTGTCACATTTACTATTTTATTCTTTGTTAAATCTACAGACATCACCAGGGAAACTGTTGAAGGAAAGATACCTCTTAAAAATCTCATGGGAAAATATATTCCAGATACATTTCCTTGATAATCCAATTGACTTCTTGCTCCTAATTAGCACTTCAGAATAGATAATTGGCAAGAGGAATGAGAAATAAATATGAAGAAAGGACTGGAATGATGGGCCTTTTGATCATAGGAAATTCTGAGTTATCATGCTTCTCAAATCATTGAGTTGCATTTAGAAAACTAGGTAAGAGAATTTTCCTAAAGTTACTACAAGGTGTATTTGTCTGCTCTTGCCAGAAGCAGCTAATGGAGTACTAGAGAGTATTATTTTTTTAAAAAACTTAGGCTACTGAAGCAGTGGGCACGAGCTTAAATGGACTCCAGAGGACAGGAAGGCCTGGAGGAACATTGTCCTTGGGTTCATGATGGGTTAGACATGTCTTTGCAACAACAACAACAACAACAACCATAACATATTGTAGAAGGTCAACACTTAACTCCCCAGAAGAATGAAATATTTTGGGAAATATTAAAAAAAACAGAATATTGTATTTCTATAAAGGAGAAATGGAGAAACATTTTTAAAGGCAGGAAGCATCCCCCACTTTTTCTTAATATCCCATAGCAGATGCCAGCGCTTAAGGAAATAAAGAGCTTATTTAAAGAAGACAACTATCTAGATGGCTTTATTCATAAGCAAGGGAAATACTGCAGGCAGTAATCCATTCAAGACAGGATATTTCAAAACTGCTTGCAGCAAGTTTGACAGCTAACAAATGCAGAGTGATAAGATTAGAAGCAGCCCTTCACTCAAGATCCAACACAGGACGAAAGCCATTAGAAACAATAGGAATTGCCAAACACCCTTTAGAACATTGCACCCTCCCCCCCAGAGCAGTCCAAACTCGCAGAAACCTGGAAGCTCAGATAAACAATAAGCCAGAAGTTGGGGGGCGGGGCTTGACATCTCAATGATACGACATGCAATCTTGGGTCTCCAGGATTGCTGTTGATATCTCTGTTTCTGGACAGTCCTTTTGGACCTAAACTGTTCTGAAGGAACATGATAGAGAAGAGTATGTTCTGCTGATCTCAGGGGCATTGCAAAGCCCTTGATTGATCCAGGATAAAGCTCTTTTTGCCAGCTACAAGAGAAGCAACTAAAATGGCTGCCAAAGGTTAGGACAAGCCTCTGAAACAGAAGCTGTGCAGGAATGTGCCAAAATGGTGAGAAAATTTTTTAATATTAGAGAAGGGAAAACCCAAAAGAATTGGAATTTAAAATAAAATTGAAGACAGAAGAAAATAAGCAGCGAATTAACTCTGGTTTAAGATAATCGTGATATCTTTTCTATCTTAACTTCGTTTGTTTTCTATGGACTTTTAAACTTGACTGGTCTCTTTTTTTCCTTCCTCCTCTATGCTTTCTCCATATTTTGTATTCATGGATTAAAAGCTTCTTCTCTCGTAAGGCTGGGGCGCAGCATAATTTTTACACTTTTCTTTTCCTCTCTTGGACAGAGAGGCAGAAACAGATGGAAAAGAAGTAACACTGCCATCTAGTGGCTAGAGGCTTTGCAATATAAAGCTATAAGCTTTGTTTACTGATAGGCTCAGGGAAAACGTTTTGTTGATACAGTTATTCCTTTGAAGGAAAGAGAAAGCTTTGATTTGAAAAACTCCACTGAATTTGTTTGACCTAAAAAATCTTGGATGTTTTGTCAGTGTTTATAACCTGGAAAATGGTACAATGTGAAGAAGAAAAGGCACTAACTTTGCAAATAATTTTCTTAGAAATTCAAAAGGTTTTAATAATTACAGAGAGAATTGAAAAGAGATTTGAAATTATAGATCTAAATACAAAAAGTATGGGGACAGCAATGAAGTTTGAGGACAGAGCTGAAAAAATAACAGAGACATATGAAAGTGATAAGAAAATTGTTGATACTGACAGCAAACTGAGAGTGGAGGGAAATGACAGGTATGAAATACAGAAAGGAGAAATTGATTATCTTCATTTCAGATGTCAGAAAATAGATGAAGAAAGGAGAAAAAATTTGGCAGAAATAATGAGAGTAATCTCGGCAAAAGCACTAATGATAATAAAAGTGAAGCTGATAAACAGAGCAGATAAAAGGTTTCAAATTCTTATAATGAACAACAAATTCTTAAGAGAAGTCCACATAAGACTTATCAAGAAAACATTTAGAATACAGACTTTACAAATGACAAGAGATATTGGACTACACTATCTCTGGAAGGATACAGGATGATGAAATGAAATGTCACAATAAATTTTAGTTAAATGCATTTAACTTTTGAGTGCTATGTACAATGTAATAATAGTTATAGTCAAATAAATGATTAATAATGGTAACAAAGCATTTATATATACTGGATTGATAATATGAAATTTTATACAATACTGCAAGTGAAGATATGGAGATGATGTTGAAAAGCCTTTTTATAAAAGTTAAACAATTTTATATAGAATAGAATATAAAGATGTAATATCATTAGATGATTTCAGGGGTGATGTAATAAAATGTCATACTATAAGTTTAAATTTAATATGCTTTAAGTTGAAAGGATGTAATAATAGCTAGGCTTAATCAATGTTTAATAATTATATCAATTTGTATACAAGTATATTAGATTGATGATACTAATAATGGGGAAAAACATGGAATTGAAAATTATTAGATAATGTTATCAATGCTAAAATAATAGAATGACGTCACAATAAATTTAGTTAAATATAGTTAAAAATTTAGTGTAATGTACAATGTAATAACAGTTATAGTCAAATAAATGATTAATAATGATAACAAATCAATTTTATATACTAGATTGATAATATGAAATCTTATACAAACTGTGAGGATTATGGAGATGATGTTGAAAAGCCTAAAGCCTTTTTATAAAAGATAAACAATTCTATATAGAATAGATTAGAAAGATGTAATATCATTGGATGATTTCAGGATAATGTAACAAATTTGTTATAATACAAATTTACTTCAAATTTAATATGCCTTATGTTGAAAGGATGTAATAATAGCTGGGTTTAATGGATGCTTAATAAGTATAACAATTTGTATACATGTATATTATGTTGATGATACTAATAATGGGGGAAAACATGGAAATGGAAACTATTAGAGAATGTTATCAATGCTAAAATGAATGACTTAGAATAGCAGGAAGCCTAATAACAATGTATACAAAGATATCTTGATTGTCAATATGTGAATTTTGATAAAATTCAAGTGAGGAATACGGAAAGGACACAGAAAGACTTTGTAACCAATTGACACACTGTGTGTAATTGAAGAGGCTTTTATGTTATATGTGTTGTGTGTTTGTCTGAAAATAAAAATTTTATTTTAAAAAAAAATTAGCCAGAGATTGACCAGATTAGCTCAGACAAGCACCTAGGATTTGCATTTTATCTTTTGCCTATAGAGCCAGCTATGACCCCTACATAACCCCTACATGATCCCATAGAATCTGATGGCCAATAGAATATTAAAGGACATGTTCTTGCTAGAAAGAGGAAGCTCAAATACAAACCCAAAAAAACCCCACCACTCTCAACTCCATTTTGTCAGCTGCCCAAAATCACATGTGGTTCTGCCTCATCAATCAACCTGGGAACTGGACCAGATGGATATTTCCTCCAACAATATAATAATGTGAAAATGTTACAGAGAAGAGAAGGCACAGTTAATTCTGCTTAAATGCTTGTATCTATATAATCATGATGGCGAACCTATGGCACGCGTGTCACAGGGGGCACCAGTAGCCAATTGTTAAAGCACGTGAGGTGTTGCCCTGTCAGCTACAGTGCACACGTGCACGCTGGCCAGCTGACTTCGGACTTCTTTTAAGGCTGTTTTTCGCCCTCGGAGGCTTCCTTAAAGCCTCTGGAGTGCAAAAAACCAGCCCATGGGCAAACCAGAAATTCAGGAATGGACTTCCGGTTGGCTTGTAGGGCTGTTTTTTGCCCTCCAGAGCCTTCAGGAGGCTTCCCTGAAGGCTCAGGAGGGCAAAAAATGGTCATACGAGCAAACCAGAACTCCGTTCCTGAACTTCCAGTTAGCCCATAGGGCCAGTTTTTTGCACTCTGGAGGTTTCAGGGAAACTCGGGGGGGGGGAAGGAGGCTGTTTTTGCCCCCCCAGGCTCCTAGAAAGCCTCTGGAGCCTGAGGAGGGTGAAAAAAGCATGCCAAAAGCGGGGGGGGGGAGCACTGGTCATGCACACATTTGTGGAGGGGGACACATGTGCATGCAAGCTGGGGTTGCATGCTAGCATTATGGGTGTGGGCACGCCTGTGCACGATCCCCCTGCACTCCCCCTGCTTTTGGCATGCGATCCAAAAAAGATTAGCCATCACTGCTATATACAGAACATGGATAATGCATATTTTTAAAAAGATTCTATGAGCTGAGAATGTTGTCGGATTCTTTCTAGTTCAGAAGTTCTATTTATTAATGAACTATTACCCATTTATGCTCACATATCATAAATCTGAATTGAAAACATTAAATGGATTATTTGTTATATTTTGTATGTTATATTTTAGCAGAAAAATCATACCTACTTGACAATCTCTGATTTTATAAGTCATTGCTCAGCTCTCTAGTATCTCTAATTAATTCAACTGATAGATTCTAAAAGGAATTTGATATCAGTGGAATCAGAGTATTTTGTTACACTATATGCTAGTATGGCAAATTAAATCAACACATTGTAATTCATATTAATTCCTATTAGATAAAAAAATTAGATCAAAACAATGAGATCAAGACAAAAAACCAAAATAAGATATTATGCAAAAGCAATTATAACTCTATCTAATTAAAATACAAGGCAGACAGTGGTAGAAGATCTAAAATTTAGAGAGAACTAGTTCCTATCCGTGAAACATCAGTAGTAGCAGCAGAATCTGAAGTGGGTAACAAAGAAACAAAGATGATGGTCAGGAAACTGCAGTAAAAGCTGATGTGACATCATAATATATATGCCAACATATTGGCATTATTCTGGCCAGTATTAAATGCCTGTGATAAAGTACAGATAAAACCTTGGGGTCTTTTATCACCCTCTGCACTATATATAGCAGGATACTTCAGGTGAAATAAAAATGTGCATTTCATTTCCTTCTTCATTCAGAGCCATTAAATATATTGAAGCATTCATTATTTATTATTTATCAAATTTAAAAGCCACCCATTTCCCTCACAGAGAAACTCTGGGAGAGTATAGAAATGAAAATAAAAAACATAAAAACTGTATATTCTTAAATAAGAGGCAAAGTTAGTTAAAATTCAAAGTTAAAAGTTAAGTGAGAGGCAAGGAAGGGGCTTCAGGACACATAAGCCCCAGGGTTGTATGCTCCTTAGGTAACCCTAAGTAAAAGCCTGTAAATATATATTTTTCTCACATAAAAATTGTTAATTTTTATTAAAATCCATTATGGCAAATAATTTTGAGCATGCAAGCCATTTGCAATCCTGAAAATGCAGTTATTTTGTCTGATATATTACAAGCAGAACACTCCTGCTTAATTCTAAAATACAGAAAACTGCTACTGCTGTACTGGGAAAGATAACCCAGGAAAATAAATTTTTTACTGGCCATTTCTGTTCTCTTTTCTTCTGGATTCTTTCAGAGTCTTAAATCAAACAATCTTTTATTATTTGTTACGTACTTGATTTTGGATAGTTGGAAAATTTTACTTTGTGCTTTGTCTTTATAACTTTGACAAGATCTAACGTTTGTGCCAGAAAACCTTTTAAAATAATATCACACTATTATCCAAACCTTGAGCAGTTTCATAGAAGCTTGGGTGTTTAAAATAATGTTTCTTTCAAATGCCACAAGTTATATTGCCCTAATTATTATGGCTAATAGTTATTGCATACATGCAAGTTTCAAAAATGGTCCAGTAGATAATCTGTGTAGGAAGCCTGTCATGAATTCTCAGTAGACTAGCTTATAACCCACTGTGATTTGCAAGCCAAGTTTATGGCTGAGCAAACACCATAAAATGTGTTTTATTCAGTTACACTATGAATTGCTCAACATAAATTATGGACTAAGGAAATATAGCCAAATGGCTCTGTCCTATTTATTTAAAACTAAGGTTTCTAAGTTGGTTTGCTTCAAGGAATACTTTTCATGTTGATTTGTCTGTCTACACAATTAAACTATAATTTATATAGTTTAGATAATTCTACTGAAGTTCATAAACATGGTTTATTTTATTTAGTTTGTCAAACATGTACAAGATAACAGGGGTGAGTATAAACATGGATAAGAACAAAGGAAATGAGTACAAATAAATGAGACAGTTGGACAGGGACAGTAGGAACACAGCAGGGGTGGGTTCCTGCCAGTTCTAACCTTTTCTATAGAAGAGGTTCCACAAATCTACAGTGCCGTTTAGAACCGGTTCCAGCTCCCTCCCCCCGCCCATCCGTACATCATCAAGACGAAGAGCGAGAGGAGGAATTCTGGGAGTTGAAGTCCACAAGTCTTAAAGCTGTCAAGTTTGAATACCCCTGGAGTTTTTTTTCTAAAGGGTTAGGGGTGCAAGGGTCTTGTAACTGGACAGCTTTAAGACTTGCGTGCTTCAAATGCCAGAGTTTCTGAGCCAACATTTTGATTGCTAAGCAAGAGCGTTGTTAAGTGAGTTTCACCACATTTTACAAGTTGGCCACACCCACCCAGTCACATGACTGCCAAGCCACTCCCACCCAGTCACATGGCTGGCAAGCCACTCCCACAAAGGAGGCCACACCTACAGAAGAGGTTCTAAAAAAATTTGAAACCCACCACTGGCACGCAGGTGCGCTTATGTACACCCCCTTTACAGATCTCTTAGGCATGGAGTGAGGTCCATGGTAGACAGCTTAAGGTTGAAGATGTGGGGGTTTGAGGATGTAACAACAGAGTCAGGTAGAACATTCCAGCCTTAACCACTCTGTTGCTGAAGTCGTATTTTCTGCAATTCAATTTGGAGTGGTTTACCTTGAGTTTATATCAATTGTTTGCCCATGTATTATTGAGGTTGAAAATGAAGTAGTTGTTGACAGGTAGGATGTTGTAGCAGACAATTTTGTGTACTATGCTTAGGTCAGACCATAGGTGGCATAGTTCCAAGTTGTCCAAGTCCAAAATTTTGAGTCTGGTTGTATAAGGGATCCTATTGTGAGCAGAGGACTGGACTTCCCTTCTCGTGAAATACCTCTGGACCCACTCAAATATATTAATGTCTGATATACAGTGTGGATTCAAGACAGACAAGCTGTATTCAAGAATTGGTCTGGCAAAGGTTTTATATACCCTAGATTGCAGTACAAAGTTACCAGAGAAAAAGCTTCACAAAATTAGATTAACAACTCTTAATGCCTTTTTGGCAATGCTGTTACAGTGCGTTCTGGGGCTTAGATCGTTTGAGATGATTACTCCTAGGTCCTTGACAGAGTGAAGGTTGCCTATGAGGTTGTATCCGTCCAGTTTGTGTTTGGTGTTCTGATTTTTGTTGCCAATGTGTAAGACGAAGCATTTGTTTAGTTGAGATTTGGAGATTAGTTTATCAGTTCAGGTTCTTGAAATAGTCATTATAATCAAGCATAATATCAGGTTTTTAAGAATGAATAACACTTGCTTACTACTGCAGTAAAGAAGAATAGTAATGAATAGTAATACTCAGTCTATATTTTTAAGAAAGATATGTCTATATAGATGAACGTAATTACTGTAGGTAGCTTCATCTGATGCCTTTTAGGCATATGGAATTACAATTTCCATTACTAGCATGACCACTGGTTGTGTTGTCCTATTTGGAAAGCTTAGTTGACTTAAGATCTCAACAATAAGCTTCTGGAAGCTTAAAAAAAAGACAACCAATGTTGCTCAGCAACAACAATAGAACAGTGATTTCCCTTCTAGAAAGAAAATTTTCACTTCTGTTTTTGATCTCCAGCATTGCTTCATTGTGCTTGTCCTAGTTTTATGGTTCATGTTCAAGTATAATGCAGGAAGAAAGTTGTATGTAAATGTTCAATTTAGGGTTATATTCTCTTTTGAATGCATAATTCCCATTAGTGCTAATGAGAATTATATGTACGCACCTAGGGAAGAGCCATATCCCTAAGCTATTTTAATAATGAAAAAAGAAGTAAAGATAAAAGAACTGCAGTCATGCTGTTTAAAATCTTTGCTCTTGTGGCCTTCTCTTTTACTTGAATTCCTGGGTGGCCAAGCCTTGCTGCATACCAATGACTATACTTTATTCCACAGCAGTGTCCTTTGGGGAAAAGGGGAATAATCATTTCAATTTGTTTACTGCAAAAAGAAATGTCTAAATCTTTTGCAGTATACAAGCTCCTTGATTTTTTTTTTTGCCCTTTCTTCCTCTGGTTCATGTAAGATAGGAATAAGGTTTGAATCAACTTTATTTTACCTATTTATTATTTATAATATTGTTTAGTGGAATGACCCAAGGCAATTTGTACTGTACCTGAATGAAAACACTATCAAAATCAATAGATTAAAACCTTAAAATTGTATTTCTTGTAGTGTTCAGTGAACATCTCTCTCTTTCCCTGAGGAAGAGGATTTCTTTTACCAACTTCCCAAAAGATAACATGTGAGGACTAACCTGCCCTCAGGAGGCAAATATTCCAGAAGTAGCAACAGAAAGCCGTGCTATTGGCTCAACTTTTATAATCTTTCTAATAGTGATAATGGCAGCTTCCTTTCCTGGCTGATTATGTAGGCTTTTGAGCAATGTTCAGAACCTTCAGTGTGGCAAGCTTTCTTCTGGACTAAATCTTTTTCAACTTACAAACATGGAACTGAGTTTCCTAAGTTTAGATGACTCTTTTGGATGACGCAGAGCCCCAGAATTAACCTACAAAGTCCTCCATATAGTAGTGGTCTGCTAGGAGACCCTGGAGTAGGACTCTGAATTAGCTGGCTGAGTTGTCCATAAGCTATTTTGGAATTTAAATGGACAACAGAGTTCACTTCTTAAACACCTTATTAGATTATTATTTTTACTAAGCTAAAAGAGACTCTTTTCATTACAGTGTTATTCCTATTTGAATTTCTGTGCCCTTATTGGGACTTCATTATTATTGAACAACAAGGAGGAGAGTGGCTGGAGATGAGTTGTGTGGTGTATGGGTATTTTTCCTAATTTTTATGGGCAAATATGTTTTCAATGTTGAAGTTTTATTTTGTTAATTTTGCTATATTTGCTATATTTATTTGATGTTGGGAGTTATAATTTGCTGTTTGAATTGTTTGTTGTGGGAGGCTAAAATCTTCCAATTTTAATAGATTCTGATTGGCCAGGACATACCAGCTGATTTTAAAAAAGCTTTTTAATTTTTTTAAAAAAATATTCTTTGACCACAAGAGAGCACTAAGAACAGAAGAAAATGAAACAACATCCAAGGCATCTAAGCCAGACAGATATTGCAAAAAATATTTAATAATATTTTATTAGTATTTAATGAAATATTTAATATTTAAGCAAAACAATTAATTTTATAGATCAACTATGTTCCAAAGATGACATGAAAGAGAGCAAAGCAAGAAAATATTCAAGTAATTGGAGGAAAGGTGAGTGAATCAGAGATGCAACCAAATGCAGATAATTGTCAAACCATTGATGCTACTGCACAAGTATTCGACAATACAAAGGATTTAATTGTAATTGTGAAATATACAGTAAATCTGCTATTCATAGTACCTATTACAAAGATGTTTTAATTACAAATGCCCCAGTGCAACTGAAAGAAGAGTTGCAAGTAAGTTTACAATCCTCAAGAGAGAAAATTTGGATCACTACTTCAAAATAGAAATGAAAATTGACAATGTTGACATATTTGTTTTAAAGAAACAAAATCAGGTGATCCTCAGGAGTCCATGCTCACAGAGAGTCTGCAGATGAAATCACATCCAAGATCCCTATCACCTGCTCATTCCAAACAGTAATAAAGGCATTGATTGAGTTATGAAACAAAGCTTCAGGAATGACTGCAAGTACCCTTTTGGCTGGGTCCCTCAGATACCTGGAGTGAACCAGTTTAATAGGTCCTTCCTCCCTGCAGGGAAGAGTTTACATGGAGAATTTCAAGGCTAATATGAGGTTTTTTTATCATGACAAGGGACTGATCTGTCAACATCAGACCACTTCACCACTGTTCTGAGACAAAGAACAGAGTCCCACAGTGAGTTGGGCCATTAATAGCTTGAATCAGGCCCATAATTAATTTGGTTGCAGTAAACCCCCAATATATACACAGGACCCTTAGCACCATAAGTCTGGAGTATCCACTGCTTAGTAAGCCGCAGCATCAAGCAGCTCAGGCAGGGAAGTTGCTATGCAACAGTAAATAGCACCAAATATCTGATCCTAACTTTAAAAGTGGGTGTCTCATCTGTTTATATATGGAGCGAGCTCCTGGTAGCCACAAGAATCTCAGAAATAATAAAAGCTAGGCCATGCTCACCCTAAACAGCCCAAGCAAAGAGCCACCAAGACCACTCCCACCAACATGGACAGAGCAAGAAATTAGAATATAAATTGAGAGGAAATCTTACTCCCTACTAGTACTGATGATGTTACCTAATTTAGGTAATGAAACATCTAAAACAAAACAACCAAGGTTAGAGAGCACCAAGGAGCCCTCATTTCAACCCTGAGCTACAAATATTCTCCTTTGTTGGTAATAGCTAGTCTACCACCATTGTCCCAGAATTGCAACTGATCCTATACCTGAAATTGGATGGAGACATTTCCAAAAGGGAGGGAAATCCCTTTGTGTATAGCCAGTTTCAGAAATGATGAAAGGACGATGTTCTCATCCTTGATTTAAATTAAATGTTTTAAATCATAGATGACATAAGCTTTATTACCTTTATGGCAGTAACATAAATTGGGGGTGTGGAATATTTGAGAGCTAAATACTAGAGCTGAGCAGAGGATGCTGGAATGTAGTATTGGCCACAAGTAGTGAAACTGCCTTCCCTGGGAACAGCTTGTGCCTTATCTCCCATCATAACTCCCATGCTTGTCACCACACTGAAGTTATTGCTGTCTCACTTTCCCCAGAATATCACACCTATGCTTTCTCTTGTTTAGGTAAAAGACTCCATCTGCACAATCCAACATCACATTTATTCAAGTAGTCATGACACCAAATATCCAGGTACTTCTGATCAGTTTTAGCGTCCTTGATCCAGCAATCATCCTTCTTTTCCCCACATACACATCCTATACACAGAACCTGATCTATGGCTAGAAGGAAAAAAACCAGCAAACAAACAAACCAAAGCCAAACATTTTACTATCAGGTGGGGGAGTAAAACAAAACAAAACAAAACAAAATAAAACACCCTTATACAACCAAACAGTTGAACTACATGGCTACTTCCAGGAAGCACTGTACATCAGACTCTAAAAACCCAGTACTGCATCAACTGACAGTACAAGTATAGCAATAGAAATAACACTTAGATTTATGCATTGCTTCATAATGTGTTTACAGTCTTCTCTAAGTGGTTTACAGAGTCAGCATATTTCCCCCAACAATCTGGGTTCTCATTTTACTGACCTGGAAGATTGGAAGGCTGAGTCAACCTTGAGTCCCATCAAGATCAAACTCCAGTTTGTGGGCAGAGTTTGCCTGCAATACTCTATTCTAATCACTGTGCCACCAAGTTCATGAGCCTTTATCCTGACCACTGAGACATCCACAAGGCTTACCAACATATCACACATATCCATTCTGAAGACCTGCTTCTGCCAGTGGGCCTGAGAAACACAGAATGGAATGGAGCCCATTAAATGGCTTATGTGATATGCTGTCGCCAGGGCAGGGGGTTATTTTATTATATTGTTATATTAATTTATTATTGGGTCTCTCTTTTATTAGTTTTGTTGTTTTTATATTATTTTATATTTAGGTAATGGTAAAGGTTCCCCTTGCACATATGTGCTAGTCGTTCCTGACTCTAGGGGGTGGTGTTCATCTCCGTTTCAAAGCTGAAGAGACAGCACTGTCCGAAGAGGTCTCTGAAGGTGCACAGACCACTGTTACCTTCCCACCAAAGGTGGTTCCTATTTTTCAACTTGCATTTTTTACGTGCTTCCGAACAGCTAGGTTGACAGAAGCTGGCACTAGTAAAGGGAGCACACTCGATTACGCGGTGCTAGGAATTCGAACCACCAAAATGCTGACCTTTCTGATCGACAAGCTCAGCGTCTTAGCCATTGAGCCACCACGCCTTTCATGTATATGTTTGTGTGTGTATGTGTGTGTGTGTGTGTATTGTATGCCGCCTTGAGTCACCAAGTGCAAATAGGCAATGATATAAACTCCCAAAATAAAATAAACTCTCAAGAACTCATTACCAGCAGTCTCAGCAATATTATGAAATGCTTGAGAACCACCTTTGCTAGTGACCTGGTGTTATTCAAGGTTACATTTTAATTTATTATCTTTAGTACCATTCTCTGTTTTGGAACTTTGAGTATTATAAAGTAACACACAATGACATTTTGAAAATACAGCACATATGACTGAACATCCTGAACAGCATGATCTCTTAATCAGCTTAGTGCAACTTTTATTTTATGCTATTCAATGACTCAACAGGTTAATTAGCAGTCACTTGTTATTGCTCAGTAAGATCAGAAGACCCATTTTTTGCAACAATGTTTTTCAATATGGTGTTTTATTATCATGTTACTTCAAAGAGAAATCTGGTAAGAGCAAATATTTACTTAAGCTATATTGGTGTGGGGGGAGGTCAGGTAAGAAAGTAAAAAGAACATTTTCTGGCTAGTGGCCTGAAGAAAACATTATCAGAACTAAACCTAGTTTATCACCATGTGTCTAATGGACCATTTGGCAATCTTATAATAAACTTTAGGCAATTATCTACCTGTCAATTATTCTGAATTTCATTTTATTTCATAGAATCTTTACAATAAAGTCCTAATTTGTATTTATTTATTTATTGAAATTCATTTATTAATATTATAGTTATTAAAAAATACCATATTTTTGGAGTATAAGATGCACCAGAGTATAAGACGCACCAAGGTTTTGAAGAGGCAATTTTAAAAAAGTAAGTAGGTAGATAAAGGGATAGAGAGGGACACACAGAGAGAAATACAGTAGGTAGGTAGGGAGAGAGAGAGAGTAGGTAGGTAGTAGATGTTTCCAGGTGTATTTATCCATGTGCTGGAGAAGTAAATTGCTGACAATCTGCACATCTAAGACTTAGTTTCTGCTGGCAAAGCACTTGATCAATGTAATTCTCATCAATCAAAGAGCTTTCCAAATGGAAAAACAAAACTTTCTGCACTCTGAAAACCTCCCAAAACCGGCCCGTTTTTTGCAAAAACGGGCCCTATTATTTTTTTAAAAAGAGACATGAATAGCCTGTTTTTTTCAAAAGAATTACATGCATAGCCTTATGGAGGCTTATAGAGTGCTGCTGGGGGCTGGGGAGTGGGAACGGTCCATTTGTTTGCTCATTTCTGCCCTCCCCAGCCCCCAGGAGCCTTCTGAAAACCTCTATAAGGGCATGCACGGCTATTTTGGTGAAGGGGCAAGGCTTCGGGGGGCAAAAAAAATGCTGTATTCGGTGTATAAGACGCACCCAGATTTTCAGCCTCTTTTTGAGGAAAAAAAGGTGCATCTTATACTCCGAAAAATACAGTAGTAAAAATTGAGTCAAGCTTTAATTTCAAAATTTGCTTTAGGAAACTTCTAATCTTCTACCATATTGATAGATTTTTAAGACATTAATTCTAGATGGTAATTTCTTTTTGTTTACTGCAGTTTTTCTATATATGTATATATACAGAACAGTCTCTCTCTCTCTTTTTCTCTTTCTCTCTCTCTCCCTCCCTCCCCCCTCTGTGTGTGTGTGTGTGTGTGTGTGTGTGTGTCTGTGTACAGACAGACAATACAGTCAATGCAGATCAATGAAAAATATAGGAGGATCTGTACCAGTTTTCTGGAAACAATCTTAAAATATTTTGCCTGTGTGAAATCATTTTAATGTGTATTAATTTGGATGTCTTCTTTAAATTAATAAATATGTATTTATTAAAAAGCATATTGAACAGATAAAAGTCATGCAGATAAAAGTCATAAACTTGAATAGGTATTTACTGCATGCTTTTTTTATTCTTGAAGTGAATGATGTTTTGATATTGGTACACAAATATATTTTACATTATAGAAGAAGAAAAGTTAGTGATATATTTTCCATATGCTGAAGTTATCTTTTAAATTGCAAAGCAAATCAAATATAGAAAAATGCCAACTGAATAGAAAACTCACCACTGGGGTGCACTGCTGCTCTGCATTAAAAAAAAAAATTTTTTTTCTGGATGCTTTGCTAAGAAAAAATATAAACATCTGCAGTTTTGAATTTCATCTTCTATAGCATAATATGCAGTGCCAATATTTTTATTTCTTGTGCAATTCCCTGTTTAGGAAAGCTTAGAATAGTACTTGGAGTTAACAAGGAACACATGATTTGTTTAGGAATGGATGAGTATCTCAGTTATTGTTTTCTGACTTTCTGTTTCTCAGTTCATTTCATCTTTGCATCTACAACACTTATTGTTTTAAAATAAAATCAGCATGAAGGTTTATTTAAAGATTAACAGAGGTAACAATAAAGATAAAGTGTTCTACACTTTAATTCTTGATGCTTTCATATATGCAGTAGTTTTCTTGTCAGAAATACAGACAGAAAAATACAGTGTTTGTCATTACTCATTTCTTTTTCCATAATGACTTTTGGTCTCCCAGTTTGGTCCATTACTCAGGTATTACTTGGAAGTTTCCAAATATTAACTAGATCTGACCCTGCTTGACTTTCAGATCTGGACAAGGTTGGTTAAGTGCTCCTGTGAAGAATAGAGTTAAGTTAACCTTAGCAGAAAATATAGATCCATTTTCAAGGCAACAAAGAGATAAGAATGGCTTAAACCCATAGGCAAAAATAAATCAATGAAAAGGACTCCACATGAGTCCTTCTTAGTAACCATGAGCTACTTATTTTGGCTTCTATTAGAAAACATTTCAGACAGATATACCACCACAACCCTACCGAAGAAGCTTCTTAAATGAGATGAAAAATGTTTTCCAACAACCCCCCCCCCGCCGAAAGTCCACTTGCCTTTTGTAAAAAAACACCTTTGGGACAACCATGACTTGGATGATTAAGAAGTTCCCACTAATTCTCAAGAAGTTAAAGGAGAGAAGAAGAGCAGTATATTCAGCTTTCCAAGATTCTTTGACTATAGCCATTCTAATAAAAATAGTTTTAGACCTATGTAATGTCTGTTTCTTGGTTTGGTTGACCTTCTAAAGTTAACAGTTGTTACCTGTTAACATAAAGACATAAAGAACGGACATGTTATTTCTGGAAAAGTGGAAATAGGATGGCATAGCCATATAATGGAGGTCCCTGTAAAGGTATGACAAAAAGTGACCTATGTCATCTTTCCTTTGAGTTACAATGATAGCGAAATTCCAGGCTAGGTACCTCAATAACAACTAAGGGAACTCCTCTAGCTTAGTCAGAAGAAAATCTCTGTAGCAGCTAGAGCTAAAAAGAAATGAATAGTAATTGGTGGGGCTGGGTTGGGCTAGTGTTATAAAAACCCTCTGCAGTTTCATCCATGACTGATTTCACATTGCCACTCTACCCAAATATCTGTTTCATGCCCTTGTTAGCAACAAACAAACATGGAACAATGAACCTATATAAGGCTATTGTGTCAGATGGTTTCTTACTGTTGAACCAGAAATAATTTTTAATGTGAGCTGTCATAAAATGAAATTGTACATTAAATAGTCAATCTAATATCTAGAGTTCAATAGCACGTAGCTCTGGGTACACATGTATGCTGTTAGGATAAAGCTTAACCCAGTGGTGGGTTTCAAAATTTTTACTACCTATTCTGTGGGTGTGGCCTATTTTGTGGGCATGGCTTAGCAGTCATATGATTGTGTGGGCGTGGCCAACTTGTCACTCACCAGGAGATGTCATGGATTGGGTAAAATGTGGTGAAGCTCACTTAACAATGCTCTTGCTTAGCAACCGAAATTTTGGGCTCAATTGTAGTCATAAGTAAAGGACTATCTCTGCATGGCAGCCTTGTGCTAGTAAATTCCTTCTCATTTCTGGCAATTTTCCTCTCTGTTAGAGGTACCAAAATAATCCAGATAATGTAAGGTTTTCTGCTGCAGCAGGAGGGTTGGACTAGATGATATCTGAGTAGCCTCCTAGCCCTAAATTGCTATGCTGTTTTCCTTCCTTCCTTCCTTCCTTCCTTCCTTCCTTCCTTCCTTCCTTCCTTCCTTCCTTTTTCCCCCTTCCCTCTGTGGGAAGCAACCAATCCCTCCCCCAATAAAATATCACTCCCAGAAAGGGTCATACTACGTGCCTGCCAGATAGATAATGCCTTCCAGATAGATAATGAGTCTATAGAAAGTTTGGGTCCATTCACAAGCAGGGAATGATCCAAACCCTTTTAGAAATCCAAAGCCCATATTGCACAAACCCCAAAACTTCAAAAACATAGAACCATATAAGAATTCTACCTTTTATCCTGTTGTTCAGTTGACCCAAACAAATTGCTGAATGTCACTTTGCAAACTTCTTTTTTCAATTTAAAGCACGTTTCAATTTAAAGTTTGCAGCATTAAAACTTGTGGACTTCAACTCCCAAAATTCTACAGCCAGGCAGTTCCGATTTAAAGCAACAGCATTTTTTTCTACTTTGGTGAATCCTGGTTAAAAAGTGAGATTCCTTCTTTCTTTTTATTTATTTTTCTTTCTCCCTTCCCTTCCTTCCTCCCTCTCCTCCCCCCTTTTAATTTTTAAAGCTTCTTTTCTCTTGCCTGAACGGCAGGGAAAAAAGGCTTTAAAAAAAAGCTTCTGACCAAGGTTTGGGGCGTGGCCAAGCCACCATTACTATTGGTCCGGTCCAGGTACGCCAGATTTTCACTACCTCTTCTGGCATACCAGACAGGACCAGAAGGAACCCACCTCTGGCTTAACCTTTGTAAAAGTTAAAGTACTGTATTTTTCAGAGTATAAGACGCACCGGAGTATAAGACACACCAAGGTTTTGAAGAGGCAAATTAAAAAAAAAGAGTAGGTAGGTAGATAGAGGGATAGAGAGGGAGAGAAAGAAAGAGAAATACAGTAGGTAGGTAGGTAGAGAGAAAGTGTGTGTCAGTAGGTAGGTAGGTAGGTAGGTAGGTAGAAGGATAGAGAGAGAGAAATAGAAAGAGAGAGAGAGAGAAATACAGTAGATAGGTAGGGAGAGCGAGAGAGAGTAGGTAGGTAGGGAAAGAGAGAGTAGGAAGGTAGGTAGATGTTTCCAGGTGTATTTATCCATGTGATGGAGGAAATCGCTGATAAACCTTAAGACTTTTTTTCTGCTGGAACAGCACTTGATCAATGTAATTCTCATCAGTTAAAGAGCTTTCCGAAAGGAAAAAAAAAGTTTCTGCACTCTGCAACCTCCGAAAAATGGTCCGTTTTTTGAAAAAATGGGCCCGTTTTTTTTCAAATAAAAGGCATGAATAGCCTAGGGGGGGGGGGCTTGCAGAGTGCTACTGGGAGGGCAAAAACAAGCAAAAAACGGGGCCCGTTTTTTGTCAAACAAAATTGCATGCATACCCTTATGGGAGCTTATAGAGTGCTGCTGGGGGTTGGGGGGCAAAAGCAGCCCATTTTTTGCTTATTTCTGCCCTCCCCAATCCCCAGGAGGTCTCTGAATGCCTCCATAAGGGTATGCACAGCCATTTTGGTTAAGGGGCAGGTTTTCAGGAGGCAAAAAATGCTGTATTCGACGCACCCAGCCTTTTTTCAGCCTCTTTTTTGAGGAAAAATGGAGCGTCTTATACTCCGAAAAATACGGTATGTGTTAGGAAATCATAATTCATACTCATCTGAAGTTAATACAAGTTAATACTGAAGTTAATACTGTGGTTTAAATTATTACATTTCTTTTGACCATCTTTATCCTACAGATAACCAAAATCTAATTAAATGTAGTAATTAACTTAATAAGAAAGCAGAAATTTTGAAACTGAGTCATTTGATGCAAAGGGATATGTCATATGTGGGTCTGCATCCATGGTGGGTTCCAGATCCCATTGCAAATGGTGCGTTGCAACAGGGCCGGGCATCCACTACGTGCACCCACCGCCCATGATGCTCCAGCTGCTCAGTAAAACGTCACGCAGGTATCATATGCTTTGTGCGCCTGCACAAATGGCTCGGTTGGTCAAATAGAGGTAAGGAGGATGGGTGGGTGGGTGGGCCCTCTGGAGCACTGTACTAGAATGGTGCTCCCAGCAGGTACCAGTACGCCCATATCAGGGCGTACCGGACGTAACCCACCACTGGTCTGCATATATACATACATACACACACTTATGGCTATACCACAGATATGAATGCACAGAAATTCTGAATGCAGCTGAGAAAGGGCATGCTAAATCTATTTTAAATAAATGTAGTTAACAATGTGATAATAAAATAAAACAAGCAATTCAAACTAAATATTTTAATTTTACGATGTGCTGTAATTAGTTATAACTGTTGTTTAATTTTTACATTCTCTATCTTTGTATACTTTGATGGTCAAATGATGTATGAGAGTTTAAAAATGCTCTTCTTTTCTCCATTATCTTCTTAGGATGGCCATTTAATTCACAATTTACTCCCCATTCTCTAGCGTATTTTTTCCATAGAATTCTTAGGACCTTTGAGAATTTATTCTGAATTTTCAAATAGTTCTAGAAATTAATTGCTTATTCTTATCACAAAGATGCTAAACTAGTAAGTTGTGTATTGCAACAACATGACAAAACCCCCACAGGTTCATATTTACATCATGATATTCCACACAAGTATGTCAGGCATGGAATTTGTGCTATGACACCACAACACTATGGATATCAATGACAAGTACTTTGTTAGAATTACTGTAAAACACAAAAAATAAGCATACCAATATCACAATTTACAATATGCATTAAACAATATTATATGTTTAGTTTTTATGTTCCATGAATCCAGTTGAACATGATATATAAATGCCCTATTAAATGGAAATACATTTTAACTGCTAATGTGTCCATAAAGATATTCCATATATGTCAACAAGTTGGACTTAGTTATGGTCATGGAGAGTCCACATAATTTTTTTAAGTAAAGTAAAAATAAAGATTTTTACATAGGTTTTTTTCCCTGCCAGCTTCATAAATAGTTAAAGATTATGATAGAAAAGATTAATACAATGAGTTGTGTGAAAAAGGAATATGGGAATATCTGGATAAGTTGAGTGAATCAAATGAAAATATACAGTACTGTTAAAAATGTAACAATTAAAAAGAGAGCCATTACCCTGTGAAGATGAATTTATTTATCTGACAAGTTCAGAACTATTGTCTACCTCTACTAATTGAATGAGCAGCATTTTTAAATGTATGTTGATGTCTTTGTGCATTAATAGTAGCTTTTAGTGGTTTACGGGTCATGCCATTTCAGAAAGGTGTTGGGCAGAGTTTTGTCAGGAAGCTTAATTGTTTGTTCATACAAAGAGTTGGTTTGAACCTCTGTGTGGTATTTCTGTTCCTGATACACAATTCTGAATTTGAGGAATGGGAGTAGGATTTACTGAAAGCCAAAACCAGCAGGAAGGGGTTTAGTATTCAGTTGTGGTCAACACTAATCTTTAATTGGAAGTCTGAAGAGAGACTGACTGTAGGAAAAAAAGGCTTTAGGACACACTGATATGTTTGATATTCATCAGACTGTTTTCTGGGATTCGTATGCAGAGTGGTTTTTCTTTTATCAAAAGGGAAACAAATTACCTAGTCCTGATCAGAAAACAGTTAACATACTGACTATATGTGGGGTTCAGACAGTATTCATTGCTCCTGCCTTATCAAAGTCCAAAGCATCCGATAAACTATGAGATTACTGAAATATTATTTCTCACCTATATCATCACTTATTGTACATTTAAATTTGTCAACTGAATTCAGCAACATGAGGAAGGCATGACTATTTACTGAACATTTGAAATACAAGAATAATATGAATATAAATTAAAATAAAGCAAAGAAGAAATGAGAAAAAGAGAAAAAAATGAAACAAAAAAACTAAAGATCCAAAAAAGAAAGAAAAAAAGATGCAAAGAAGTGAATTCCAATCTTCTTTACAATAGTTATAAATACAATTATAAATTGATCTCTTTCCGTAAATTCACATCACGGCCCTCTACTTTCTATAATCTATCCTACTTAATCATCAAAACTATATGTCATAACTTCATGTTTTCTTTCTTTTTACACCAAAAGGAAGAGATGAATAAAATTTTAGAGTTTTGGTAGAAAGTGATGCTAACAAATCTTTTTCAACATGAAGTTTATGAGGAAATGCTCCAATGGAGGCTCTTATCTGGATTGAAATTGACATTTACAGTAGATCAAATAAAGAATATTATCCATTAAAAACTGCATTACTAGAAGTCACAGAAAAACCTGTCAACGAGAGAGTAACTAATGCAAAATACCATTCAGACCAAAAAACCTGAGAATTTTGAACAGCTTAAACTAAATAAATAAATTCTCTACAATGTCGATAGGCACTGTCATACAATTTTTTGTTCAAGTTACAGAATCACAGATGTGGAGTACAGGTGTTATACAAAAATGGCCACTCTGAGTGAATATGCTGTTTAAATACCATTAGTATGAAATTAAGGAACTGTAAAAGAGTCAAATCATCTAACTTCACCTGAAAGTGACTGTTTATAAATAACAGCATGATACAATCCTTATAACACTGCTAGTTAAGGTCAGGAGTTAGGTTCCAGGTCTGGATCATCAATTGCATAACTTCATAGGAGTTTCTTCCCAAATAGTTTATGCCATAGCTTTTTCTCAGATGCTCATTGATCTGATTGAACCTGGGTTGAAGTATTCATTGCTAGTTAGCAAACTTGAAGTAAATATATATTTCAGGAAAGTAGTGATGAGTCATTATCCAAGGACAAAAAACCATTGATATTGGTCAACTAAAAAAAGTAATGAGTAAGACTTCCAGTTCAGCTGGGCAACATGGTAGCCAAGACTTTTGGGCTTTCCCACTGTGAAGCCATGGAGAAAATATTTTCAGCCTGAGACAGCCTACCTGGTTTATTAAATGGTAAGTAGAATCTTATCTATACTATTTTAAATTAGGTTTTACAATTGAGGGCATATTTTGGAAGGGAAATAATGTCTACTCCACATAAAAACCAATTTGTTCAACTCTAATGCCCTCTCCTGTTGTCTTCCCCTTTTGAAGAAGAGAATTCGCCTTAATAAAATCATTTTTGTAGTGATGATAGAAAAAACTATACACATCAGTATAATTATTGATGCTTCTGGAAAGCAAACTGCTGAGATTTTCTCCAGGTTTCTGCGGCTTGAGTTGATTAAAAAGGGTGATTTTAATTCTAGATAAGAAACCTACTGTTTTTTGATAATTGAAACTTCCCTGCATGGTGGTGTTGCATATTGTAACAAATTGTTAAATGGCCCAGAGGTACTAGTTGCTTCCTATCCTAGGACCATCTCTTCTATGAAAGGAACTAAGCATCAGTTGACAAAAAGACCCTTGATATTATTAGAGAGGAAACAAGTTCCATGACTTTCTCTATGGCAATGTTTTTGAAATCATATTGAATTTGAGTTTATCTTTTTGGAATTTTTATAATATGAAGTATATACTTTTTTTCTCCTTCTCTTCTTTCTGCCTTCTCTACTGATTTTATGTTTTGTTTTATATGGCCAATATGAAGACTTAATATCAGCTTTCTAAAAGCATACGGAAGTTTCTTGTTTAACATTTATGATATAAGACCTGCCTATAAATCAGGATAAACAATAGCTATTTTGGATGCTTGTGTACCATATCAAACTATTTACTGTCACATGAAATATTAATGCTGGATGTTTTTTCAGATCCATCCACTGAAATTCAATGTCGGTATTCCAAATTTGCATGCAAATAAAACTGATTATTGAAGGGGAAGTCAGCTGACAGTTTTCTGGAAGAAGTTAAAGTATTTAGAAACTGCCAACATGGAGAGCCCTTGTTATATAGAAATCATATTCCTCCCCCCCCTCCCCAGAAAGGAAGTGTTGAATTATTTTAACAACATTGAGAGAAGCATCTGCCAGAATAATTCACACAATACCTTTGGCTAAAAGTTATGTTTGGTAACATGGGTGGAAGTACAGTCCAGGCTACTCAAAAGAAAACAATAATATAAAAAGTCACAACATATTCGATGTCCTCCTGCAAAGTGACCAAGAAGTCATATTGCCTTTATAGAACTTCCTGCATTGGAATCCTGATCAAAATGGCTGGAAATGATATCTACTGTCATGATAAGAGCAATGTGCCAATTATTCAAGCCATCACAATTCCCCCATATCTTTGGAATTATCTATGATCCAAGAATCAAGTAGGTCCCCTTAAATATTATTGAGATTTTGGGACTAGGGGCATGAGGTATCTTTCAGAACCAGCTCCTTGCCAGACCTATAGTCATTAGCCACGGTCATATCTATTTTCAAAAAGGAGACCCTAGCCTAGTAGAAAATTACATATCAATCTCACTGTGTTGCATCACCTGTAAAGTCATGGAATCAATTATAAACCCTCCACTTAGAGACAAACAACCTGCTTTCTAACAAACAGTTTGGTTTAAGAAAAAATTGTCCTGTAATCTGCAAATCCTACAGTGCAGAAACATTTGGACCACACAACTTGACCAGGGTAAAGCAATAGATGCAATTTACATAGACTTCTGCAAAGCCTTTGATTCAGTGGTACACGACAAACTAAAATTAAAACTAAGCTCTTATGACATTCCCTGTACAAGTGGATAACCATGTTCCTGTCAAACAGGCAACAAGTAGTCAAAATAGGGAGTGCCCTATCAAACATGGCACCAGTTATCAGCAATGTCCTCCCAAGGCAACATTTTAGGACCCACACTCTTTCTGCTTTACATAAATGACCTTTGCAATCATATTATAAGCATCTGCGTCCTCTTCTCTGATGACTTAAAACTATTTAACTGTTTTAAATGCTGCTATCCTACAAAGCAACCTTGACTATGTGTCAGAATGGTCGTGCAATTGGCAAATCTCATCTAATGAATGCTCTGTCCTACACATTGGCAACAAAAATCAAAATACCAAATACAAGCTGGGCAGATATGACCTCATAGATGACCCTCACTCTGTCAAGGACCTAGGAGTAGTCATCTCAAATGATCTAAGCCCCAGAGCTCACTGTAACAGCATTGCCAAAAAGGCATTAAGAATTGTTAACCTAATTTTGCAAAGCTTCTTCTCCAGTAACATTGTACTGCTAACTAGGGCATACAAAACCTTTGCCAGACCAATTCTTGAATACAGCTCACCTGCCTGGAATCCCTACTGTATATTGGACATTAATATGATTGAGCAGGTCCAGAGGTACTTCATGAGAAGAGCACTCCACTCCCCTACTCACAATAGAATTCCCTATGTCATCAGGCTCGAAATTTTGGGCTTGGACAATCTGGAACTGTGTCATCTGTGGTATGATCTAAGCACAGTACACAAAATTGTCTTTTACAATGTCTTACCTGTCAATGACTGCTTCAGCTTCAATCACAATAATACATGGGCAAACATTTGATACAAACTCAAAGTAAATTGTTCCAAACTCGATTGCAGAAAATACAACTTCAGCAACAGAGCCGTCAATGCCTGGAATGCTCTACCTGACTCCGTTGTTAAATTCTCAAACCCCCACAGCTTCAATCTTAAACTGTCTACTGTGGACCTCACCTGATTCCTAAGAGGTCCATAAAGGGGACATGCATAAGCACACCAGCATGCCTGTACTACTGTGCCCATTTATTTGTACTTATTTCCTTTGTTCATGTCCATATTTATACTTATACCTGTTATCTTGTACATGTTTGATAAAGTAAATAAATAAATAGGCCCATCATTGAGTTGACAACAACAAAAATCATTGGAATGACATGCCTGCTATACAAAATAAACATTCATACATTTTCGGACAACAGAATAAATTTTACTAATTGTCTTGCTGAGCAAGGAATCCAAAACTCCAATCTGTTCCTAAAGATCCCACAGCCTGATTTTACTGACTTTCTGAAATACAAAAGGCTTGGATATAATCTAATCTCCACAATGATGCTCTTCCAGAGAAAGGAGCAAAAACAGAAAAGGCTTCCCTTCATGGTCCAACATTGATGATACTTAGAATAAGGAGCCAAAATGGGACCCAAATTATACCAAAAAATGGATTGAGGAAATGGAATGTCATGTATGCTAGGCAGTGACGTGCAGTGAGGTTTTTGGCTGGTGAGGCAGCAATTTTTTTAGACTTGTGGACTTCAACTCCCAGTCCGGAGTAGGATCCCTCCAGGATGGGTGCAAGTTCGACTTCCAGAGTGGGCAGTGCGGGCGCCGGTGGACTCCTCCGGGCTCCCGCCTTCCCAAAGCGTGTCCCTGTTTTTGCAGAAAGCAAAAGAATGGAGAAGAAAGGGGGAAGCTTTGGGTGTGAAATGAGGCCACGTTCATCAGCAAAGGGCAAAACTCTCTTCCACAGCCTCATTTCATACCCGAAGCTTCCCCATTTCTTCTCCATTCTTTTGCTTTCCGCAAAAACAGGGATGCGTTTTGGGAAGGCGGGAGCCCGGAGGAGCCCACCGGTGCCCGCACCACCCGCTCTGGAAGCCGAACTGCCGGCCAGGACTCCCCAGCTCAGCTGCTTTCCGGGCTGGCAGCGCCTGCCAGACAGGGTGATGGGAGCTGTGAGGGAGCGCTGTGCTCAGTGGAAGGGCTCCTGGGGCTCTGAGCATCCACCTGCCCACCCACCTTTTGCTCCGCAGAGAAGAGCCA
The DNA here is from genome assembly GCF_964273705.1 of Natrix helvetica. Lineage (NCBI taxonomy): Eukaryota > Metazoa > Chordata > Lepidosauria > Squamata > Natricidae > Natrix > Natrix helvetica. Next base: position 48,270,324 of record NC_138550.1, read on the forward strand.
AACGGCGCTGGCCTGGCTCCCCCAACCGTGCCCTCGGCACCCGAGGCCTTTGGTCGGGGTCAACCAAGGCCAGTCTGGCTTGGGGGAGGCCAGCCACCCCGTGAAGAGTCTGGCCCAGCCTCCCTGCCGCCCTCTGCCTTGGAATTCAGCCACGGCACTGCCCGTCAGAGCTGCACGGCATCTGGGGCTCGCTTGTTAGGCAAGGGCAGCGTAGCTGGGGCGCGGATGGAGTGGAGGAAGCCTCTCCCCCCCCACTTCCCCCACCCAAAAGAATAAAGTGTACCTCTGCCACCTCCCAGGCAACCTGGCCGGCCTCTCTCGTGGCGGCTCTCTGACGCCGAGCCTGGGAGTCCCTGGAGGAGCTGGTGGGGGCTGCAAGCACCGCAGGCTGGACTGGAGCCAGAGGTGATGCCCCTCCAGCCGGGTAAGGTGGGCTGCCCTCCTTGCCTCTCCTACCCCCTTCCTTCTCTCACTCAAACAAACTCTCTCTCTCACACACACACACAAAGCTTCTCGAAAGAAGCCCCACCCAAACGAGCGTCCTCTACTAGGAGGCAGGAAAACTGGGTGCCTCCCCTATGTCAGGAATTTTTAGGTTTTTAACCCTTGCTTAACTTAAGGGTTAAAAGCCTAAAAATTCCTGACGTAGGAGCGGCACGCAGTTTTCCTGCCTCATAGGAGAGGGCGTTTTTTAGAGGCTGTTTTAAACAGTTAAGCAGTCATCCATGGAGAGGCAGGCTTAGGCAGCAACTAGCTCAGTCTGACCTCAGCTCTCGCCTTTTTCCCTTTACATTTTTCTTTTCTTTTCAGGATGACAGTGGTGAGGCTGTGCCTCCCCTGCCTCCCCTGACTGCACATCACTGACTAGGAAGCTCTCTGTGTTAGAAATAGATTTTTCTCCATATCTTTTTACATAGGATCAGGCAGCTGCAGCTATCGTATTGAAAATTGTCAGCAGATTTTAGAGTTTATTCACAAAAAATAGCTGGTTTGTGCGCTTGCTGGTTAGTTTAATTCTTCCTTTTATAATATAGCAGGACTGTCACCCTAAAACTTTGTTTTAAACAATTGTGAGAACATAAGTGGGGGAAAAGTGTCCTTGGCAAAACATTTTTGACATGAGAAAAGTTATAGAATATGTTTTCAGTATTAGGAAAAACTCAGACTGTTGAGGGTTTCTTTTTTTTTTTGGTGGCTTTTAGTCATGCACTTCTAAACAGAGCATATTACAAATAGCGCTGAATGTGGATGTTTTTTCCTGCTGGCATGCAGTCTGCTAATGGGATTTCAGAAAAGAGCATGAACTCTCCTCATATTAATATTTAACCAGGCAATAAACATGACTTGCTCAAAAGCTCAAGGCTGACAGAACTCTCAGTGGCTGTGTCCTCTCTTTTCAACACTGATTTTATGCTATGTACTGTTGGCTCGGGATGATGAGGTTGTATATCCGTGTATACATTCCTTCTGTGTAAGTGTGTGTATTAAATGTAGGCTGAGGATATTTATAGCTGATTAAAATGCATGGAACCATTGTAATTGCCTCTCCTTGAGTTTTCAATATTGTAAAATGCATTCAGTTGTGTCTATACCACTTTTGCTCTTCAGCAAACTTGAGGAAGAGGGAGGAGGAGGGGAAATGTTAAATACAAAGTATCTTGAGAAAAGGATGTATATTGCTAACATTTCACAGGATTGAATAGATTTGTTGAAAACAATGCAAAGCTTCAAATAACTCATTACAGGAAACATGCCAAGATTAGAAAAAGTTCACATCTTCTGTGTTTTTTGATGTCAGTGTTGTAATGACTGGAGAAAAGGAGTATCATCGTTCAAGCAGCCAAGCAGAGTTATTAACTTATCTGACACTCACTCAGTCAAATACCATGCTTCTTAAAAGAGGCAGTTCATACCTTATTACTAAATTACTACTATTTACTAAAAAGCAAGCCTCTGACTGTCACAAGTAATATTTGTGCATGTATGACAAAGCCTCTATATTACAACCTTCTCAATATTGCATTTATTGATGAAAGAATTCAATATAGGCAATTCATGTGTACTTCACTATTTAGCTGCTTTTATTTTAGAAATATTTTCAGCTTACTTTGCTTTATTCTGTTGTTACATTAAATATTTGCCAACTAGAGCAGAAGAAAAGAAAACATAAAAAAATGAAGTTTAAAACATTTTAAAATTATCTTTATATCTGTTTTGCTTTCTTTTCCATTTTTCTTCTACCTTCTTTCTTCTTCTTCTTCTTGAGGTTTAGTGTTATTTTTGGCACCATTTTTATTTTCCCCTTTTTATATTAGCTTGTATTATTTTTTTACCTTTGTTTCTTAAAATTTTAAATAAAATTATATCAAATTAACTGTTTTGGATTTAATTTTGCTAAACACTAAATGATGAATCTGTGTCGTTACAGATGAAACATGACATCTTGTTTTGCAACAAGCTGATAAAGACCATCATGATTTTGCCGTCACATTTCTGATTATAATGATATGAAATACATAAGTGTGTGTGTGTGTGTGTGAGAGAGAGAGAGAGAGAGAGAGAGTGTATCCCTGACTCAGCTGATAAAGGAGGAGAGCCTGTGGCTTAGTGGCTAATACATCTGCCTAATATGTAATACAGCCCAGGTTCTAATCCCAGTAAGGGTATGGCTAGCTGATGAGAGCTAAATAGATTGAAATAGATCTATACTAGTCTCCCTTTATTTATTTATCAGCACAAATCCAACACAAACATAGCAAAGGCAACATTAAAAATAAAAAAAAGTATGGTTTTCTGCCTGGATGGTCTTCTGTAATGAGCCGAAGGACAGAAAGGGGGAGTAGTGAGCTCCCTCCCATATTTGGGCATACTATTCATATTATATATATATTATTATATTATATGGCTAGCTGATGAGAGCTAAATAGCTTGAAATAGATCTATACTAGTCTCCCTTTATTTATTTATCAGCACAAATACAACACACACACACACACACACACACACACACACACACACACACACACACACACACACACACACACACACTATATATATATATATATATATATATATATATATATATATATATATATATTAATTGATGAATTCCAGATATGCAAAACATTCATGGCATAATGACACAATTCAAATGGCTATTTCTTTTTGTAATATATTTCACATATGCCAAAAACTCAAAACAATGGCTCTTGAGTCTTGAGTCTCTATTTATTCTATTCAATAGAAACACTTCCAATTTTCATCAACTGCATTTATGAATATAGTTATATTACAACATCCATTATTTTAAGTGTGGAAAACCTGACCTAATGATCCCCTCCCATCTCCTTGTTTATATTAATATCGAATCAATATTTTCTATAGTTTTTAAAAATATCCTTTGTGGGTAATTTGTGAGATTATGAGCAATGCAGGCTTTATACATAAATTGTTGTCTCGTATCTAGAACATGATTTGGGACAAATTGCATCATCTTTTTCAATCATTCAATCCCGTCTGACCCTTGGCCACTCTGTGGATCAGCATTCTCCATGTGATCTTTTTGGTGATGTTGGCCTAGGACTTCTTTGCTATTTTTGGAGTACATGGGATATATAATAGTCCTCTCCACAACATAGTTCAAAGGCATCCACCCTTCTGTTAACTGCCTCTTTCAGAGTCCAAATTTTGCAGCCATAGGTACTAATTAGAAAATTATTTTGTTAACTCAGCTGCATTCGGTTTGGAGGTCTATATTTTTACTCTTCCAGATGTTATTCATTCCAGACATTACAGTTCTTCCAAGATTTTAGAACTGCAATCACCACGTTGGTCGATTTTGGAGTCTAGAAAGATAAAATCCCTTACTGTTTTGATGGTCTCATTATCAGTCTGCACTTTGACCTGTGTGTCCTCAATTGCAGAATGTGCAAATATGCAAATTCAGGAGATTGGTTGTATATTTTACTTCCAAGCACACAATTAAGTAACAGGTCATTAGATCTCTTCCAGGCTGCAAAAGAACCATGATATTGCTTGTGGCAGAAAAAGACTGAAATCTGTTGAGCGCAGATCAGAAGAAATATGTTGAAAATACTTTTTGCTGGTATTTCACTCCATTAAAGCTGAATTGCAGCAGTGACTTAATGAAATGAGACTGACTGCTGAAGAAGAATTAAAGGAAAAGATGGTATGACAGCAATATAAAATTGTAAAAAAGGTTTGATAGAAAGATTTTGATCAAAGATCCAAAATTTTAAGACACTATGATCTCCTGAGTCAATGTTAACTATAGTTTTATTATTTGATTTGTTCTGTAGAATGATATGCTTCCTAAAATCTTTATCAGTTTCTTATCAGTAGCACCTATTTTAGATACATCCAAATTTCAGGAAGCAGTAAAGATAGATGATTGATAGATGATAGATAGCTAGATAGTCTCTGATAATTACATTCATTTTTTTAGTAAACATTTTCGCAGGAAATTCTAGTACAGTGCAACTCAGAACTCAATTGGGAAGTGCAATGAATACAAGAAATGATGAGTACTAAACAAATTTTTCCCATAAGGAATAATGTAGTGAGTCACAAGGTAGCCAACACTGATAAGTCTACCTTGTGCATTGAGTACCAAACAAATGAGGAGCACTGGGACAAAATGTTTGTGTCAAAATGAGTTGAGTGCCAAATTTGATGAGTTTCAAAGCAGTCAAGTACCAAGGTACCATGGTGCTTTGAACAGTTTAACTGCTTTAAGAATGACAAAAGAGAGGTGATAATATAACATCATTTCTTTTTTTAAAATAATTTTTTTATTTTTTATTTTCAAAACAAACACAACACATAAAATCTTCCTTCTTTACATATTGTAGAAAGTGTATCAGTTGGTTACAAAAGGCTTTCGTGCATCTCTTCCACAGTCATCAAGCATAATTCATATTAACTCAAGTAGTTTAACTCAGATATTTATACATGTTACCATCATCATACCTCCATTTTCATTTGACTATAATTGTTTAAACGTCCTTCATCATAAAATATACCAAGATTTAATACATACCACATATTGGCATTTCATTTACTATTTCTAAAATCTTCCAATAACACTGAATCTTTATGCCCTATTCTAGCTAAACATCCATAATATTTAGTAACAAAATTTTCTAATCCTCCTTTCCAAATCACTGTTTACAATTTACATCCAGTTTCCTTATGTTGTACATACATACATACATACATACATACATACATACATACATGTGTGTGTGTGTATGTTGTTATCATTATCCCTCCTTTATTTGACTATATCCTGTATCTTAACATTTTCCCTCCTAATAATCAAGACTTAACTGAATCTAACTTACTTCTTTTTTTATTAACCTTTATATATAATCCAAAAGGATTTCTCATCTTCCTTTCATGGGTACTATTCAATATTCATATCCAATTATTACTTATCATAACACTACACATTGTATACATTATTATCATTATCAATTATTTATTTAACTATATCTATTGTCACTAAATTTCATTAAGTTTAACTAGTTTTAAATTATACACGTCCATCTATCAACCTGCATCTTTCCAATTGCAAAACAGTCTCATGTCTTTGCCATTTGTGGTGTCAGTCCTCTAATCATCTCCTTAATCAAATTTGTGTGGACTCCTCTTAGCAACTCCTTGCTTATAAAATCTCTCATGTAATTTCGATGCCCTTCTTCTATTTCCTTAATCAACTTATCTTTGATTGTCAGTAGTGTTATCAATGATGTTGCTAATAAATTTTCTTTCTTTAAATCCATACATTCTTTTGTTTTTTCTTCTTCTGTGTCTTGCCATCTGTTCCCCTCCATTTAATTCCTCTTTCAGTATTCCACTCTTTCCATTTCCAGAAAAAAACCAATCACTATAAATATCAGCAAATTTAATTTATTTATGGTCATTTTCCTCTTCGGTTTTTAGGATTCTAACCTCCACTTTTTCCACTTGATAAACATCTCCAACTTCATCATATTTTACTGTTAGATGCTCTAAGTCTTCCAACTTCTTATCTGTCCTCTCAAATGTGTTTGATAATTTCTAAGAATGTCTTTTGCAGACTTGAAGTTTATATCTGCTGTTGAAATTGTGCCATTATCTCCAGCTAACAAACACTGCTGCTCTAACTTGGAAGGTTTTACAAGATTAAGCATAGATTCACAATAAAGTTTTATTTTCACTTTTCTCTGATTGAAGATATACTTCAAAGGGACAACTGTATGCTTTTCTTCTTATCACTCTCTATAAACAAGCAGTGAGACCTTGGAGTGCCAAGCCAGGATAATCAGTAAGAAAAGTAAAAGTGTTTCATTTCCAATACACAAAACTCCAGCCTCCGAGTAGCAGTGTTATTGTTGCAATTTTCTTTGTTTCTTTTTGTATCTTTTTTTGTATTTCAAGTTTTTTTAAAAAAAAGTCTGATTGTTGAATGAGTTAGAAAAACAGCCACAGTAATGACAGAGGAGAATTTTAGTCCATAGGTTACAAAGAATAATAAAAGAAAAAGTAGAAGAAAAGTTAATCCATTTGTTTTAAAAGGCTTGCATAAATTTCATCCATGAACATAGCATTTAAAAAGTAAGATAACCCACTGCCCAGAACCATTCCAAACTTAATTCTGCCACTTATTTCTTCTGTTTTCCAATTTAAATTAATTTTAAGTTTTTTATAGGCAGTCTCTTTTAAAATGGTAAAAATTCCTCACCAGCTGGAAACAATTTCTCTTTCCGTATCCTTCCATTTTAGACCCATCCCAACTTCATCAGCCTAATGGCTGGATTTTTTGTCACCGGCTTGAAGAACTTCTCTTGCATCGATCAGGGACTTTGCGATGTCCATGAGATCAGCAAGACATATTCTTCCTGTTCACCATCTCTGCGGAACGGTTTAGGTCCCATTGGACCACCCAGTGCCAAAAGTATTGGCTGCGGTCTTGGAGCATCCAGACCGCATGTCGGTATCGTCGCGACGTTGGCTCCTCCCCCCCATATAACAGCATTTCTGAATTGGCCAAGGTGCTCAAAGAGATTAAAGTCGTGAAACAAACCATACCATAGTTATTGCCAAAATCTCCCAAAGTTGACTGAAGATGTTTCAGAGATGATTGATGATTTTTTTTTTCTTAGATCGACTAGCATATTTAGTATTTACATGCATTCTCAGAAAGCTGAGAATAAAAAATATGGACAACTTTAAAAAAAATATGAAATCTACATTGTTTATTAATGATTAAAGTAGAACAAAATTTCTAGTCATTAAGTACCATTATAAGCTATCATATATCCTATAATCCAGGGGTGGGTTCCGGCTGCTGCTACTGCTGGTTCACTCAGGGATGCATTGTGCATGCATGCACCTGATGCACACTGTGCATGCATACGAAGTACTAAAATAACCTAAGATGTACAAAAAACAAGATGGCTGCGCCATAGGCGCCGCGAAGAGAACCAGTTCAGGGGTGTGGCAGGCCGGGTTACTACCTACTCAGCTGAATCAGTCTGAAATGGTAGGAACCCGCCTCTGATATAACCTGCTGAAAGTCCAAAGATTACTTTGAAAGTTGTTTTTTACTTTGGGAATGGTTTCCCAGTCAAAGACTGGGAAGAGAAAAAAATAAATATAAAAGTGGTAAAATGCAGCACTCTCTCAGATCTCAGAAGCTACAAATCTCCTAAAAGAAGTTAAATGAATAAAACTGTATTTTCAGAGTATCATTTCAAGAATATGATTGATTATCTGTACTTCAACAGAAAGGGATAAAAAAGAAGATGTCTGTGGCATTTACAAAAGAATTTATAGCATCTATATTTAAAGCATTTCTTTTCTTTAAGAAAAAGGAATCTTACTGGTATTGGGTATCCACATTCATTTTAGAGATTCTGTCAACTATTTCAACCACAATTTCCACTTTTTAGTTTTTTATAGGTGCTAGAACTCAATAGGTAAGGACCAATATCTACATAGAATTAACAATAAGGGGCTATGGGTTAATCTTGATTTTATTCTTGATTTCAAATTATTTAAGCAATTAATATATCTAAGGACAAGTTCTAATGCAGGTAAGTTAGCAAGAGCCAGGTTTGTACAATGGTTACAATGTTAGTTAAGGCTCCCAGAAATCAAACCACTGTAGGTTTTATTCCCATACTAAGCATGAAAAGAAATTGCCTGATTTTGAGTCAGTCACTCTCTCTTAGCCCAACTCACCACAAGGTTTGTTGTGGGAAAAATAGGAGGAGGAAGTATCAATCTGCTTACCATGTTGAATTGAGTATGAAAAAAGCAGTAGGCTGAGGGAGCTTTTCACCTGGGAGGATCTCAATGCTGTGGGGAGGTAGTTGGTCGGAAGCCTTTTCACTGAAAACCTCCCTGAGGTCCCAGTATTCTTTGGGGATTGTCTCCTCCCCTTCAATTTTCTCATGCACCGTGGTGTCTAGGTTTGTTTCAGTACTGGCTATGTGGGAGATCTTCCCCCTCTGGAGCTTTAGCAGAACAGATGTGTAGCCACCCTTTCTTCCAGTTCACATGTGGGTTCCATTTCCACAGCCACAATAATCCCAGTATGAGGGGCCGATTCATCCCAGCACAACAATGAAACTCAAGGATTCTTGGTGATCTCACATCCACATTTCTACTGGTTCGGTTACAAAATGGGCTAGGGAGGGCAGCCACTGACCCATCTAATTGGCAAAAGGCAATGGGCACTTTCAAAGTCCTCAGTCTTAACCTCATTTTCTCCACCACTTCTGGGCTAATTACACAACGGGTGCATCCAGAGTCTAAGAGGGCCAGCATTTTCCCCTGGACTCCAGTAGAGGGCACTTTAAGTTCTACTGGAATGGTCATGAGGCCCGACCAGGGGACTTACCCAGTGGTCATCATTGGAGTCAGTTTCACTTTCTCCCTAAAGAAGGGAGGGCTCTTCCCCCTCCTGGCTGGGAGGGAAATCCTCAATAGTTTCCACTCCTTTCAATATGGTTTCTTTGTGCTTCCCTGGTTGCCGGTCTGGTTTCTTCTCAACATCAGTGGTGGGTTTTGGGCCAATTTTTGAGTAGCAGCTCGAGGCTCGGTGCCCCTCCTTCCCACACCAGAAACAAGCAGTAGACCAGGGCTTGCTTGCAGACCATCCCTTTCTTCCCTTTGGAGCTTCCTTGGGGGTAGGAGGGGGATTTTCGATTTTATCACTGCCTCCCCGGTATTTATTCCGGGCCAGGTCAATTTCCATATCTGCTGCCAACTCATACCAGCATTGCAGGTTGTGTGGGGCCCCTCTGTTTATACAGCCCTGATACACATTCTCATTCAGACCGTCCGTACCATTTTACTAGTTATGAAAAGATAGCAGCGAAAGAAAAGCAAGATCTGAGCCAAAAAGTTTTGAACAAGTACATATCAAATGATTACCCAGCCCCCTCCCTACAATAATCCCACCCCAGTGTCCAATCTGCAACTCCCTAAGGTGTCATGTGGGTTGCATCTTCAAAAGGCATCATCAGGTTGGTATGCAAGATGGTTGCCCTTCACTAGACTCAAACACCAGCCACCAGCATGCGCAAAAGATAGTGAGAACAAAACAAACTCCCTTTTCCATCTCCTCCAGTACCATATACCAAATACCATATCCCACCCTCCTCGTTTCTATGGCAGCCGATAGCAAGCAAGTGAAGCAGAGGCTGACATATATACTCTGTTCTTTATTCCAAACTGGCGGCAATAAAACATTAAATCTCTCTCTGTCTCTCTTTCTCTCTCCCTTCTCCCTCCCCTTCTCTCTCAGAGCAAGACCAAAAGTAAGAGAGTCAGCATAAATTTTCAGATTACATCACATAATTCAATTTCATTTCCATCTATAAAGTAAGTTTTCTTGTAGAAATTTGTTAGCATAGAAGTATTTTAAATCTTCAGAATGCCCTGTTGGTGGCACCCCTGCTCTGTTATTAAAAATATGTATGTATGCATACCCATGTCTACATGTGTGTGTGTTTAAAATAACAACACCCACAATCTCTATATGATGCAATCTTTAAAAATAAATTCAGAATTGGCAAATACAAAAAAGGTTTTCCTTTCTCCCTCCCTTTTGTTCTGGCATTTGTAACATGCTACCATTAAGAAAAATCACAAGTCATTCATAAATACATACATTTTAATCACTCATTTATTGTATTTATATTAAATAAATGTAGCAATACTAGACATTATTTCAAAGAGATTAAACATTCTTTCAAGTTGAGTTTGATTTCTGGTAATTTCTTACATACATCCATTTAGTTTTCTTGGTGATAATACAGACTGGTTTGCCATTGTCTTCTATCTAATGATAGACAATTTCCATTGCAGTCTTTTAATAGAATGATAGATACTTCCTTGCATTATACAGTGTCACTTAATAGTTACCATGGTGGCACAATGATTAGAATGCAGTATTGCAGACTAACTGTGCTCACAGCCATCAGAAGTCTGTAAAATGAAGATCCAGATTGTAGGGGGCAATATAGTAACACTGTAAACCACTCAGAAGTACTATATAAGTCTATGTGATATTGCTATTATTATTGCCAAAAAATGTATCCAATTTTCACTCCTATTTTTTATCATTTTATCAATATTTTCTTAATGTAGAAGCTAAATTCCATTGAATATATGGAATACATGAAAGAATGCAGAGAGGAACATCATGGCCTGAGCATTTCTCTGGAATTTCAACATTCTGTCTGGATTTGTCTCACACTTTCTTGATTTGAAAAGCGGAAGAAAATGTATTCCTTTCCTTAGCAAGATGCTGAGGATAAGCAGCGTCTCAGAAATTATTCTCAATAATTCCTAAAATATTTCTACAAAACATTTCCTTTTCTTTAATTCCTACAGAACCTGGTAAACAAATCAGTCCTGACAAATGATGGCTCTTAATTGTAATTGTGATACAGCAGGAAAGGACACAGAAGATCCTCCCTTAACAACTCTCACTGAACAGAAAGAGAGAATTGCTGCATTCCTAAGCAACTGCAGTGTTGATAAACAAAAACTGAGGGACTAGCATAAGTAGGCAAATAGCTTGAAAAGTATGTAGTTCTGCACAGAATAAAAATTTCTATCTTTCCAGGAAATGGCCAAAAACAAACAGAGACAACAGGATTTCTGTTAAATCCTTGACTTATGACACTGTCAAAAGCCATGCCAACTGCAGAACTCCTTTGATTGGTTAAGACGCGAGCAACCTTTCAGTGGGAAAATGCAGCCTCCTGATTGGTTCAGCCGCCTGACAGCTGTTATATAAAGAACTGTCAGAGAGCCACTGTTGTTGTTGCCGGTTTGGGAGTTGCCTCGCACTTTGCACTGTTAGCTGTTACAATAAAGGTTGTTTGTTACTGCAACCTGCCCCCCTTAGTTCCTGCCTGCCTAGTTCTCCATACAGAACACTGGTAATGAAGGTGGGATCAGGACTGAGGTAAAGGCTAGCTAAAGTCATCCACTAGAGTTAAGGTGTGTCCAGCTGAGCACCGTCTTATAGTCACAGGCGACAAGATTTTGCTCCAAAGCTACCTCCCCTGCATTCCGTCCTTTTCAGGATGGCTACTCTTCCTATGTTCTCAGCTTTCAACCCAGCCACTGAAACCTAGGATGCCTATCTTGAATGATTCAAGTCCTTCTTGGAGGCAAATGACTTCACTGAGTTATCCAGTGGCCATAAACAAGGATATTTCCACCGTTCATGTGGGCATGAGATGTTCAGAACAGCCTGGTCTCTAGCCATCACTCAGCCCATCTACACTGTGTTTGGGGAGACAAAGGACACTGGGGGAAGGAGAGTCCATCAATGAATATATGGATTCCCTCAGGACAGCCACCCTGTACTGTGATTTTCGCGATTTGGACGATGTCCTGCTTGAACAGATGATCTGCAGGGTAAATGACTTACGCCTCCAGCGATGATTGCTGGCAAGAACTGAGCTGAATCTTCAGACTGCTATGGATGAAGCAAGGGCATCCGAGATGTCTGACAGATCCACTGCAGAGATTCAGCAGTTGCAGCCACCCTCTGCCCCTGCCAAGAGGAGTCAAGCTGTCCATTAGGAGGACGCCAAGCAAAAAGACACCACTTATGACAAGGGTGAAGTGAATTGCCTCAGGTGGACCCAAGTCAAAAGATGGCCTCCAGCTGTCAAAATGCCTCAGGCTAGCTGCCTGAGTTGTGGCAGGAACCATGATAGGTCAGCCTGCAGGTTCAAAGCTGCCATCTGTCGTCACTCTGGCAAGAAGGGACACTTAACTAAAGTGTGCAGAACCACCCAGCCAGCCACTGACCTGCCTTCAGAGGCAACCTTCAACAAGCGGTTTAAAAAAAAAAGCCTCTAAAATGCTGTGAAGACTGCTTCACAGTTTCCAAAGACAAGCCTCCTCATGATATGGCCATCAGCCATTCTTCCTTAGCCACCCCTAACAACAAAATTTTCCTCATGGTAACTCTGGAAGGCATGCCTTGCAAGATTGGGGTGGACACTGGTTCATCCAAGTCCTGGGCCACTATAAAGTGATTGGTGTCCAGCCTGTCAAAGAAATGCCACAAGTTGTGCCCTGTCAAACTAAGGGACTATGAAGGGGAAGTCTATCCCAACACTGTGCTGTGGCACCTTCAAAATCAACTACAACAAATTCATCGGTCGCCTTCCCATCATCATCGTAGATGGCTCACTGCCCAGTGTCCTGTGGCTAGATTGGCTCTCTGCATTGGGGTTCCACATATCCGGCATCCACGCCACCATTCCTGATGCCTTGAGCACACTCACCAGTGAATTTGCAGACGCCTCGGTAAATATAAGGGGACTCCCATTTCCTTCAATTTGGACCCCCAGGTAGTGCCAGTGCTCTTGAAACCTAGAAGGGTGCCCTTTGCACTCCACCACAAGGTGGATCTGGAGCTGGATAAGCAGATAGCCCAAGGAGCCCTTGAGGCTGTCAATCATTCCAAATGGTCCACTATGGTCCACTATGACCCCCATAATGATTCCTATTAAGCAAGATGATAGTATCAGGATCTGTGCTGATTTTAAATGCACAATAAATAAAGCCCTACAAGCTAACCCATACCCTGTGCCAGCAGTGCAACATCTGTTCTACTCATTGGGCCAGGGAAACGTATTTGCCAAGCTGGACCTGGCCCAGGCATACCAGCAGCTCCCCATCGATGAAGCCCTGGCTCAAACCATCTTCACACACTGGGGAGCCTTTAAATGTAAACACTTCAATTTGGGGTTAGCATTGCCCTGGGCATCTTTCAGAACCTGATGGAGCTGTCTGGGGTAGTACATTATTTTGAATACATTCTGATATTGGCTGCCGATTGGTCAGAACTTGTCAACAAGCTGAGGGTGGTCCTAACATGTTTCCAACATGCTGAACTGAAGCTGAAGCAATTGTGCCCACAATTATGGGGCCAACTTGAGGTGGCTACTGGGACACATAATACAATTAACAGGACCCAACTCTTATAGGCTCCTCCTTCTTTGGCCAGTGCCCCAGAATTGAGATGATGAAGGCAGAGCCAATGTCGACCAAGCATGTACTTGTCTGACTACACATATACCAACAGGGATGAGAGAAGTGTTAAGTCCTCGGACTTATAATGCTGTCAAAAACCATGCCAGCTGCAGAACTCCCCTGATTGGCTAAGATGTGAGCAGCCTTTCAGTGGGAAAACACAGCCTCCTAATTAGTTCAGCTGTCTGCCAGCTACTGTATAAAGAGCTGTCAAACGGCCACTGTTGTTGCTGGTTTGGGAGTTGCCTTGCACTTTGCACTGTTAGCTGTTACAATAAAAGTTGTTTGTTACTGCAACCTGCCTCGCCTCAGTTCCTGCCTGCCTAGTTCTCCATACAGAGCAATTTCATTCTAGCTGAACTGGAAATAAGAAAAAAGATCAATCAAGCTGATTTTAGTTGAATTTGTAAGGAAAGGCTCCCATCAGGAAACCTAAGCAAGATGCTAACAACTTTAGAACTCTTGTCTAAAAGATTTCCGGTCAGATAATGAAATCTTTGATTTAATTGCATCTAATGGTAGTGTGAATATATCACTGCTGCTAGACTTTACAAATGTTTATCACTAAGTTATCTCAAAGGACAGGCAATGAAAGGTTTGATTTCCCCTTCATGACTGTTGAGGCTTTTTTTTGCTTTTTTTAAAAGGAGACAAATATTATTAGCTTGTTAGTGCATATATTTCACTCACATACAAACTTGCTAGGATCCCTGATAACGACAATCAGTTTAACAAAGCAATTCCACAAAGATTAGGAAAGAACCAAAATTGGAAAAAGTAAATTTCCTTAAATAGTAAAAATAATCATCTCTTTGCAATTGACACAGCAAAAGAATACATACAATAGAAATTGTTATTTCAATATTCAGGCAGAGGGTGTGAATCTTGCATAAAATGTTCTTTGATTGTTATACAAAAAGGGGAAAGAACATATGGCATTCACCGATTGGATGCCCATTTAGTGAAAAATGTTGAGGTTTCAGTAGGTTATTTTACAGAAAAGTATGGTACACACAAAAATTATATTCTTCTAGTGGTCAAACTGTAATGACTAATAACATAGTAAAATAAATGACCACATACATTTGTTGCTATATTTGAATGGTGCATTTTAATTCATTGTATAAACCCAAACAACCATATACACTTTTGGAAACTATAGGCAAATAACATTTCTATCAATTTTATGAAAAGATCTAGGGGATTAAAGAAGTAGTAAGAATGAAAATCAGCATAATATAAGGAAGGGATAATATAAATCATTTTCAAAATTAGGATCTCAGGTTCAGGCTAAGTATATTTATATCAAAGTATCTATCAGAACACTGCACTTATATCTATTAATCAATTACCTTTGCTTCATGTATAAAATATTTTTAAAGAACTCGGTAGATAGAGCAATGATGAAATCCTACATTATACACAGTTGAACATTATATGAGCCTAATGTACATTGTTTCCCCCCAATTCATAGGTGCATTTTCCCAAAGGATACATATCTATTTATTCTGGTCTTACTTTCTTTGAGAAAAGTAATAATGTTGAGCTGAAAGACGATTCAATCAAAAATATATTAAATATCTCACAGATAGGTATTTCATGTAAGTACTATTCATTTTGTAAATATATTACAGTTCTTATATTTTTAATGTGATTTTTAATAATTTCTATTTTAGACTCAATTTAAATTCTATTCATCCATCTATCTATCTATCTATCTATCTATCTATCTATCTATCTATCTATCTATCATCTATCATCTATCCATCTATCCATCTATCCATCTATCCATCTATCCATCTATCCATCTATCCATCTATCCATCTATCCATCTATCCATCTATCCATCTATCCATCTATCCATCTATCCATCTATCCATCTATCCATCTATCCATCTATCCATCTATCCATCTATCCATCTATCCATCTATCCATCTATCTATCTATCCATCTATCCATCTATCTATCTATCATCATCTATCTATCATCTATCTATCATCTATCTATCTATCTATCTATCTATCTATCTATCTATCTATCTATCTATCTATCTATCATCTATCTATCTATCTATCTATCTATCTATCTATCTATCTATCTATCTATCTGCCTTCCTACCTACCTACCTATATCTCCATATGGAAAGGTATCATGAAAGTATTCTTCAAATGGGGCAGTTTAGATTAAGAAACATGAGCAGTTCTGGAGGTTTGAAACTCTTACTATAACCACAACAGATTATTCAGATATTTTTCTATATGAACTTATAAAGCGACACTGCAGCAAGTCATAACTTATTGACTCCATCCAGTGTTAATTCGAAGGACTGTTATATAAAAAACTGCAGCCTGAAATACTTTCACTGAAGATAACAATACTGCAATCACTGCTAGCTCTTTCCCCTGACTAAGATAACCCTCCTGTGATAAAGCAATTGAACCATGCATAATATTATGTATTTAATTTAGTTGCCGGAATAACCTCAGACCACCACCACCATCAAGAAAATGAATTGGATAAGGAACATTTCATACTTAATAAGATATTTCCCCTAAATGATATACCTTTATTCTCATGATTATTGGAATATCTGGCACCATTCCTAATAAAATGAGCATTATAAGGAAGAAAATTATGAACTACCATATCTATTTAAGTTGCCATGTCTCCAGGGAAACTAGTGCAGATTCTATAAAATAAAGTTAATGGAAATAATATATTTGGCCAAATAGAATGATAAGTATTGAAGCCCCCGTGACTGTGAAAATCATCTCTCTCAAAGAATAGAACTATGATTGAAATTGAAATGCAAATAAAATTGCTTCAGAGAATAAATACTTCAAAATAAAAACATAATAATAGCTTTCAAACTGATAGATTATTTGTCTTATTCTTATAATGCAATTCTCTGCTGTGTATTGTGCAATTTAAGGGCCACCCAAATGACCACAGTTTTTATATACTTACACAATGTTGGTAATGTCAATTACCAACAAGAGGAGAGGTAAAATCCTGTTTTAGCTATAGATGCAATTGCCCACTGTTTTCAGAACATTTATGTAAAGGAAGCATATGCACCACACAAACTCATAGGAAGAAGGCTGGCTGAGCACATGATGACAGAAATTCTAATTAGGTCTGTAAGGAAGTTCATCATGGAACATGTGAAAACATTTTCTAAAGGAAGATGGCAAACTACTTGTATGTGCAGTGGTTCCCAACCTTTTTTTGGCCATGCCCCATCTAAGCATCTCTAAAATCCTGATTCCTCCCCTGTGACATATAATTCTTACTTTACTCAAAAAGTGAACTCTACTCACGCGGAGGAAGCATAAAAGGCCATTAACTTGGTTTAAACAAGGTTCAAATTGCCCCCATTAAAAATCAAATTGCCCCACATTGGGAACCACTGGTTTAGAGCAATTGAACTCAATGCCCAAACACTAGAAAAAAGAAGCTGGAAATGGCAAAGAAGTGAATTTTGGAAGAAAGAGGGACAATGACAGGAAGAGATAATAAAAAAAGTGTCAGAGTTAAGTAGAACAACTGCAAAAGAATATAGAAAGAGTTCACAAGAGAGTCCTTGAAATACAATTTGTAGGTTAATATTCCATTAAAACAAACAAAACATAGTCAAGTAGATTCTTTGCATTTTCAGATATTCATTTTCCTTTTTCTTGGGAAAAGTAAATCACACATTGCTGAATAACTGCTGAACATGTTAATTAGTCAATCTAATTAGAGATGTTCATAATTCTGACAGCAATAGAAATAACTGGATCCATAGAATATTTCCAATGTGACTGATCTATATGCATTTCCTAGCACCCATTTTCTGTAATCTGAAACTAAGTGTAAAACTGTAAAAATGGATTGAAAAAAGCTTAGTCTTCAGTGCCCAATTTCATATCAGCAGAAAGCAGTGGTGGCTAGGAGAGCCTTTACAGAGCTTTGTGTTGTTTTCTAGTTGTACCTGTTCCTGGATTGGATAGTTCACTCATTCCCTAGTCATCTCCTTTTTGGATTACTATAATGTACTCTACATGGGCTGTCCTTGAAGGGTATCCAGAAGCTAGTGCAGAATGATGGATCCCATGGAATCTGGAAGGTGATTACATTGTGTTTAGATGGGTGTTCTCCTGTAATCTATTTCTATTATATTGTTTATTTTGTTTATTTTAAAAGTTTTAATAGTTGTAAACCTCTTATAGTCTCATTAGTGAAATGGGTGGCTAATGCTTAATGCTTAATAAATTCCTAAGTAAATAACTAAATAACTAAATAACTAAATAGTGCAGCCTTCACAGAGCAGTTAGTGTACTTCTTTTTCTTATCTATTCATTATGACAATATGTAAAGAAAATTATGCTTATTCTTAGCCTCTCTTGCCAACTTCAGTCATTCAGGTTCTCTCTTTGTTAACATCAACAATGCAGTTCTGAGCCTGATTTGAGACTCGTCCACATCTATTACATGTATCTTTGTTTTTAGATCTCCAATAACCATTTTTTGCTGCCCTATTTCTATGCTTTAATTGCTCTGAATTTATTGAATCTCATCTAAGATACCCATGAGAACATGAAAAAATCCCAAATGAGCCCAGGCCTACCTAGCCAGAGTTCTCTCTTACTTTACCATCAGCTGGAGCATCTAGAAAGCCCATTCTTCTTTTCCATTACTGCTTCCAGTTACCTAGTGTTTAAAGATGGACTGTCCCAATGCCTGAAAAATGTTCAGTTAAATAGCCTTAAATTGAAGTATAGTCCAACCTTTCCATTAAATCTCTTCATTTCTCCACATTTTAATCTGGCTTTGAAAATGCTGAACTCACCCATGTCTATGGCCACTATTGATTTATTTTGATAAATTGGCACTTATAGGATATGCAGTTAAAATGCGGCTAAGGACATTTAGTTTAGATTACTCCCAAGTAATCTAATATTCCACAGCACATCCATTTGTTGATTTATCTGGGTTAGCGAAGAATGTCTTTTTACTAATCTGAAGGGTAAGTTATTTGTACTACTGCATACTAATCACATTTGTCTACCTAACAATACAGAGAATGTGATAAGTTAAAATATGAAATACCAAAAACAAATGTTGAAATATGTTTTCATAAACTGCTCTATTATAGCTGTGAACAATATTGAAATAAATGAACAATAATGATTCATTAGTATTTTGATTAAGCTGGATTGTATTCAAGGTAATTTAGCAATAAAGGTAATTTAGTAATAATTATGACAGTCAATCATTTACTAAAACAACAAAATGATGGATGAAACCTATTGGTAACATAATGAAAAGAGATAGGAATGTGTTTGGTCCAAATTTTATTGACAGCTAGGTTATACTTTAAAATTTACCAGGTGTACCTGCCAAATAGTCAATGCCAAATAGTCAATGAATCTCAGTAATAGCAAGATGTCATAGCAAGAGCAGTATATGTCTATCACACAAACCCGTTTGAATATAGGTTTACCTATAAACAATATCAATGTTAACCATTTCTTTCTTGGATTTTTCCAAGAACAGATTTTATGATTCTTTGGAACATGGGTCCAGTAAACAAGTTCCATAAAAGCTGCATACACTATAATGTCATGCCAGCAAGATTTAAAAGTTTATTTTCCTATACAGAAGCATTCAAAAACCCTTAAAACCAGAAGGACAAAACAGTAAGAGCAGACACTTCATCTTTATATGTAGTCATGAAAAATGCCATTTAGAACCTTAGCCATCTGCTTTTGAGTTTATGTCATATAAACAGCAGGAGTGACACATGTGGATTTAGTAAGAGAAACTAAAATGCTGTTTACTTATTGAAAATAAATAAACTGTAATACCATATGCTTTTCTTCAATTTCTTTGTAAAAAGTCTTCCCCCCCCAAATCTTCCTAAAGTTCTAGCCAAAATACCAGCCTGTCAGCATCACCAGGTAGACCTGATATGAAACATGATCAGATCATCTAATTCTGTTTTAATGTTAGATTCCATGAATAGAAGCTTGCAAGTTTGAAAGTACTATTCTGCTCCCATTTCCTTTACCCTTGGAAATTAGGAGGGGGTCTGAGCTTCTTGTGCCAATCATTATCCAGAATGTAATTTGACCATTCCCTAGACTGCTTCCCTGGGCTCAGTCTCTAAGATTATTTCTGCATACTTATATACTGCACCTACATATGTGAGCAAGTTCAATGCCATTTGCACATTCATTGAACATCTGATTGGTGGAAAGTAAACTAAGAAATCTAGCCTCTCTCTTGACTTAATTGGGTTCTACCCATGAAATTTGGAATAATTCCCATGATTTCATGACAAATGAGGCATTTTTCTTAAGGAGAAAAAGTGAAAAGATACTGCCAAAGATAAAGAAACAGAAGAAAGCCAACTGTATTTTAGAACAAACTAAAATAACTAAAAAATGAAGGGAAAGAAATGGCATTAAAGACAAAAATAGACTAACAGAGCAAAAAAGCAATATTACAACACCATAAAGATACTATAACTAGTCCTAGAAAAACTAGGAAAGTCTTCTAAAGGAATACTGAATTCAGAAGGATGTTCCAATCACAATTTGGTATGCTAAAAATAATAATCAATAGATAGTAACTGATTCAGTGAAGATTAAACAAGAGGAATCAACAGAAATATCACACAGTATACATTTCTACATCTAAGCTACATTAGACAATATTCCTTACTTAACAAAATAACAGAATAACGCAGTTGGAAAGGACCTTGAGGTCTTCTGCTCCAATCCGTTGTCAAGCAGGAAAGCCTATAGCATTTCAGAAAAATGGTTGTCCAATTTCTTCTTAAAAATTTCCAGTGTTGGATCACTCACAATTGCTGGAAGCAAGTTGTTTTACTGTTTGGTAAAGAAATGCAAAGGGGGGATCCTACCAGCTTCACTACCGGTTCGCTGCGGGTGCATGCACAGCTAAGAGAAAATTGAACTTCCGCATTGAAAACAAGGAAAGGAGCAAAGAAAAGAAGCTGAGGAGCAGCAATTCAATCTGCCTCCCCTGATCAGCTGGGCTTCAGAAGCAGAAATAAAGGTTTGTATAACGTAGGGGCGGGTGAGTGGGTTCACTTCACTTATACAGAAACAGAGAACTGGTTCGCTCTCAGCTTGAAGTCAGAGCTACCAGTTTGGGTGAATCGGTCCGAACTGGTAGAATACCATCTCTGAAGAAATGTCATGTGTCCTTAGTTCGAGGTTGGTTCTCTCCTTGATTAGTTTCCATCCATTGCTTTTTGTTTTATACAGAGAATTGCTGTTGTAGTCAGTCCATACTCTGAAAATACTAGTGTATTTTTTATTGTGCAAGAAGAGGGTTTTCTTATTTTTAGAATATATATATGTATGTATGTATGTATGTATGTATGTATGTATGTATGTATATATATATATATATATATATATATATATATATATATATATATATATATATATATATATTGTGGTGGGTTTCAAAATTTTTTGGAACCTACTCTGTGGGTGTGGCCTGCTTTGTGGGAGTGGCTTGCCGGCCATGTGACCGGGTGGGAGTGGCTTGCCAGCAATGTGACCGGGTGGGAGTGGCTTGCTGGCCATGTGACCAGGTGGGAGTGGGATGTTAGAAGATCCCAAATGAAGTTAGAAAGGCTGGGTCCCAAACCTAGCTGGCTTAACTGGGATAGGGGGAATAGGAGGTAGAGGTTCACCAAGGACCCTCCTCTCCTTTCCTCCCCAAACCAGAGGGTATCAGTATTTAGAGGGAGGTCTCCCAACTTCCCCCCTTTGTGTGTCACTCTTTCTCTCTCTCTCTTCCTCCCCCCCGTTTCTCTCCCCCCTTTCCTACCTCCTCCTTTTCCTCTGCACGGTTCCCCCCAGTTTTTCACGCTGAGCCATTGGGGGACATCAGAGGGAGAGAGAGACGGATTGAAGGGTGCAAAGAGAAGGGGCGTCCCATTTTGAGAAGCCTCCCTTAGCAAAAGATCGCTGAGAGGAGGAACTGGAGGATTCCCCACCCCACTCAGCGCTGTTTTCAATGGGAGGCTTTCCCCTCTCTCAGCTCTTTCCCTTCCCAAAAGATCGCTGAGAGGAGGAAAGCAAGGATCCCCCACCCCACTCAGCGCTGGTTTCAATGGGAGGCTTTTCCCCCTCTCAGCTCTTTCCCTTCCCAAAAGATCGCTGAGACGAGGAAAGCAAGGATCCCCCACCCCACTCAGCGCTGTTTTCAATGGGAGGCTTTTCCCCCTCTCAGCTCTTTCCCTTCCCAAAAGATTGCTGACAGGAGGAAAGCAAGGATCCCCCACCCCACTCAGCGCTGTTTTCAATGGGAGGCTTTTCCCCCTCTCAGCTCTTTCCCTTCCCAAAAGATCGCTGAGAGGAGGAAAGGGAGGATTCCCCACCTCACTCAGCGCTGTTTTCAATGGGAGGCTTTTCCCCCTCTCAGCTCTTTCCCTTCCCAAAAGATCGCTGAGAGGAGGAACGGGAGGATTCCCCACCTCACTCACTGCTGTTTTCAATGGGAGGCTTTCCCCCCTCTCAGCTCTTTCACTTCCCAAAAGATCGCTGAGAGGAGGAACGGGAGGATTCCCCACCTCACTCAGCGCTGCTTTCAATGGGAGGCTTTCCCCCCTCTCAGCTCTTTCACTTCCCAAAAGATCGCTGAGAGGAGGAATGGGAGGATTCCGTGGAGCATCCGTGGAGCAGCGGCGAGATTCTGCGCGGGGAGCAATGATTCCGGAGGCCATCAGTGGGGGGGCAGGATCCCCCCTCGCGTTCCTCGTCTTCCCGGATGGCCCCCGGAATCATCAGCAGAATCTCGCCGCTGCTCCACGCCGCACAGCTCAGAAAATTACAGCCTCGGAGACTTCTTAACGGCAAGACTATCAGACTTGTTGTCACTCGCCCGGGCTTTTGCAGAAGCTTCCCTCCGAAGCGTTCTGAGGGAGGAAGGGCCAGTTGGGAAAGGGGCTTTGCTCCTGCTCCGGGCTGTAATTGCGCCTATGTTTTCCACAGCGTGGAGCAGCGGCCAGAAGACAAGGAACATGAGGTAGCAGCACAGCAGTGCTGGCGGGGAGTCAGCCCCGATGCAAAAAACGCCAAGGGGGTGGGGCAGGAAATTACTTCCGGGTTCATTCTCCAACTGGATCGCGCGATCCGGTGTGATCCGGTAGAAACCCACCACTGATAAATAAATATATATATTCGTAGATTTTCACGGGTGTAGGTATGCTGGTTTTGTTGTATTCGGATCTTTTCCCGTGTAAGGTTGAGATTGTCTTTGCAACGTTTCGGCAAACAATTTCAACAGAATCCATCATCTCACATATACAAAACTCACTCCACTTCATAGAAACAATAAAGAAACAAAACCTACAACCCAGCGACCTACTCGTGAGCTTCGATGTCATATCCCTCTTCACTCAAGTGCCCATAAAAGAAGCCTTAACAGCTATCCAGAACAAATACAACCCCCCCAAGCACATCTGGGCCTGACCAACCACTCCCTAACCAACACATACTTCATCCATAATGGACAAAGATACAAACAGATAGAAGGAGCACCCATGGGATCACCCCTCTCACCCATCATCGCAAACTTATACATGGAACATTTTGAAACTAACGCCTTAGATAAATCTGAACACAAACCCAAACTCTGGGTTAGATATGTAGATGACACTTTCATAATCTGGCCACACGGGAAAGAAAAACTGGAAAACTTCCTCACACATCTCAACATCCTACACCCCAAAATATAATTCACTATGGAAATAGAAGCAAACAACCAACTTCCCTTTCTGGATGTCCTAATCTACAAAAAAGCCAATGGCTCCCTAGGACACACCATCTACTGGAAAAAAACACACACCAACTGCTACTTAAATGCACAATCCCATCACCACCATGCACAGATTAACTTTGTAGCCCAGACCCTCATCTCCAGAACCAAATGCCTAGCCAACAAAGACCACCTGAAAACTGAATTACACACTCTCACAAACGTATTAATCTCCAATGGATTCCAAAGAAAAACAATTACCAACCTAATCCAAAAGGAGACACCCCCCAAAAACTGAGACACAGGACAATGGCATCACCCTCCTCCCTTACATCAAAGGCACCACAGATAAAATCAGCAAAATTCTCCACAAGCACAATATCAAGACAGCCTTCAGCACTGACCAAAAGAATACCTAACATCTTAAGAAACTCCAAAGACAAGATCCAGCTAGAAAACCAAGGAGTCTACGAAAAACCATGCAAAATCTGCCCTGAAACATACATTTCACAAACTAATAGGAGAATAAATGCACGCATCGCAGAACACAAGAACACAGTCAGAAAAAAAGAAAAAAACTCCCTCCCTTTTCCAGCACCTTAAAGCAACAGGACATGAAATTGATTTTGAAGGAACCAAATTAATCTCCAAAACTGAACACTTCAACAAGAGAATAATTATGGAAGCCATTGAAATAGAAAAACACCCCCACAACATGAATAAATGTGATGATATCTCCTGCCTACCAGACATCTGGAAACCAGCCCTAGTCAACAAATGAGCCCCACCCACCACCCAGGTTGTTACAACACAAAAGAACAGCGGACGCACAGCCAGCACCTCAGCCACACAGGATGATACGAAACAGCCGACCAATCTACAAACATCAACTTTATCTACTAATCAGGATGCAACTACACAGCCAATCAACCCACTTACAGCAACAAAGCCCGCAGTCCCCCCCCAAGATTTATAGAGAGACGGCAGCTCCAACCACGCTTTACTCGCACAAGCACAAAGCTGAAAACATCAGCCTGAAGATGGCAAGTGGGACCTCCCCGAAACATTGCCAAGACAATATCAATCTTACATGGGAAAATACAACAAAACCAGCGCACACACACATGCACACACACACACACACACACACACACACACAATATAATATATACCAGCTCTCTGTTGCTTATGAAAATAACTGTAAATAACCAGGCATATCTAGTCCTTGACTGGGCTGATCAAAAAAGAAATAATCTCGTTTTTAGACAAAAGACTGTATTTTGGATGATCAAAAGAGTAATTTAGCCAGCATGTGAAATTCACAGTTAATACACCAGACGTTAATGTTAAGACAGAATGATGCATAAGCAATGACTTTGGCTAGACCTAGCTGACACTCTTCATTGAAGTCCTGCTGTTGAAGCATCTGCTGCTTATTATTCTATTGCTAAATAGTCACTTGGGAAGCAGTGACTTAGTCAGAAGAATCAAATTACTCATTCAATTATACATGAACCCTAATGTCCTATGGCAATATTGTAATAGTTCACTCAAGGCTCAGGAAATGGTATTTACATTATTCTGAATGGTCACAAATTGCTAGACATTTAATCATATGTAGTCCACAATCATTTAGATTTCTAGCATTTGAATTGACATTTTTAGTTTCCAACAAATATGCATTTATATTAATGTGAGACCTCGATGGAAGTGTTTCTAAACTATGAGGCTGAAATTAAGGATGATCATTAATGAAAGATGTTTATACATGTACCACTAACAAAATGAAATTCAATGTAGGTTAAAGTTTTACACTTAGGTAAAAATAAACAACAGTATATTGTAGGTATAGACTAGATGAAACTTGGCTCAATGTCAATAACTGTGAGAGGGAACTTGGAGTCCTAGTAGACAATCACTTAAATATGAACCAACAGTGTGCAGCAGCTGTCTAGAAAGTTAATGCAATCCTAAACTGCATAAATACAGGGATAGAATCAAAATCACATGTTGTAATGCCACTTTACAAAGCCTTAGTAAGAAACAAAACCTACAACCCAGCGACCTACTCATGAGCCACTTGGAATACTGCATCTAGTTCTGGTCACCACAATACCAAAAAGATGTTGAGAAAGAGTGCAGAAAAGACCAGTTAAATTTATTAGGGAGATGGTGGCTAAAAGATATGAAGAATGGTTACAGGAATTGGGTATGTCTATTCTAATGAAAAGAAGGGCTATGGGGGGACATGATAGAACTGTTCCAATATTTGAAGGACTCTACAAAGATGAGGAGGTTAAACTGTTTGCAAAGCATCAAAAGGCAAGACAAGAAGCTGAAGTTGGAAACCAACCAAGGAAAGAAGCAACCTAGAGAAATGTCCTAATTGTTAGAGCAATTAACCAATAGAATAGCTTACCTTCAGAAGTTGTGATTGTTCCATCACTGAAGTCTTTCAAAAAAAGACTGGACAACCATTTGTCTGAAATGATATATGTCTCCAGCTCAAGCAGGGGGTTGGATTAGAAGACCTCCAAAGTCCCTTCCAACTTTATTATTCTATGTTCTTCTTATCAATTATTTTCTAGTAACACCAGCTCTTAAATTACAAACTACATTGTTTCTAAAAACATTTATTCATTTACTCATGAATGAGTGGGGTAAAGAATATCTATAATGAATTACAAATTAACAATAGGAGGAGAAAAGGTTCACTATAATTGCGTTGCTGCTTCTACGAAATCTAGCTGCTTCATATAGAAGGAGAAAAGTGATTTAGTGATTAAGAAACTAATATCTCCAAATTGATGTCCATCTTCAGTAGTCACATAGAGGCTCTCCAGAATGATTTGTCTAATTTGCCTTTTGTTCTAAGACTATGCAAGAGTTCTATTTTCAAGATAAGGTATGTCATTATTCCCACAGATATATCAAGACATTATTGTTGTCTTAAGTAAAATATAGATATTCACTATCCTACTTGAAATATTTTTCAACATTGCATGGCTCTCCCTACAACTATCATCCAGTAAAGATTCATATTTTGAATCAGTATAAGTTCTTGGGCTAAATAAATAATAAGCCATGTAGCATTACAATTCAAAACTTTATCAGCAATTTCCTACAACTTCACATTTTTTTATTGTTTGCTCCCACAATGTTCCTTGAAGTAACAGAAAGAAAACTTTTCATGAAATACAAAGATTGGAAATTGTGAAAACAAGGAAATACTTCATTTTAATTAGCATTAGCAGAATTATGGAATACTTGAAGGTTAATAAAATCTTCTGTCTTCCTGTTACATAGAACTATCATTCAGTCATAATAAAGTCAATATGAGATGTTGATAAGAAGGATTACCCAAAGGATTTTCACTAGCTTTTCTAGTTACTCAATATTTTAATTCTGTTGAACGGTTGCATACCTGATTAATTTTAAGTTAGCAAGTGTGATCTACTTATCCGGTCTCTTTATATGATGACAGTTTGTTATCAATGGCTCAATCTGAACTTGTTTTTCTAGTATTTTAAACACTTGACTGCCCGTTAACTTTGTTTTATTTTGAAGTAACTTATCTGTTTCTTAACAAATGTATTTTGTTAATTGGCTGAAAACAGTGATTAAAATCTGCTGTCTTGAAAGGTGGGAGTTAGCTATACAATTACTGTATATAGTCCTGTCTGGAAGACAATAATAATGTAACATCATGCAATGTATTGTGGGGTGTAGTGTGTCACTATTGTAGAACCATCTCAAGAAAATTCATGTAAGCTGTTTGTTTCTGTGAAAAGAACAATAAAAGAAATCAACTCACAAAAATGGTTTTCATCTTTCTATGGCAAAAATGATAAAAAATAGTCTAAGTCTTGGAACAAGAGATTGACAATCTTTGTCCTAATTAATATTTTCTAGATGTGTCTCATTACAAGTCCCTAACCAATAACTAGCCATACTTATTTCTATTTAGCCGCAGTGACTTTTCAATTAACTGAGAATGTAATATATTGTAGAAAACTGATTTAAGTAATTTTATTTTTTTCCTCAAGAAACTTATAGCGGTTTATATGGAATCTCATGTGATTTAGGAGTCCCCAAATCACAGTAAAGTCTAAACATATGATCCTTTCTAAGTTTTTAAATGAAAGTAAGTTAGTAATGGGATATAGTGATGATTAGGATATTACGAACTTCATTATTTTTACTTTTATACATTATTTATACTTATTAGTCTGCCTATACTATATTATTCTATACCAACATTGCCTATATCTTATTGCTGGTTTGGTTATATCCTTTATCATCAATAGCTGGTTTTGCTGATGGCTGCTCCATTCCCTTGACTGCAAATTTCTCCTTTTTGCTCATCTAATACAACAGAATCTTCCTCTAACATATCCATGCTGTGCTACTGTCAGTGTTTTCTTTCATAATAGGAAACCAGGTGTGGTGCAATGCATGGTTATACATCCTTTTGCTTGCCTCGGCCACATTAACTGAACAGGGTGTCAGACCTGGAAGCCATCCTTTTGGATTTCAGCCCTGCAACATTTTCTACTGTGGGAAAATGGGAGGGGGCATTATACAGAGTGTGGGTGATATGTAGCCATAATTACATTCTTTCTCAGAAAATCAAGGTCGACTGGCCCTGCAGCTGTGATGAGATAACTGGGAGATAACTCCTGGTTTGGATGATACCTGATTGGATCATGTGATGGACATGTGGGTGTTGGACAGGGTCTTGAACTTTCACTTGGGTGGGGAAAATCTAGAAACTTTCAGATTCAAGTTTTCTTAGAGGTGCCAATATGACATCTCCAATAAAATGGAACTTTGAGGAAACTCAAGCCGCGGAGTCTTCTTTTGTTGGGGGTGTTACTTGGAAGCCTTACAGAGGGATTGCTTGGGTGCATGTGGGCCATGAGCAGCAGTTGGACATGCCTGCTCTATAGGTTACCTTAAAAGCCAAGGAGAGAAAAATGAAAGGAAGGAAAAGCTCATATTGGCCCCTGCAAGGCTATGTATTTAAATATAGAATATAGAATAATTGTGTTGGAAGGGGCCTTGGAGGTCTTCTAGTCTAACCCCCTGCTTAGGCAGGAAACCCTACACCACTTCAGACAAATGGTTATCCAACATGTTCTTAAAAACTTCCCGTATTGGAGCATTATATAGCCCAGAATGGTTCTTTGTGAGTTAATACTGTAACTTTTCATGTTGAAATCTGAAATAATGTCATATATCATTCCAAACAGCTACTGTGTGTATATGTGGGTGTTTACATATATATTTCTACATAGCTTAGTGGGTTTTGGTATGAAAAATGTGTAATCTTAAAGTGTTGAATATTCAAGCTCTGTTGAGCACTTCATTAGAAGTAAGTAATGCAAAGGAGCAAAAATAGACTTGTATAATTAAAACTCAAAGCATCACCAGCAAAATTAGCTCATGCATCCAGATGTCAGTGTGACAGTGGTTTTCCCTCCAATCTAATGAACTTTAATGATTATTGCTAAATTGTGCAAAATAAATCACATAAATTACTGCAGATCAACAGCAGGATGAAAGTCCACAGTGGCACTACACTGTGCTCCTGTAAAAAGAATCAAACTCCATGTATATAGAGATATGGTTTATTATTAATTTCTATTAATGCCAACAAGTAAGAACTGAAAGTGAAGAAGTATTTTCATCTTTCTTCCTATTTTTCCTTTATTTTGTTTTTTACACTCTTCCCCATTGCCTGCAATAGGATGAAATAATATTTTCCCCAGGGAGCTGGGAGCTGGTGGATGGAATATTATTTATTCCCCATTGACTGCAATATGATGTAAATATTATTTACATCAGGGAGCTAGTGAAGGTAGGAGACCAGAGGATTCTAAGCTCCTGCTTCCTTGACCATTTATACCAGTCTTTCTGGGGTAGAGTACCTAATTTGAAAACAACCAGCAACAAATACAAAAGGGAAAGGAAGTAGGAATAAAGCTCTTGGGCCACATTTTCTTTTCCTTGATTAGAAATGGCCCTCTAGTTTCAGAAGAAAATCTGAGTGATGCTATGGAAATTTCTGCAGTCTAGTCAGTAAAGTATAATGTTTAAAACAAGTGTTTATTAGATAAACTCTTTCCTAACAGTTTGTTCATTGGATTGATATTTATGGTCTGCAACCTTTTGTTTTTTTTCAGTTACAATTGCAGGGCTGTTCACTTTCTGCCTTACTATTTTATTTGATACTTAAACTCTTGGCCACCACAATAAGGCAATCTTTAGATGTTAAGGTATTACATTGCCATAGTGTGAATATGAATTATTCTCCACACTGATGATATTTTGGCAATTTTAGATCAGTATCCTATTTCTTTGCCTAATGTTATAAACATTGTATGGTAGATTTTTAAAAAAGTATTCTGATATAAGTTTTCCTTAAAAAAATTAACATTAACCCATAGCTGTGGCCTTAATATATCAATACAT